>NW_027658790.1:0-481840 GCF_041902795.1 Electrophorus electricus | reverse complement strand
TGCAAATACACAAAGCATATTCATCAAAGTGGTAACACACTTTAGAAATGCGGTGCAAATTCAGAAAACGCATACAACTTCAGGAACAAATCCCGTCACAACACAACGGTAGTGCTGTTTCCGGAGGACACGGAAAGGGGCGGACTTCTATGAGATTAGCGTGAAGTCTATTGGAAGTAGTGACAACTGAGTAAAAAGGGTTGTTTTTTTTCCAGTTACCACGGTGTTATCAAGGGTAGGTATGTGATACAGAATGGAAGACTGACCTATTCATGCTCTGCATTCTTGCATATTTATTTATACATAAGGCAGCCTTAAAAACATGGGATGGAAATCCCATTTAACAAAATATGCACTGTTTTACAGTCAGAGTGAAATAAGTAACATTCTCCTTTTAATATATATATTTTAAATGTTAAAATTCTTAACTATGTCAGTTAAGCTGCCAAAAATGCCCCTTTTGAAATTTGTATTTCTAATGTCACAAGAACACTTTATTTACGTATCTCTGCCTATTCAGCCTATAGAGGTTTAGCACACCCACTTAAATTGCCTTTCTCAGGCATTTCAGCTCTGAGTACCTTTTGAATGAAGCACAATACAGGGCAGCCAATCATAAAGGAGCTCATTTATCCTACATCCGTCTCAAAGGTGCAGTAGCAACAGGTGTCTGTTGAATTCCGAGCGATATATATATATAGAAGTTGGAAATTGGTTGTGTAAAAATGAATTGTGATTGTTAAGCCACACAGATGTAAGTGGACATCGAGGGAAAAAATAATGTGGGTGCCAAGTATGGTGATTGTATCTTAAAGGCTGTAGGAAATGTTACATTCAGAATGTTTCTGAGACAAAAAAAAATAACATATAATTACTATCCATGGTATAATTGACTGTGTTGCAGACAACATAGGCAAGGATTAGACTGAAAAATGTCAGAGTATTTTTAATGCTGTTTATTGCTGTCATCAGAGGTTATGCAGCCATATCCTCCCTAGCAAGTACGGCGTCTAATACCTGCAGACACAAATACCGTGTTGAGCAATATTTAATTACATCTACTTGAAATGCATATTTAATTGCATTGTTAGTATTTATGGAAAACAAGTGTTAGGATTGCTCTGCTGCATTGCAGACTTTCTCACTCTAACAACTGTGGATTCCATTTCCTCAATCAGTTGGCCCATATCATGTTCACAGGTATCATACTGCATCTTTATGAAATAATTCAATTTCACCTCCAACTATGAAGAGAAACAGTGTTAAGCAATATTTAATTACATCTACTTGAAATGCATAGTTCATAGCATTGTGAGAATTTATGGAAAACAAGCATTAGGATTGCTCTGCTCCACTGCAGACTTTCTCACTTTAGCAAACACGGCTTCCAGGTCCTCAATACACTTATCCCTCTCAATGATATTCATATCTTTAGGTTCCACCTGTAGATATGAGTAGAAATATTGTTGAACAGTATTTAAATACATTTAATTGAAATATGACTTTAATTACATTTTGATACATTTGTAATTTATAATTTGTATTGGACTGGAAAGGAAACAAATACAATTTTTATCGCATAGCCGTTATCACATAGCCTGCAGGTCTAATGATGTAAAAATGTGCCCTCAAACATCAAATGTTCAACAGAAATAACACGACCTGACACACTAAGGTACCGTAGACCCATTCAAACTGTGCTGTTGGAATAATAAATTCCAATGCATTCAGTCATTTTAGCTAGTGTTGATTTTGATTCTTGCCACAATTATACTAATAATCAGTGTTACAACTCAGCATGCAAAGTCACCGAACAGTCGACTGTTAATTCTATAGTAAGGAGAATGTAAAACAAACAAACAAAAAACCCACCAACAGTATTTTTTTTTCCTGTAACTGACAAAGATTGCATATGCTAAATGTATGTGTCCTAAATATATTCTAAATACATTTACATTAGTGTTTTTAATTAATTTCTCGAACATTTGTTGAAATGCATTTGTAATTTATATTCAGAGACATTTCAGTGTACTTAAATACAAGCATTCAATTAGCATCACTGTTCACCATAGCTGTTTTTCCATTTTTTGTGGCTTTTGTCCATTGCCACAGTATGGCTTTAAATCATTTGTCTTGGTTCTACTTTACTTACTATGGCTGATTGAGTTCTCTCGGTAGTGAAGTCCTTCTTCATTAAACGCTTTGGTCTAGTATCTGTTTAAAAAGTAACAGAAAATGTCTTATTAGCGTTGTATAGATACTTAGAACACTTCGACGTAGATCTCTCTCTCTCAGACAGACACACACACACACACAGTTCATCCAAGAAGTCATCCTCTATTCTGGAAGGGATCTGGGCTCGTGTTTTTTCGTTTTTCTTTTTCCCATATTTACCAAATATCCCGTGCTTTTCCTTTTCATATATCTCAGAAGGAACATGTTCCTTGCGTCTTGGATTGCAATTGTAACTACCGCACTGACCCATAATAAATTTAGTGTACCTGTTATCTGTGATCTGTAGTCTAAAAATGGGTCACAGAAATTGTTCATTTGAAAAATCTGTTCTTTGACTACATCATAATCGCTTAATTGATGCGGCTGCATTATGACATCACACGCCACCCACTGAAATAAAAGCTGAGGATGTCATTGCAGAGGTAGGAGGAGCCAGAGTAGAATATTACAGAATATTACATTGCTTGAATAGTGGCTCTGTCTGCCCTGGGGGTATTATTGAAACCCAAAGGCTGAAAGGATGGGGAGAGAGAGAGAGAGAGAGCAAGCGAGCGAGCATGTGTGAACATATTCTTGTCACGGTACGCCCCCCCCTAAACGTCTCCCCGTGTGTGTTTGCTTGTGTGTGTGTGTGTGTGTGTGTTCATCCGTGTGGCCATGCTCCCTTGTGTTTCACGGCTGCCCTTCATTGTGTTGTTATTGTTTGCGTATATAAGTCCTTTGTGTAAACGTTAACGTTGTCAGTGTTTGATCCCACGATAGCCTTAGTGCTACGTTGTCTTCCATGTCTCTAAATAAACATCGTTGTATGCATCATTGCTCCTCTTTTGTATCCTGCCAGACCTCCCTGCGTTACAATTATGATAAAATTTGATAAAATACTAGATCATAGTTTGCAGTCTGAAGTACTTTTGACCTGCTGAGAGTTAGCCTGATTTGGCTTAGCCTGTTCCTAACCTTTGTTTAGTATGTTGCATAAAAGCTCATGGAAATATTTCAGATGTAACATACATGTAACTGACCTAGTAGAGCAAAATTACAGAATTGTAAGGAGGAAGTGACGTTCTTGCGGCATATCATTAAAGGGGGAAATACACACAAGCTGTCTCAAAACCGACCACAAGCCATAATTTCGCTACCTAAACCATAGTGGCATACTCCCCTCTTACTGTTTTAGTCCCACACGCATTACACCGAATACTGCAGGACCAAAGAGTGTCACACTTATCAGCCCAGTGGTAGCTGAGATACCACACCACCCTCTTAGATATGCCTAATATAACTGTCAAAAGGTGTATAACACTGAACCCAGATACACTCCTTCCTACGGAGGAGGATGGAGATCCACAAGACTGCACAGCAGTCTTAGCTGAAGTATATATACCGCGGGTTGATCTCTTTGAAGAAGCCATAAGTAACCCAGACCTATGCCTCTATGTGGATGGGTCAGCATGCAGGGACGACACAGGGGTCAATAGGGAAGCATACGCGGTAGTAACAGATCATGAAATACTTAAAACAGAAGTATTACCATCCTCCTATTCAGCACAGGCTGCTGAACTAGTAGCACTGACGGAAGCATGCAAACTAGCTGCAGACAAAACTGTTAATGATTTTGGAGCCATATGGAAACATAGGCAATTCCTGACAAGCTCCGGTAAATATATTAGACATCACCATCTTGCTAGAAGCCATTTCGCTGCCAAAGACAATTGCAGTTGTTAAGTGTGCAGCTCACAGGACTACAGAAGACCAAATCAGCAAGGGGAATACTTTTGCAGATAGAGTAGCAAAGGCAGCTGCAACTAAAACCGCTGTGCAAGCAATACAGGAAACCGCTGCTACCCCGCAGGCCACATTACGGGAAATTCAGTCAGGGGCTACCGCCACTGAAGGCACCAGGTGGAGACAACTAGAACCTCCTGTTAACAACCCACACTGCTGTCAAAATAGAAGGACGAGGAACCTGGGTACATCACACACACTGTAAGAAGGCTCCGACACCAGCCCCAACTCCAAGCAGCAGCACCCAACAGACTAGGTCGGAACTGTGTTGAGTAGGGTGTTAAAGGCAAGGCCTACCCTTTCGACACTCGGAACCGTCAAGAGACGGTAGAGAAAATCAGACACAGCTAACACAGTCAGAACATAGACTGAATATTAATATGGATGAAGAATCCCATGACTTATGAGAAGACTTGTTACCATTTCAGGGTCCCAACGCCACTGAAGCAGAATGATTAGCAGCTAAATGCCAACAAAATACAGCGTGTATGTCAGCCATTGTGCATGCCCAACATATCGAGCAAGAGTACCTGGTGTGCCAGCACACCAGTGTTCCAAGGACTGTAATCCCTCTGAAAAACGCAGACGAAGGAGAAGTGAATATGACAATCTCTATGTGCCAGGTTATTAACCAGACCTCAAACTGTCCCAGTCCCACTAACCCCGCACCACCGAAAATGATGCTGCATGTGGCAGCTAGTAAGGGTGAGATATTTGTATAGCAGATGAAGCAGCAGGTGCCGGAAGTCTGGTCCAGATGCATCGATTATGTGCAGGTACACAGCAATGGCACTTGCAGTGACTCCAATAGCAGTTCCCTGTGGAATTGCTCCATGACAACCCTGCAGGGGTATTGGAATGTAATGTGGGTCGGTGGTTCGGTGGCCTATGGTGAATTGCCACAGAACTGGACTGGTTGTTGTTATCCAGCTGTAGTGCGCCCAAGGACGCAGGTGTATACACTTCCCCATGCCAAACAGCACAGGGTGAGGAGAGACATAACCAGCACAGACTATTGTGGTAGAATTCTGAGGGACCCATGGACCACTCTGGGTGAAACCATTGGTTGGTCCCTTTTCCTGGGCGGTGGCACAGTAGCAGCCCTGCAAAAGATCATTGGCTTAGCTAATCAGTTACTGCAAGTAGTTAATGACACCTTAGCAGCAATAGGTGCCTTAAAGATAGAACAACAAGTGATAAGGGCAGCAGTGCTTCAACATAGAATGGTATTAGATCTCCTAACCATGAAGGAAGGAGGAGTGTGCAAAATGATTAACACTTCCTGCTGTTTTTACATTCCAGATCTCAGCGCTAATATTACTGATTATATGAATCTTATGTGATCTGCCTTCACTCCGCAGCCTACAGTTCCAGTAGCGGCTGTAGCGTTGCCCATTCTGCTACTCATTCTTCTTCTTTTTCTTCTTCTTCTGTGTTTACCTCCTTTTTTGTCATTGCGTGTCAGACGTCTTTCTAGTGTGTTCACCATGCCAGCACTCAGCGGCCATGCCAATGACCAACCGCAGCTCAGTGAAGACATTCTGCTCCCCAAGATGGGCGGTGCTGGTGATCCACATGAAGACATCGTAGTGCTATTTGCTGAATAAATGTGTGATAATGTGTGATATAGAATAAAGGGGGGAAATGTTGTGGGAATTTACCTTACTTTACCTTACTTCATTTTGTGGAAATTTACTTTGCTTTATTTTACTTTGCTTTATGTTTCTATAGTCACAGCATAACAGTCTGCAGATAAGCATGTGAGTCAGGTACACCAGCTGCTCACATACCGTTCTAACCATAGAGATAGAAGAAGCCTTCAGCGCTCAGGCTAACCAAAACATGAATTAGCCGATACTCTGTAGGAGTCGTTTTTCTTTTTTTTCTCTTTCTTCTGTTCTCTGTATAAGGGGAGGGGGACCGTACTGCGCGTCAGTCCTTTTACTCTGTTATACAGGGGACAGAACTCAATAAAATTTTACTCTTTACTACTCAATGCATAAAGCTGTCTGTGTTTGATGTGCTCTCATTTTCCCACCACATCCATTTAGCAGTACTTCTGAATCACCGAAATGGCTTAAAACAGCTGAGGGGATGTTTGAAACTGAGTGATAAGATGTTCAGCAATTTATATATGATAATACAAGGCAGTAAATTAAATTGGGCTGAACTGGACAATAGTACCTGGCATGAAAAGTATGTCGTAGAGAGAGTAACAAAAAACTCAGCCTCTCACCTCGCGCTCTGAGATGTCTCCGTCACTGTCTGTAGTGTCCTCTAGGATACTGCTGCCCTCACTAAAGTGTGTCACCCTGACCGGGTCAAACATCTCTTGAACATAATAACTACACAATGGAAAATCAGCTTCAAGTGCTGCATTGAGCAAGAGTGCACTGTAAATGGCCAGATATAAATGGCAATGTCAGTAGTAAATTTATATATGCAGTCATGGAACAGGACCTAGCTGTAGAGCACAGCTTTAAGGTGCATATTATGATGTGCTCTTACCAATCATCCTCCTGGCTGTGTCTTGCTCTTTTGGCCAAATGTTTCTCTTCCAAAGCAGACAGACCAGACTCGCTGCATATTACTCCGTGCACTATAAATAAACCACATGTATAATGCCTTGTAAACAATGGAAGAAGGGAAATTTGAATTGTGACCACTCTGTTAAAGGGGCGGATAAGGCACCCCACCCAAACCCCCCGAAAGCTGTTCTGTTATCCCTAATTGCTATGCGATAGTCCTGTGATTAACTCAAAGGCTGGAGAAGTTTCACCTTTCTCTATTTGAATCCTGAAGGCTGTTCGGTTCCGTCGCCCACAATCCATCCTGTGTAATTAAACATTCACATCATAACTTGACCCCGTGTAATAGGGCAAACTCACTCGGATGGGGGAAAGGATCACAGACTACCTGTACTGCTGCCGCAACTCTGCGGCCATTCCAACAACATCCACATACATTCTAGCAACATCCCATTATAGGACACAGTGTATCTGGCTTAAGTACACCCATTTAATAGCATGTTGGACCTTCTTTGGCCTCCAGAACTGCAGCAATTCTTTCTGGCATAGTTTCCACTATATACTGAAAATACCCTGCAGGAATATTGGTCCAATCTTCATAGGATATTTTCTCTCAAATTACATGGAGGGACTGACATGTTCTAAACTGCCTGTTATACCTTTACCCAGGGATGTTCTATAGGATTAAGATCTGGGGATTGTGAAGGTCAGGGAAACATTGAAAATTTGCTGTCTTGATACTGGAACAAATCCGTGATTATACAACCCTTGCGGCAGGGTTTCTTGTCTTGTTGAAAGTGTCCTTCTGCCATAGTTTAAGCAGCTGCATGAAGGGATGCACTCGGTCGCAGTACATAGGTAAGCCCTTCTGTTCAAATGTCTACTGATTTCAGAGGACCCATGGTGTGCCAAGAAAACATTCCTCACACCTTTATGCCACCTCTACCAGCTTGAACTGCTGACACCTGACAGGAAGGACTCGTTATTTCATGCTGCTTATGCCAAATTCTTACCCTCCCATCATCATAGTGCAACAGAATTTTGGATACATCTGACAAGATGATGTTCCACTGTTTAGTTTTCTGCTCTTCTGCCCACTGGAGCCTTGCCGTTCTGTTTGCCTCAGACAGCAATGACACTCGAACAGGTCATCTGAACAGGTCATCCAAATGTGCTAAGGGACGATGACCTGTGCATTCAGACATGTTAGTTGGAGCAACAGCATTGTATCTGGCTGCAATTTGCTTGACCGTGCGCCACTTGATCATCAGAATTATTCTTGATGTCATCCTCCTCTGATCCCTTTCAAAATATTGGTCCTGGCTAGTCTGGTCTATGCCTCGTTCGCAGTTCGCTTCGCTCAGACCACTTGAATTTCCCATTCTAATGTTTACATGCTGTTTTTTGTAATTAGTCAAAACTGACCTTTCATGACCTTCATTATAAACTTTTTTAAGCAGTCATGACCTCACCCTGTCATAATATTTAATATCAGATCTTCCCTGTGTCCAAAGTGATCTCATGGCAGGAATTTTCCCAAGTGTTTACATTAAAGGAATCTGACTATACTGATTACTCTTTGCCAGCTAACAGCAAATAAAAGATGCTGGATTTTGGATTATGTGAGTATATAACACGTGACTGTGTTTGTGTCAGAGAAGGGAGAGGAGAGGCTTTGTCTCCAGCCTCTCGCTGCTTGCCGCTGTTCAGCTTCTCACTCCTGAGATCCTTCTCGTTCTCCTTCTCACCATTGCGTCCCACTCCGCCAATGCTGCTGCAACTTCAACCGTTGACAATGTGCACCGGCTCAAAGCATGGTCTAGAGCCAAATTTGAACACGGGCATCTTCCTCATTGGCTCATCTCCTCAGAGGGGCAACAAATGCACAGTTTCAGCTCCTATCGATACCCAGGTAGAACCTTATAAAATCAAACTGACAATGACAAGGAAACCATATTTTCAACACCTCCAGCACAACAAGTAGTAGTTTTTAGCAATGCACTACTTTTAATGGTTGTTGAGCATCTGGAAAGTATGCAAGTCACCAGGGTAACATCATCAAGAAGCCCTTTTAGACTTACTTCCATCAGGTGAATTCGGCCTCTTTTTTGCTTCAGTATTTGAGACTAATTCGTAGGAGGGCATTTTGCCAACATGAATCCCCTCTGCCATGTCATGCACTCTCTGCATCAGTTGTGGGCCATACCTGCTAGACCAAACATTTACATTCTGAATACTTTGGCTCAAGTTGTTAAAATGTTAGTATAAAAATCAACACTTTTATCTGTATCTTAATTTCAGGCTGATTTAACAAGTAGATAAGCTAACGTAGTGAGCGGTTGTCTTGGCTTGTCCTAATGGCAGTCAGGGGCCAAAACACTTACTGTAACACTTTATACTTATAACGCACTTTCTATACAGAATTCCACACGCTTCAAGATTGGTCTAATGGGCCAGTCATTGCTCATCCTCCGCTGCTCTTGTTCAGTCGGCAGAGGGTGGATTTTCGTCCTGCTCCGTCTCTGTCCCATTGTCAAATGCGCTAACATTTGCTGAACTTGAATCTTATTAATTCTGATGTCAGCAGGGGTAACATTCCAGAACTGTTGTCAGTGTAAATCATTTGAATAAATGACTGTCCTGTTTGCCTGCTACGAGCTGCCATAGCTGCAGGTGTTTGGTGACTAGACCAGTCAGCATGCAGGAGTCTGCCTATGTTCAGTTAGAACAGGCATCAGTAAGATGAGACTCGCTGTACTCACTCATTATCTTAATACTGTTCATTAAATTAAGTCAGCGGTTTATATTGAGTTTACGTCATTTGGTACGACGACTCTACAGTCTTGAATTGATTTCTGCAGTGTAATATGGATATAAATGTTAAAATGTTCTATTACAGAACACGACACCTATTGCGTTTTATATTTTATATTATATCTCTGATATGACCACTGTAACATAAAGTTGCGGTTCCAAGTACGTGAAACATTTTGATCGACTGAAATGTAGATGTATGTACATGCAATATATTTGTGAGTATGTAAATCAAACAGCTATTCTTATTCTTATGGCTAGCTAAATAGATTGCAATTTCGTCGTCTTCAAGGCATGGCATGGTGTTTATTCATTCGTTGGCATACAAAATGACGCCTTTTCACGTTGTGGAACTACAAATATGGCGGCCTTTTTTCTTTAGCGTTTTAATGACGTAAAAGCAGAGTCTCACCGTAAAGTCGGGCAGGAGGATCTGGACTCATTTATTTCTTCGTATCTTCCGCCATCTAGCGGTCAATAACGGTTAGTCTTGAATTGATTTCTATCGTGTAATACTTTGGATATAAATGTTTAAATTTCCTGTTGCAGAACAGACAAAGTATAGTCAACCAGTTCTAACCTTTTGATAAAAACTTGAACTTCAAACTAGGTGAATCTATTTCCTTAAACCAATCAGATTATGTGTTTCTATAGCTTCCAACTTTCATGAGTTCCTTGAATCTGTGGAGAAAAGTGCAGACCAATGTAGTTTCTTATTTGTGAACATTTATATATTTTATGTAATTTATTTATCATTTAAATGTTTTATTACTTTTAATTTATAGACATAAGGACACAGAAAACAGTTCATATACTGAATGAACTGTTACAAGGTAATATTTTCTAGACTGTGTCTACCATATGTTTTTATTTCTAAACGTTAATGCAGTGTGTTAATCTTTGACACCGAGGCAGAAGGGGTGAATCTGATCTTCCATTGTCAACTATTCAGAGTCTTCCAGTGGAGCTCATACAACTAAAGGAACACATACAGAGGTCACTGGAGGTTCAAAGTTACATCTAAAGTGGTCTAGTTGTGACGTTGCGAGGATAAGCAGGTTGCGGGGACGAGGCACGATGAAACGCATTTTTATTTTTGCAAACATGCAAAACATACAACAAAGCTCAAACACTATGCACATCTCAAACACCAACACACGTACTATGACACACGAGACATATATACACCCAAGCCGATTACACATAACAGAGAACAGGTGAACGACACGAGAGGGTGTGGCAACACAGACGAACACACACACACCAAGATGTTTGAGGAGGGGGCGGGGCCACAACATGACACTAAGCCTATACACACTGTTCCAACACTACCCTGTATGGCACCATCTCCATGGAAGTATATTTTTAAAAGCATGTTTGATAACCATATTTATACTGGAACAATTTAATCAAATGAGTTGTGTTTTTTGTTCCTCTCTAAGACGGTTCGGATGCCGATATTGAGATTTGAGTCTGAGCAAGTTGAGAAAGCCACTGTGAGGGTTTCTGGGTGCTCTGGAGGAGCACCCAGAAGTCGTACACCTGCACCAAGCCTGAGACCCCTCTGCCCCTGACACAATTGCCCAGGAATGCGGGCATGTACCTAGACTATGAGGATGGGCAGCTGTCTTTCTATTACATACTAACATATCTACATATTTATCGGAAACCTCCGGGAGAAGAAGCTGTATCCCCTCTTTGCGCTGCTGGACAGACACACTCATGACACTGTACTCATCAAAAGCAGCACCAGAGATGCACTGAGTCATATCCCGCTACACACCTCTCAGGCCAGCTTGTTTGCACATTTTGTTATAAAACTTAAGATGTCATTTGTTGCTGTTATATATAAAATTACCAAATTAAAAAATAAATAAATCAAAAAGTACTTGTGGCTAGAGAAGCACAGCCAATCACATAAACAAGATATAATGTCAGTAATGTTTGCGGCAGGTGTTTCAAATGTGTCCAGACTCATATTCAAAAATATCCATGTTTCAACAGTTTGAAGGTGGCCATGACACTAACAGTTTGGTGGAAATTCCACAAGATATCAAACTCCACACTCACACGAACTATTCATTCTCCCATTTGGAACAATCCAGGCTTTACCATGAACAAAAATATTAAACTTTACATCTTGGATAGAAAAAGGCATTACAAACCTTAAACATATTTATCCTAAGACTTGTTTCATGTCACGCCCACAACTAGCCCCAAAATATGCTATAGAAAGCCCCCAGTTCCTACAATACCATCAGCTAAGATCACCTATGTGTTCAAAAATCAATTCCGATACCTACATCCATATCAGAATTTATAAACAAACATTCTTAATACAAAAAACCTATTATCTAAGATATACAAAATAATAGTGAAATCAAATCTCACAGTTACTCTCCCATCGAGACAATAGGAGGAACATTTATTACTAGCCCATGACCCTGCAGTTTGGATTAAAATGTGTAACAATAATTACCACATGACAGCAACACTGACCTACAATGCATTCAGTACAAAATAATACAGAGTACATTATACTACACATTGGATGTTTAAAATTGGTTTCACAAGCTCAGCAATCTGTACATACTTTACTCAAATCACAGTTGACGATTACATTCACGCCACGTGGCAGAGCACACCTATCAAGCAATTTTGGCAAGTCGTCATCAAGTTCGAGTTCAAGTTCAAGTGGTTTTATTGTCATTTCAGGTATATATACAAGTACACAACAAAAACGAGACAACGTTCCTCCAGGGCCATGGTGCAACATAAAAACAACAGTGCAACAGACAACATGCTACACAAGTGCAAACAGTCCAATATAGTGCATCACCAACATATCCCATGCTTTAAATAACCATATCCATCCAACACCATCTTTATGTCTCCTAGGAGACATATCATCAACCAATATGACAGGATACTATGTATAACATTATTATATTGATATAATAAAAATATTCTTGCAAAAAAACAACAAACAAAAAAACATACTCATGAACTGGAAAACAAAAAATAATATTAGTGTCACCCAATAGAAAAATCTATTGATAGAGTATATATATATCAATAGAATAATTCTCAGAATTAATCAATAACAGAACCAATAATCTAGAGTGGACACCTTTGATAAAATCCATACAGAGCCAATCCATAAACGATAAATATCACACTCTAATACGTGTACATATACAATCCAACATACATGTACTCACACATAACCATATACATAGATACATACATACATACATACACATACACACACACACACACACACACACACACACACACACACACACACACACACACACATTATTCCTGTAATGGTGCAGATGGCGAATACTTAAAAATATTATATATACATTTTGCGTTTGTCTGTTCATCTGTCTGTCTTATTTTGAATAATAAAGCTCTAAAGATCCACTGATGGGGGGTAATACATTCATCTATTTATTTCTCCAGATTTCTAACTCTGAGAGAAAAAAAACGTCCTTTTACAAATTGCACCTCGTTGTGGACCTCGGCTAGGTTTACATTCCAGGTGATTATTTTTAAGTTATAAATAAAAATAAATAAAAAATAAAGTGTAACAGTTCCCGATGAGGAGGTGTGGTGGTAGCGGGCCAAAAAAATCAAAATCTTCAATATGTCGCATGTAATTTACTCTAAATAAAAATATTTAGATATGATTTACATACGAGTTATATTTTTAGGCCTACTAAATGTATACTCTAAATACATTTATTAATTAGCACAGATAATATATCTGCTCTTTATACTTGGATTTCTAACCTACATATTTAAAAATTTAACTGATGTATTTATTTCTGCAGATTTCTAACTCTGAGAGAAAAAGACGTCCTTTTACAAATTGCACCTCGTTGTGGAACTCTACTAGGTTTAATTCCAGGCGAGTATTTTTAAGAGGCTAGATTTGTGCTCACAAGCTGCGATGGTGGTTTTTTCATAGCTTCTAAAAGAAGAGGCTGTGGTCAGGGTGGAGTGAATCTTTGATAACCAAGATTGTTGTTGTTTTGGCCTTCGAATAGACAATGGAATTACCCAGTGTCAGGTCTTTCTCAGTAAACTGCAGAGAATGATATAGAGGGCAAGAAATGGTCAAGCACAGTTTAATTGGGTGTGTATCAGCTCTCTGATACATTTTTGGTTCAAGATTTAATCATCATGCAAATGATTGTGATTAATGCTTTGTCTGTTTAATTCAAATATTATACTATAAATCTAATATTTTAATAGGGTTGGCAACTTTCTAGATCCGATTACTACATGTGTTGTTCATGTAACTGTGCAAATAAACTGCAAACACAATTACTTTTAGAAGTATCATCCAGTTTGTTTTCACAATTGCCAAAATGTAATGAATCACAGCCAGTGTTCTAAAACAGAGCTGGAATGTATTCCTGGTTGATGTGTCCTGTTTCTGGTAAAAAAAAAAAATTAAAAAAAAAAATTGGTGGATGAATTTTCAATGAAAGTGCTTCACTCAGCAGCCATTAATGATTCTTATATCCAGTATGAATAAATTTAAATTCCTATCCTTGTATCAGGTGCAGCAATTATGTGTAACAATTGTGAAGCAAAAAAGCAAAAGCAAAATTGTAATATAACAATATAGGTAATATAGAACTTGATCTAATGATATTAATTAGGCTATGCAAATAACACAACTACTTCAGTAGCACATCATTTATGCCTGTTGAATAGGCAGTTTTCTGCTTTGCAGATACTTGAAATCTTTTACTAATCTTTCCCCAAATCCAGTAGGAGCTGCCTTTTACATTAACATGCCAGGATACACACTCACTGGATGTTTAATCTTTCTAGTGGTTAAGCTATATTCTTATAGTCAAGAAAGATATTTTTAAATTATTAATCAGTTAAAAGGATTTCTTACTGTAGGCCTATTATAAACAACATGGAGGAAATTAAAATAAAAATACTTGAGTTAGACAGTGGACACAGGTTGCTAATAAATCAAGTAAATGAAACTGGATGGACTGCTTAATTATGTAACAACACAACATTTATGGCGACGAAGATGTTTCACACATATACATTCTTACGTGATGCTGACCTCGATATCCATATTTCACATTGATACTGTAACACTATAGATGAACCTAAACCTCACATTCTTGTCACGTTGATAAGCTTTTTGAAAGTTTGATCATGATCAAAGATCATGATCTTTGTTTTCTAAGTGTGTTTCCAAATTGCCTTTGACTGCTGTATGCCTAATAGCGGCATTTAGCACCTCATTTCGTCTCTAATTTTTGACATGTACTCTTGACATAAGTCTTGCATAAGTGGAAAGTCGATCAGCCCCCTTTTAAAAATGGTAAGCTTTTACTGTCACGTTAATAACATCACACACACGCACACATAATGCTTCGACTGTCCTACACCTTAAATATCTTTTGCACATTATAGAGGGTGAGCATAGTTACCAGTTCCCTTCATGCAAAAGGGTTGTCTTAGGTTACTGTAAAGTCTAATGCACATTTGGAATTAGTAAAAGTAGTTTATAATCAATACGAAATTTTACTGGGAGCCAAAGTAAAGTAGCTAAGATATGATTGATGTGATCAAATTTTCTAGCTCTATTAAGAACTATGGCTGCTGCATTTTGAACTCGCTAGGCACTTTAGGCACTTAATAGCACAGCTAGATAGTAAGGGATTACAGTAGTCCAATATTGAAGTAATAAATGCATGGACTACCTTTTCTGCATTATGTGTGGAGAACATGCTCCTAATCTTTGAAATGTTTCTAAGGTGGAGAAAGGGGGTCCTAGAAACATTATTTATTTACGTGAGCTTCGAACGAGAGACTGGGATCCATAACTCCAAGATCTTTAACTGTTAGAGAAGATGTGATTGGGAGACCATTGAGGTTCATTGAGTAATTAGAGAGTGGAGACCTAGCTGACTCTGGGCTTAATAGAAATACCTCTGAATGTCTCTGAATGTTAGAAATTAATTAAAAATACTAATGTCAATGTATTTACAACGCATGTATTTAGGACGTAATTTTTTCAATCACAACAAAATATGTTGTTGTATTTTTTGCATTATGCTTACTACAGAATTAACAGTCAACTGTTCAGTGACTTTGCATGCAGAGTTGTAACACTGCTTATTACTAGAACTGTGGCTAGAATCAAAATCAACGCTAGTGTCGTTCCTAAATCCCCAATCAGCTAGTCGTAAAGTTAACATTCAAATAGAAAATAAAGATGCAGACTTCAGAATTAGTTAAAGAGAATAGCTGAGAGAATAGAATAAATTATCCGTTACTACCCCTGTCTTTTATCATCCCTCCATCCCTCCATCCCATGCCATCTTCCTCTATTATTTGCTTTTCTATTTTGTTCTGGTATCTCCTTATCTCTTTAAAAAAAAAACATTGGCCAAAAGACTAACGAAAACACTGACATACTTAAGACCTTTAATATTTTTTTTAAATATAACATTAAAAGGAGAATGTTACTTATTTCACCCTGACTGTCCACTTATATATCTGTTTTGAGTATGATTTTCCTTGTTCAAGTGAAAACAGTAACAAATGTAGCATGTCACAAATATATACATGACTATGTATGAAAAATGAAAGACATCAACATGAAACACTGGAGCTGATTTCAGTTAAGCACCTAGTTATGGAAACTATAAAGACTAACATTGTCATAAAAATGTTGTGAAAGTTAATGCTTAGAAGATTACAAGTGGCTAAGACATACCTTGTTATAGGCTGTGCTTACTGATGTACACCAGGTGGACATAGTGTCAAAGCAGAGGGTCTGATGGAGCAGGTGGAACATCAACATTTAAAACAAAAATGAACTGCTTGTATTTAGTGAACTAAATAAAGCATAAGCGTCCTATGCATGGCATACAGATCCCTATAAGCTTTGATAAAATCCATCCTCATGTAAAAGATGTATTGTCCCAATCATAGTAAGTGAAAACTATGACATAAAAAACTTTCTTTACCTAATATAAGCAGGCAATTATCTTTTAATTTGACCTACCCCAGTAAATCACAGTACCTAACTTGATGAATAACAGGAATAATCACAAACCTCTAATGAAGCAAAGTAATATATAATTACAATTATAAAGGACTAATTTGGTTCGTCTCCCCCAAAGCCATTAGAATGTTCTTTATATAACAGGTGAAAATGACCTACACCAATGTGATATACAAACCAATCCTGCTTTTATTACACAGAAGAGCTGAGCAATTATGGGGAGGCACCCTAAAAAGTTGAGGGTGGAATTACCTGTCAATAAACAAAGTACAGAAGAGAAAAGCAAAACTATTCTGTTGCATCATCTTTGAAATGACTCTGCAAGGAAAATGTTGATATGAATAAATGCTTGTATTCCTTTCTGATACAAGTCAAAAAATATCTTTAAAGTGGGTCAAACATGAGAACTATGTGCATTCCTTCACAAACATATACAAATCAATGAAAAAATCTCCCCTAATATGTTTATATACACAAGTGTCTGTGGGAGCCCTAAAGCTATATTATGCATTCAAATAACAAAATATATATCACAGTCCCTACAAAAAATGAAAGTAAAAAAGCAAACAAACAACAAAAAGGGGAAAATCATAAATGAAAATATCCCAAAAATAATTTACTAATGCCATGTTTGTAAGCAGCCCTGCTTTCCTGCTTCCTAAAATGGTGACATATTTTAGGTACTCAGGCCACTGGAAACAAAAATATACACAGCAGTTCTTCCACACATTTAGAGGAACCTGATGTTTTTGTTAGATAAATATGTGTCGGTTATGACCGTTAAAAAGACCTGAACAAAAAAAATGTTTGGATTTTTATTTCCTGTCACCTTTCATCACGGGCAACATAAAAATTCACACTACTGCAATATCGCTAACATGTTACTGGCATGCGAATAAGACACCTGAGCACAGAGAGAAACCCAGTGTTATGATTACAGTTGACATTGGAACTAGCTAGATAGCTCATATTAAGACACTTCTTTGGAGAACACGTGCTAAAGTGTTTTCCCCACAATCTATATGCATAATTTATTTGCCAACTGTGACCAGAGAGAGAACATACCTTACTCACAGCCTAGGACATGCATGGATTTTGATGAGGACTGCATATGCCTGGGATCAATTCAAACACGTCATGACGATGATATAAAACCTGATGAAACAAGCTTGACAAGCAGCAGTTCCGTTTTTTCGTGAAAGTATCAAGCACAGATGAAGACGTTTCTATGGTTATCTCGGTTTTATAAATATTAGCCTATAGGGTTGGGCTTAGTACGTGAATAAAAGATGGAATTAAACATGCATAAATTACGGTGTCCTGGAAAACCCATCGTGCTGCAAATACACAAAGCATATTCATCAAAGTGGTAACACACTTTAGAAATGCGGTGCAAATTCAGAAAACGCATACAACTTCAGGAACAAATCCCGTCACAACACAACGGAAGTGCAGTTTCCGGAGGACACGGAAAGGGGCGGACTTCTATGAGATTAGCGTGAAGTCTATTGGAAGTAGTGACAACTGAGTAAAAAGGGTTGTTTTTTTTCCAGTTACCACGGTGTTATCAAGGGTAGGTATGTGATACAGAATGGAAGACTGACCTATTCATGCTCTGCATTCTTGCATATTTATTTATACATAAGGCAGCCTTAAAAACATGGGATGGAAATCCCATTTAACAAAATATGCACTGTTTTACAGTCAGAGTGAAATAAGTAACATTCTCCTTTTAATATATATATTTTAAATGTTAAAATTCTTAACTATGTCAGTTAAGCTGCCAAAAATGCCCCTTTTGAAATTTGTATTTCTAATGTCACAAGAACACTTTATTTACGTATCTCTGCCTATTCAGCCTATAGAGGTTTAGCACACCCACTTAAATTGCCTTTCTCAGGCATTTCAGCTCTGAGTACCTTTTGAATGAAGCACAATACAGGGCAGCCAATCATAAAGGAGCTCATTTATCCTACATCCGTCTCAAAGGTGCAGTAGCAACAGGTGTCTGTTGAATTCCGAGCGATATATATATATAGAAGTTGGAAATTGGTTGTGTAAAAATGAATTGTGATTGTTAAGCCACACAGATGTAAGTGGACATCGAGGGAAAAAATAATGTGGGTGCCAAGTATGGTGATTGTATCTTAAAGGCTGTAGGAAATGTTACATTCAGAATGTTTCTGAGACAAAAAAAAATAACATATAATTACTATCCATGGTATAATTGACTGTGTTGCAGACAACATAGGCAAGGATTAGACTGAAAAATGTCAGAGTATTTTTAATGCTGTTTATTGCTGTCGTCAGAGGTTATGCAGCCATATCCTCCCTAGCAAGTACGGCGTCTAATACCTGCAGACACAAATACCGTGTTGAGCAATATTTAATTACATCTACTTGAAATGCATATTTAATTGCATTGTTAGTATTTATGGAAAACAAGTGTTAGGATTGCTCTGCTGCATTGCAGACTTTCTCACTCTAACAACTGTGGATTCCATTTCCTCAATCAGTTGGCCCATATCATGTTCACAGGTATCATACTGCATCTTTATGAAATAATTCAATTTCACCTCCAACTATGAAGAGAAACAGTGTTAAGCAATATTTAATTACATCTACTTGAAATGCATAGTTCATAGCATTGTGAGAATTTATGGAAAACAAGCATTAGGATTGCTCTGCTCCACTGCAGACTTTCTCACTTTAGCAAACACGGCTTCCAGGTCCTCAATACACTTATCCCTCTCAATGATATTCATATCTTTAGGTTCCACCTGTAGATATGAGTAGAAATATTGTTGAACAGTATTTAAATACATTTAATTGAAATATGACTTTAATTACATTTTGATACATTTGTAATTTATAATTTGTATTGGACTGGAAAGGAAACAAATACAATTTTTATCGCATAGCCGTTATCACATAGCCTGCAGGTCTAATGATGTAAAAATGTGCCCTCAAACATCAAATGTTCAACAGAAATAACACGACCTGACACACTAAGGTACCGTAGACCCATTCAAACTGTGCTGTTGGAATAATAAATTCCAATGCATTCAGTCATTTTAGCTAGTGTTGATTTTGATTCTTGCCACAATTATACTAATAATCAGTGTTACAACTCAGCATGCAAAGTCACCGAACAGTCGACTGTTAATTCTATAGTAAGGAGAATGTAAAACAAACAAACAAAAAACCCACCAACAGTATTTTTTTTTCCTGTAACTGACAAAGATTGCATATGCTAAATGTATGTGTCCTAAATATATTCTAAATACATTTACATTAGTGTTTTTAATTAATTTCTCGAACATTTGTTGAAATGCATTTGTAATTTATATTCAGAGACATTTCAGTGTACTTAAATACAAGCATTCAATTAGCATCACTGTTCACCATAGCTGTTTTTCCATTTTTTGTGGCTTTTGTCCATTGCCACAGTATGGCTTTAAATCATTTGTCTTGGTTCTACTTTACTTACTATGGCTGATTGAGTTCTCTCGGTAGTGAAGTCCTTCTTCATTAAACGCTTTGGTCTAGTATCTGTTTAAAAAGTAACAGAAAATGTCTTATTAGCGTTGTATAGATACTTAGAACACTTCGACGTAGATCTCTCTCTCTCAGACAGACACACACACACACACAGTTCATCCAAGAAGTCATCCTCTATTCTGGAAGGGATCTGGGCTCGTGTTTTTTCGTTTTTCTTTTTCCCATATTTACCAAATATCCCGTGCTTTTCCTTTTCATATATCTCAGAAGGAACATGTTCCTTGCGTCTTGGATTGCAATTGTAACTACCGCACTGACCCATAATAAATTTAGTGTACCTGTTATCTGTGATCTGTAGTCTAAAAATGGGTCACAGAAATTGTTCATTTGAAAAATCTGTTCTTTGACTACATCATAATCGCTTAATTGATGCGGCTGCATTATGACATCACACGCCACCCACTGAAATAAAAGCTGAGGATGTCATTGCAGAGGTAGGAGGAGCCAGAGTAGAATATTACAGAATATTACATTGCTTGAATAGTGGCTCTGTCTGCCCTGGGGGTATTATTGAAACCCAAAGGCTGAAAGGATGGGGAGAGAGAGAGAGAGAGAGCAAGCGAGCGAGCATGTGTGAACATATTCTTGTCACGGTACGCCCCCCCCTAAACGTCTCCCCGTGTGTGTTTGCTTGTGTGTGTGTGTGTGTGTGTTCATCCGTGTGGCCATGCTCCCTTGTGTTTCACGGCTGCCCTTCATTGTGTTGTTATTGTTTGCGTATATAAGTCCTTTGTGTAAACGTTAACGTTGTCAGTGTTTGATCGCACGATAGCCTTAGTGCTACGTTGTCTTCCATGTCTCTAAATAAACATCGTTGTATGCATCATTGCTCCTCTTTTGTATCCTGCCAGACCTCCCTGCGTTACAATTATGATAAAATTTGATAAAATACTAGATCATAGTTTGCAGTCTGAAGTACTTTTGACCTGCTGAGAGTTAGCCTGATTTGGCTTAGCCTGTTCCTAACCTTTGTTTAGTATGTTGCATAAAAGCTCATGGAAATATTTCAGATGTAACATACATGTAACTGACCTAGTAGAGCAAAATTACAGAATTGTAAGGAGGAAGTGACGTTCTTGCGGCATATCATTAAAGGGGGAAATACACACAAGCTGTCTCAAAACCGACCACAAGCCATAATTTCGCTACCTAAACCATAGTGGCATACTCCCCTCTTACTGTTTTAGTCCCACACGCATTACACCGAATACTGCAGGACCAAAGAGTGTCACACTTATCAGCCCAGTGGTAGCTGAGATACCACACCACCCTCTTAGATATGCCTAATATAACTGTCAAAAGGTGTATAACACTGAACCCAGATACACTCCTTCCTACGGAGGAGGATGGAGATCCACAAGACTGCACAGCAGTCTTAGCTGAAGTATATATACCGCGGGTTGATCTCTTTGAAGAAGCCATAAGTAACCCAGACCTATGCCTCTATGTGGATGGGTCAGCATGCAGGGACGACACAGGGGTCAATAGGGAAGCATACGCGGTAGTAACAGATCATGAAATACTTAAAACAGAAGTATTACCATCCTCCTATTCAGCACAGGCTGCTGAACTAGTAGCACTGACGGAAGCATGCAAACTAGCTGCAGACAAAACTGTTAATGATTTTGGAGCCATATGGAAACATAGGCAATTCCTGACAAGCTCGGGTAAATATATTAGACATCACCATCTTGCTAGAAGCCATTTCGCTGCCAAAGACAATTGCAGTTGTTAAGTGTGCAGCTCACAGGACTACAGAAGACCAAATCAGCAAGGGGAATACTTTTGCAGATAGAGTAGCAAAGGCAGCTGCAACTAAAACCGCTGTGCAAGCAATACAGGAAACCGCTGCTACCCCGCAGGCCACATTACGGGAAATTCAGTCAGGGGCTACCGCCACTGAAGGCACCAGGTGGAGACAACTAGAACCTCCTGTTAACAACCCACACTGCTGTCAAAATAGAAGGACGAGGAACCTGGGTACATCACACACACTGTAAGAAGGCTCCGACACCAGCCCCAACTCCAAGCAGCAGCACCCAACAGACTAGGTCGGAACTGTGTTGAGTAGGGTGTTAAAGGCAAGGCCTACCCTTTCGACACTCGGAACCGTCAAGAGACGGTAGAGAAAATCAGACACAGCTAACACAGTCAGAACATAGACTGAATATTAATATGGATGAAGAATCCCATGACTTATGAGAAGACTTGTTACCATTTCAGGGTCCCAACGCCACTGAAGCAGAATGATTAGCAGCTAAATGCCAACAAAATACAGCGTGTATGTCAGCCCTTGTGCATGCCCAACATATCGAGCAAGAGTACCTGGTGTGCCAGCACACCAGTGTTCCAAGGACTGTAATCCCTCTGAAAAACGCAGACGAAGGAGAAGTGAATATGACAATCTCTATGTGCCAGGTTATTAACCAGACCTCAAACTGTCCCAGTCCCACTAACCCCGCACCACCGAAAATGATGCTGCATGTGGCAGCTAGTAAGGGTGAGATATTTGTATAGCAGATGAAGCAGCAGGTGCCGGAAGTCTGGTCCAGATGCATCGATTATGTGCAGGTACACAGCAATGGCACTTGCAGTGACTCCAATAGCAGTTCCCTGTGGAATTGCTCCATGACAACCCTGCAGGGGTATTGGAATGTAATGTGGGTCGGTGGTTCGGTGGCCTATGGTGAATTGCCACAGAACTGGACTGGTTGTTGTTATCCAGCTGTAGTGCGCCCAAGGACGCAGGTGTATACACTTCCCCATGCCAAACAGCACAGGGTGAGGAGAGACATAACCAGCACAGACTATTGTGGTAGAATTCTGAGGGACCCATGGACCACTCTGGGTGAAACCATTGGTTGGTCCCTTTTCCTGGGCGGTGGCACAGTAGCAGCCCTGCAAAAGATCATTGGCTTAGCTAATCAGTTACTGCAAGTAGTTAATGACACCTTAGCAGCAATAGGTGCCTTAAAGATAGAACAACAAGTGATAAGGGCAGCAGTGCTTCAACATAGAATGGTATTA
This sequence comes from Electrophorus electricus, assembly GCF_041902795.1. Taxonomy (NCBI): domain Eukaryota; kingdom Metazoa; phylum Chordata; class Actinopteri; order Gymnotiformes; family Gymnotidae; genus Electrophorus; species Electrophorus electricus. The sequence goes on along the minus strand of NW_027658790.1, from coordinate 458,833 downwards.
GATCTCCTAACCATGAAGGAAGGAGGAGTGTGCAAAATGATTAACACTTCCTGCTGTTTTTACATTCCAGATCTCAGCGCTAATATTACTGATTATATGAATCTTATGTGATCTGCCTTCACTCCGCAGCCTACAGTTCCAGTAGCGGCTGTAGCGTTGCCCATTCTGCTACTCATTCTTCTTCTTTTTCTTCTTCTTCTGTGTTTACCTCCTTTTTTGTCATTGCGTGTCAGACGTCTTTCTAGTGTGTTCACCATGCCAGCACTCAGCGGCCATGCCAATGACCAACCGCAGCTCAGTGAAGACATTCTGCTCCCCAAGATGGGCGGTGCTGGTGATCCACATGAAGACATCGTAGTGCTATTTGCTGAATAAATGTGTGATAATGTGTGATATAGAATAAAGGGGGGAAATGTTGTGGGAATTTACCTTACTTTACCTTACTTCATTTTGTGGAAATTTACTTTGCTTTATTTTACTTTGCTTTATGTTTCTATAGTCACAGCATAACAGTCTGCAGATAAGCATGTGAGTCAGGTACACCAGCTGCTCACATACCGTTCTAACCATAGAGATAGAAGAAGCCTTCAGCGCTCAGGCTAACCAAAACATGAATTAGCCGATACTCTGTAGGAGTCGTTTTTCTTTTTTTTCTCTTTCTTCTGTTCTCTGTATAAGGGGAGGGGGACCGTACTGCGCGTCAGTCCTTTTACTCTGTTATACAGGGGACAGAACTCAATAAAATTTTACTCTTTACTACTCAATGCATAAAGCTGTCTGTGTTTGATGTGCTCTCATTTTCCCACCACATCCATTTAGCAGTACTTCTGAATCACCGAAATGGCTTAAAACAGCTGAGGGGATGTTTGAAACTGAGTGATAAGATGTTCAGCAATTTATATATGATAATACAAGGCAGTAAATTAAATTGGGCTGAACTGGACAATAGTACCTGGCATGAAAAGTATGTCGTAGAGAGAGTAACAAAAAACTCAACCTCTCACCTCGCGCTCTGAGATGTCTCCGTCACTGTCTGTAGTGTCCTCTAGGATACTGCTGCCCTCACTAAAGTGTGTCACCCTGACCGGGTCAAACATCTCTTGAACATAATAACTACACAATGGAAAATCAGCTTCAAGTGCTGCATTGAGCAAGAGTGCACTGTAAATGGCCAGATATAAATGGCAATGTCAGTAGTAAATTTATATATGCAGTCATGGAACAGGACCTAGCTGTAGAGCACAGCTTTAAGGTGCATATTATGATGTGCTCTTACCAATCATCCTCCTGGCTGTGTCTTGCTCTTTTGGCCAAATGTTTCTCTTCCAAAGCAGACAGACCAGACTCGCTGCATATTACTCCGTGCACTATAAATAAACCACATGTATAATGCCTTGTAAACAATGGAAGAAGGGAAATTTGAATTGTGACCACTCTGTTAAAGGGGCGGATAAGGCACCCCACCCAAACCCCCCGAAAGCTGTTCTGTTATCCCTAATTGCTATGCAATAGTCCTGTGATTAACTCAAAGGCTGGAGAAGTTTCACCTTTCTCTATTTGAATCCTGAAGGCTGTTCGGTTCCGTCGCCCACAATCCATCCTGTGTAATTAAACATTCACATCATAACTCGACCCCGTGTAATAGGGCAAACTCACTCGGATGGGGGAAAGGATCACAGACTACCTGTACTGCTGCCGCAACTCTGCGGCCATTCCAACAACATCCACATACATTCTAGCAACATCCCATTATAGGACACAGTGTATCTGGCTTAAGTACACCCATTTAATAGCATGTTGGACCTTCTTTGGCCTCCAGAACTGCAGCAATTCTTTCTGGCATAGTTTCCACTATATACTGAAAATACCCTGCAGGAATATTGGTCCAATCTTCATAGGATATTTTCTCTCAAATTACATGGAGGGACTGACATGTTCTAAACTGCCTGTTATACCTTTACCCAGGGATGTTCTATAGGATTAAGATCTGGGGATTGTGAAGGTCAGGGAAACATTGAAAATTTGCTGTCTTGATACTGGAACAAATCCGTGATTATACAACCCTTGCGGCAGGGTTTCTTGTCTTGTTGAAAGTGTCCTTCTGCCATAGTTTAAGCAGCTGCATGAAGGGATGCACTCGGTCGCAGTACATAGGTAAGCCCTTCTGTTCAAATGTCTACTGATTTCAGAGGACCCATGGTGTGCCAAGAAAACATTCCTCACACCTTTATGCCACCTCTACCAGCTTGAACTGCTGACACCTGACAGGAAGGACTCGTTATTTCATGCTGCTTATGCCAAATTCTTACCCTCCCATCATCATAGTGCAACAGAATTTTGGATACATCTGACAAGATGATGTTCCACTGTTTAGTTTTCTGCTCTTCTGCCCACTGGAGCCTTGCCGTTCTGTTTGCCTCAGACAGCAATGACACTCGAACAGGTCATCTGAACAGGTCATCCAAATGTGCTAAGGGACGATGACCTGTGCATTCAGACATGTTAGTTGGAGCAACAGCATTGTATCTGGCTGCAATTTGCTTGACCGTGCGCCACTTGATCATCAGAATTATTCTTGATGTCATCCTCCTCTGATCCCTTTCAAAATATTGGTCCTGGCTAGTCTGGTCTATGCCTCGTTCGCAGTTCGCTTCGCTCAGACCACTTGAATTTCCCATTCTAATGTTTACATGCTGTTTTTTGTAATTAGTCAAAACTGACCTTTCATGACCTTCATTATAAACTTTTTTAAGCAGTCATGACCTCACCCTGTCATAATATTTAATATCAGATCTTCCCTGTGTCCAAAGTGATCTCATGGCAGGAATTTTCCCAAGTGTTTACATTAAAGGAATCTGACTATACTGATTACTCTTTGCCAGCTAACAGCAAATAAAAGATGCTGGATTTTGGATTATGTGAGTATATAACATGTGACTGTGTTTGTGTCAGAGAAGGGAGAGGAGAGGCTTTGTCTCCAGCCTCTCGCTGCTTGCCGCTGTTCAGCTTCTCACTCCTGAGATCCTTCTCGTTCTCCTTCTCACCATTGCGTCCCACTCCGCCAATGCTGCTGCAACTTCAACCGTTGACAATGTGCACCGGCTCAAAGCATGGTCTAGAGCCAAATTTGAACACGGGCATCTTCCTCATTGGCTCATCTCCTCAGAGGGGCAACAAATGCACAGTTTCAGCTCCTATCGATACCCAGGTAGAACCTTATAAAATCAAACTGACAATGACAAGGAAACCATATTTTCAACACCTCCAGCACAACAAGTAGTAGTTTTTAGCAATGCACTACTTTTAATGGTTGTTGAGCATCTGGAAAGTATGCAAGTCACCAGGGTAACATCATCAAGAAGCCCTTTTAGACTTACTTCCATCAGGTGAATTCGGCCTCTTTTTTGCTTCAGTATTTGAGACTAATTCGTAGGAGGGCATTTTGCCAACATGAATCCCCTCTGCCATGTCATGCACTCTCTGCATCAGTTGTGGGCCATACCTGCTAGACCAAACATTTACATTCTGAATACTTTGGCTCAAGCTGTTAAAATGTTAGTATAAAAATCAACACTTTTATCTGTATCTTAATTTCAGGCTGATTTAACAAGTAGATAAGCTAACGTAGTGAGCGGTTGTCTTGGCTTGTCCTAATGGCAGTCAGGGGCCAAAACACTTACTGTAACACTTTATACTTATAACGCACTTTCTATACAGAATTCCACACGCTTCAAGATTGGTCTAATGGGCCAGTCATTGCTCATCCTCCGCTGCTCTTGTTCAGTCGGCAGAGGGTGGATTTTCGTCCTGCTCCGTCTCTGTCCCATTGTCAAATGCGCTAACATTTGCTGAACTTGAATCTTATTAATTCTGATGTCAGCAGGGGTAACATTCCAGAACTGTTGTCAGTGTAAATCATTTGAATAAATGACTGTCCTGTTTGCCTGCTACGAGCTGCCATAGCTGCAGGTGTTTGGTGACTAGACCAGTCAGCATGCAGGAGTCTGCCTATGTTCAGTTAGAACAGGCATCAGTAAGATGAGACTCGCTGTACTCACTCATTATCTTAATACTGTTCATTAAATTAAGTCAGCGGTTTATATTGAGTTTACGTCATTTGGTACGACGACTCTACAGTCTTGAATTGATTTCTGCAGTGTAATATGGATATAAATGTTAAAATGTTCTATTACAGAACACGACACCTATTGCGTTTTATATTTTATATTATATCTCTGATATGACCACTGTAACATAAAGTTGGGGTTCTAAGTACCTGAAACATTTTGATCGACTGAAATGTAGATGTATGTACATGCAATATATTTGTGAGTATGTAAATCAAACAGCTATTCTTATTCTTATGGCTAGCTGAATAGATTGCAATTTCGTCGTCTTCAAGGCATGGCATGGTGTTTATTCATTCGTTGGCATACAAAATGACGCCTTTTCACGTTGTGGAACTACAAATATGGCGGCCTTTTTTCTTTAGCGTTTTAATGACGTAAAAGCAGAGTCTCACCGTAAAGTCGGGCAGGAGGATCTGGACTCATTTATTTCTTCGTATCTTCCGCCATCTAGCGGTCAATAACGGTTAGTCTTGAATTGATTTCTATCGTGTAATACTTTGGATATAAATGTTTAAATTTCCTGTTGCAGAACAGACAAAGTATAGTCAACCAGTTCTAACCTTTTGATAAAAACTTGAACTTCAAACTAGGTGAATCTATTTCCTTAAACCAATCAGATTATGTGTTTCTATAGCTTCCAACTTTCATGAGTTCCTTGAATCTGTGGAGAAAAGTGCAGACCAATGTAGTTTCTTATTTGTGAACATTTATATATTTTATGTAATTTATTTATCATTTAAATGTTTTATTACTTTTAATTTATAGACATAAGGACACAGAAAACAGTTCATATACTGAATGAACTGTTACAAGGTAATATTTTCTAGACTGTGTCTACCATATGTTTTTATTTCTAAACGTTAATGCAGTGTGTTAATCTTTGACACCGAGGCAGAAGGGGTGAATCTGATCTTCCATTGTCAACTATTCAGAGTCTTCCAGTGGAGCTCATACAACTAAAGGAACACATACAGAGGTCACTGGAGGTTCAAAGTTACATCTAAAGTGGTCTAGTTGTGACGTTGCGAGGATAAGCAGGTTGCGGGGACGAGGCACGATGAAACGCATTTTTATTTTTGCAAACATGCAAAACATACAACAACGCTCAAACACTATGCACATCTCAAACACCAACACACGTACTATGACACACGAGACATATATACACCCAAGCCGATTACACATAACAGAGAACAGGTGAACGACACGAGAGGGTGTGGCAACACAGACGAACACACACACACCAAGATGTTTGAGGAGGGGGCGGGGCCACAACATGACACTAAGCCTATACACACTGTTCCAACACTACCCTGTATGGCACCATCTCCATGGAAGTATATTTTTAAAAGCATGTTTGATAACCATATTTATACTGGAACAATTTAATCAAATGAGTTGTGTTTTTTGTTCCTCTCTAAGACGGTTCGGATGCCGATATTGAGATTTGAGTCTGAGCAAGTTGAGAAAGCCACTGTGAGGGTTTCTGGGTGCTCTGGAGGAGCACCCAGAAGTCGTACACCTGCACCAAGCCTGAGACCCCTCTGCCCCTGACACAATTGCCCAGGAATGCGGGCATGTACCTAGACTATGAGGATGGGCAGCTGTCTTTCTATTACATACTAACATATCTACATATTTATCGGAAACCTCCGGGAGAAGAAGCTGTATCCCCTCTTTGCGCTGCTGGACAGACACACTCATGACACTGTACTCATCAAAAGCAGCACCAGAGATGCACTGAGTCATATCCCGCTACACACCTCTCAGGCCAGCTTGTTTGCACATTTTGTTATAAAACTTAAGATGTCATTTGTTGCTGTTATATATAAAATTACCAAATTAAAAAATAAATAAATCAAAAAGTACTTGTGGCTAGAGAAGCACAGCCAATCACATAAACAAGATATAATGTCAGTAATGTTTGCGGCAGGTGTTTCAAATGTGCCCAGACTCATATTCAAAAATATCCATGTTTCAACAGTTTGAAGGTGGCCATGACACTAACAGTTTGGTGGAAATTCCACAAGATATCAAACTCCACACTCACACGAACTATTCATTCTCCCATTTGGAACAATCCAGGCTTTACCATGAACAAAAATATTAAACTTTACATCTTGGATAGAAAAAGGCATTACAAACCTTAAACATATTTATCCTAAGACTTGTTTCATGTCACGCCCACAACTAGCCCCAAAATATGCTATAGAAAGCCCCCAGTTCCTACAATACCATCAGCTAAGATCACCTATGTGTTCAAAAATCAATTCCGATACCTACATCCATATCAGAATTTATAAACAAACATTCTTAATACAAAAAACCTATTATCTAAGATATACAAAATAATAGTGAAATCAAATCTCACAGTTACTCTCCCATCGAGACAATAGGAGGAACATTTATTACTAGCCCATGACCCTGCAGTTTGGATTAAAATGTGTAACAATAATTACCACATGACAGCAACACTGACCTACAATGCATTCAGTACAAAATAATACAGAGTACATTATACTACACATTGGATGTTTAAAATTGGTTTCACAAGCTCAGCAATCTGTACATACTTTACTCAAATCACAGTTGACGATTACATTCACGCCACATGGCAGAGCACACCTATCAAGCAATTTTGGCAAGTCGTCATCAAGTTCGAGTTCAAGTTCAAGTGGTTTTATTGTCATTTCAGGTATATATACAAGTACACAACAAAAACGAGACAACGTTCCTCCAGGGCCATGGTGCAACATAAAAACAACAGTGCAACAGACAACATGCTACACAAGTGCAAACAGTCCAATATAGTGCATCACCAACATATCCCATGCTTTAAATAACCATATCCATCCAACACCATCTTTATGTCTCCTAGGAGACATATCATCAACCAATATGACAGGATACTATGTATAACATTATTATATTGATATAATAAAAATATTCTTGCAAAAAAACAACAAACAAAAAAACATACTCATGAACTGGAAAACAAAAAATAATATTAGTGTCACCCAATAGAAAAATCTATTGATAGAGTATATATATATCAATAGAATAATTCTCAGAATTAATCAATAACAGAACCAATAATCTAGAGTGGACACCTTTGATAAAATCCATACAGAGCCAATCCATAAACGATAAATATCACACTCTAATACGTGTACATATACAATCCAACATACATGTACTCACACATAACCATATACATAGATACATACATACATACACACACACACACACACACACACACACACACACACACACACACACACACACACACACATTATTCCTGTAATGGTGCAGATGGCGAATACTTAAAAATATTATATATACATTTTGCGTTTGTCTGTTCATCTGTCTGTCTTATTTTGAATAATAAAGCTCTAAAGGTCCACTGATGGGGGGTAATACATTCATCTATTTATTTCTCCAGATTTCTAACTCTGAGAGAAAAAAAACGTCCTTTTACAAATTGCACCTCGTTGTGGACCTCGGCTAGGTTTACATTCCAGGTGATTATTTTTAAGTTATAAATAAAAATAAATAAAAAATAAAGTGTAACAGTTCCCGATGAGGAGGTGTGGTGGTAGCGGGCCAAAAAAATCAAAATCTTCAATATGTCGCATGTAATTTACTCTAAATAAAAATATTTAGATATGATTTACATACGAGTTATATTTTTAGGCCTACTAAATGTATACTCTAAATACATTTATTAATTAGCACAGATAATATATCTGCTCTTTATACTTGGATTTCTAACCTACATATTTAAAAATTTAACTGATGTATTTATTTCTGCAGATTTCTAACTCTGAGAGAAAAAGACGTCCTTTTACAAATTGCACCTCGTTGTGGAACTCTACTAGGTTTAATTCCAGGCGAGTATTTTTAAGAGGCTAGATTTGTGCTCACAAGCTGCGATGGTGGTTTTTTCATAGCTTCTAAAAGAAGAGGCTGTGGTCAGGGTGGAGTGAATCTTTGATAACCAAGATTGTTGTTGTTTTGGCCTTCGAATAGACAATGGAATTACCCAGTGTCAGGTCTTTCTCAGTAAACTGCAGAGAATGATATAGAGGGCAAGAAATGGTCAAGCACAGTTTAATTGGGTGTGTATCAGCTCTCTGATACATTTTTGGTTCAAGATTTAATCATCATGCAAATGATTGTGATTAATGCTTTGTCTGTTTAATTCAAATATTATACTATAAATCTAATATTTTAATAGGGTTGGCAACTTTCTAGATCCGATTACTACATGTGTTGTTCATGTAACTGTGCAAATAAACTGCAAACACAATTACTTTTAGAAGTATCATCCAGTTTGTTTTCACAATTGCCAAAATGTAATGAATCACAGCCAGTGTTCTAAAACAGAGCTGGAATGTATTCCTGGTTGATGTGTCCTGTTTCTGGTAAAAAAAAAAAATTAAAAAAAAAAATTGGTGGATGAATTTTCAATGAAAGTGCTTCACTCAGCAGCCATTAATGATTCTTATATCCAGTATGAATAAATTTAAATTCCTATCCTTGTATCAGGTGCAGCAATTATGTGTAACAATTGTGAAGCAAAAAAGCAAAAGCAAAATTGTAATATAACAATATAGGTAATATAGAACTTGATCTAATGATATTAATTAGGCTATGCAAATAACACAACTACTTCGGTAGCACATCATTTATGCCTGTTGAATAGGCAGTTTTCTGCTTTGCAGATACTTGAAATCTTTTACTAATCTTTCCCCAAATCCAGTAGGAGCTGCCTTTTACATTAACATGCCAGGATACACACTCACTGGATGTTTAATCTTTCTAGTGGTTAAGCTATATTCTTATAGTCAAGAAAGATATTTTTAAATTATTAATCAGTTAAAAGGATTTCTTACTGTAGGCCTATTATAAACAACATGGAGGAAATTAAAATAAAAATACTTGAGTTAGACAGTGGACACAGGTTGCTAATAAATCAAGTAAATGAAACTGGATGGACTGCTTAATTATGTAACAACACAACATTTATGGCGACGAAGATGTTTCACACATATACATTCTTACGTGATGCTGACCTCGATATCCATATTTCACATTGATACTGTAACACTATAGATGAACCTAAACCTCACATTCTTGTCACGTTGATAAGCTTTTTGAAAGTTTGATCATGATCAAAGATCATGATCTTTGTTTTCTAAGTGTGTTTCCAAATTGCCTTTGACTGCTGTATGCCTAATAGCGGCAATTAGCACCTCATTTCGTCTCTAATTTTTGACATGTACTCTTGACATAAGTCTTGCATAAGTGGAAAGTCGATCAGCCCCCTTTTAAAAATGGTAAGCTTTTACTGTCACGTTAATAACATCACACACACGCACACATAATGCTTCGACTGTCCTACACCTTAAATATCTTTTGCACATTATAGAGGGTGAGCATAGTTACCAGTTCCCTTCATGCAAAAGGGTTGTCTTAGGTTACTGTAAAGTCTAATGCACATTTGGAATTAGTAAAAGTAGTTTATAATCAATACGAAATTTTACTGGGAGCCAAAGTAAAGTAGCTAAGATATGATTGATGTGATCAAATTTTCTAGCTCTATTAAGAACTATGGCTGCTGCATTTTGAACTCGCTAGGCACTTTAGGCACTTAATAGCACAGCTAGATAGTAAGGGATTACAGTAGTCCAATATTGAAGTAATAAATGCATGGACTACCTTTTCTGCATTATGTGTGGAGAACATGCTCCTAATCTTTGAAATGTTTCTAAGGTGGAGAAAGGGGGTCCTAGAAACATTATTTATTTACGTGAGCTTCGAACGAGAGACTGGGATCCATAACTCCAAGATCTTTAACTGTTAGAGAAGATGTGATTGGGAGACCATTGAGGTTCATTGAGTAATTAGAGAGTGGAGACCTAGCTGACTCTGGGCTTAATAGAAATACCTCTGAATGTCTCTGAATGTTAGAAATTAATTAAAAATACTAATGTCAATGTATTTACAACGCATGTATTTAGGACGTAATTTTTTCAATCACAACAAAATATGTTGTTGTATTTTTTGCATTATGCTTACTACAGAATTAACAGTCAACTGTTCAGTGACTTTGCATGCAGAGTTGTAACACTGCTTATTACTAGAACTGTGGCTAGAATCAAAATCAACGCTAGTGTCGTTCCTAAATCCCCAATCAGCTAGTCGTAAAGTTAACATTCAAATAGAAAATAAAGATGCAGACTTCAGAATTAGTTAAAGAGAATAGCTGAGAGAATAGAATAAATTATCCGTTACTACCCCTGTCTTTTATCATCCCTCCATCCCTCCATCCCATGCCATCTTCCTCTATTATTTGCTTTTCTATTTTGTTCTGGTATCTCCTTATCTCTTTAAAAAAAAAACATTGGCCAAAAGACTAACGAAAACACTGACATACTTAAGACCTTTAATATTTTTTTTAAATATAACATTAAAAGGAGAATGTTACTTATTTCACCCTGACTGTCCACTTATATATCTGTTTTGAGTATGATTTTCCTTGTTCAAGTGAAAACAGTAACAAATGTAGCATGTCACAAATATATACATGACTATGTATGAAAAATGAAAGACATCAACATGAAACACTGGAGCTGATTTCAGTTAAGCACCTAGTTATGGAAACTATAAAGACTAACATTGTCATAAAAATGTTGTGAAAGTTAATGCTTAGAAGATTACAAGTGGCTAAGACATACCTTGTTATAGGCTGTGCTTACTGATGTACACCAGGTGGACATAGTGTCAAAGCAGAGGGTCTGATGGAGCAGGTGGAACATCAACATTTAAAACAAAAATGAACTGCTTGTATTTAGTGAACTAAATAAAGCATAAGCGTCCTATGCATGGCATACAGATCCCTATAAGCTTTGATAAAATCCATCCTCATGTAAAAGATGCATTGTCCCAATCATAGTAAGTGAAAACTATGACATAAAAAACTTTCTTTACCTAATATAAGCAGGCAATTATCTTTTAATTTGACCTACCCCAGTAAATCACGGTACCTAACTTGATGAATAACAGGAATAATCACAAACCTCTAATGAAGCAAAGTAATATATAATTACAATTATAAAGGACTAATTTGGTTCGTCTCCCCCAAAGCCATTAGAATGTTCTTTATATAACAGGTGAAAATGACCTACACCAATGTGATATACAAACCAATCCTGCTTTTATTACACAGAAGAGCTGAGCAATTATGGGGAGGCACCCTAAAAAGTTGAGGGTGGAATTACCTGTCAATAAACAAAGTACAGAAGAGAAAAGCAAAACTATTCTGTTGCATCATCTTTGAAATGACTCTGCAAGGAAAATGTTGATATGAATAAATGCTTGTATTCCTTTCTGATACAAGTCAAAAAATATCTTTAAAGTGGGTCAAACATGAGAACTATGTGCATTCCTTCACAAACATATACAAATCAATGAAAAAATCTCCCCTAATATGTTTATATACACAAGTGTCTGTGGGAGCCCTAAAGCTATATTATGCATTCAAATAACAAAATATATATCACAGTCCCTACAAAAAATGAAAGTAAAAAAGCAAACAAACAACAAAAAGGGGAAAATCATAAATGAAAATATCCCAAAAATAATTTACTAATGCCATGTTTGTAAGCAGCCCTGCTTTCCTGCTTCCTAAAATGGTGACATATTTTAGGTACTCAGGCCACTGGAAACAAAAATATACACAGCAGTTCTTCCACACATTTAGAGGAACCTGATGTTTTTGTTAGATAAATATGTGTCGGTTATGACCGTTAAAAAGACCTGAACAAAAAAAATGTTTGGATTTTTATTTCCTGTCACCTTTCATCACGGGCAACATAAAAATTCACACTACTGCAATATCGCTAACATGTTACTGGCATGCGAATAAGACACCTGAGCACAGAGAGAAACCCAGTGTTATGACTACAGTTGACATTGGAACTAGCTAGATAGCTCATATTAAGACACTTCTTTGGAGAACACGTGCTAAAGTGTTTTCCCCACAATCTATATGCATAATTTATTTGCCAACTGTGACCAGAGAGAGAACATACCTTACTCACAGCCTAGGACATGCATGGATTTTGATGAGGACTGCATATGCCTGGGATCAATTCAAACACGTCATGACGATGATATAAAACCTGATGAAACAAGCTTGACAAGCAGCAGTTCCGTTTTTTCGTGAAAGTATCAAGCACAGATGAAGACGTTTCTATGGTTATCTCGGTTTTATAAATATTAGCCTATAGGGTTGGGCTTAGTACGTGAATAAAAGATGGAATTAAACATGCATAAATTACGGTGTCCTGGAAAACCCATCGTGCTGCAAATACACAAAGCATATTCATCAAAGTGGTAACACACTTTAGAAATGCGGTGCAAATTCAGAAAACGCATACAACTTCAGGAACAAATCCCGTCACAACACAACGGTAGTGCTGTTTCCGGAGGACACGGAAAGGGGCGGACTTCTATGAGATTAGCGTGAAGTCTATTGGAAGTAGTGACAACTGAGTAAAAAGGGTTGTTTTTTTTCCAGTTACCACGGTGTTATCAAGGGTAGGTATGTGATACAGAATGGAAGACTGACCTATTCATGCTCTGCATTCTTGCATATTTATTTATACATAAGGCAGCCTTAAAAACATGGGATGGAAATCCCATTTAACAAAATATGCACTGTTTTACAGTCAGAGTGAAATAAGTAACATTCTCCTTTTAATATATATATTTTAAATGTTAAAATTCTTAACTATGTCAGTTAAGCTGCCAAAAATGCCCCTTTTGAAATTTGTATTTCTAATGTCACAAGAACACTTTATTTACGTATCTCTGCCTATTCAGCCTATAGAGGTTTAGCACACCCACTTAAATTGCCTTTCTCAGGCATTTCAGCTCTGAGTACCTTTTGAATGAAGCACAATACAGGGCAGCCAATCATAAAGGAGCTCATTTATCCTACATCCGTCTCAAAGGTGCAGTAGCAACAGGTGTCTGTTGAATTCCGAGCGATATATATATATAGAAGTTGGAAATTGGTTGTGTAAAAATGAATTGTGATTGTTAAGCCACACAGATGTAAGTGGACATCGAGGGAAAAAATAGTGTGGGTGCCAAGTATGGTGATTGTATCTTAAAGGCTGTAGGAAATGTTACATTCAGAATGTTTCTGAGACAAAAAAAATAACATATAATTACTATCCATGGTATAATTGACTGTGTTGCAGACAACATAGGCAAGGATTAGACTGAAAAATGTCAGAGTATTTTTAATGCTGTTTATTGCTGTCGTCAGAGGTTATGCAGCCATATCCTCCCTAGCAAGTACGGCGTCTAATACCTGCAGACACAAATACCGTGTTGAGCAATATTTAATTACATCTACTTGAAATGCATATTTAATTGCATTGTTAGTATTTATGGAAAACAAGTGTTAGGATTGCTCTGCTGCATTGCAGACTTTCTCACTCTAACAACTGTGGATTCCATTTCCTCAATCAGTTGGCCCATATCATGTTCACAGGTATCATACTGCATCTTTATGAAATAATTCAATTTCACCTCCAACTATGAAGAGAAACAGTGTTAAGCAATATTTAATTACATCTACTTGAAATGCATAGTTCATAGCATTGTGAGAATTTATGGAAAACAAGCATTAGGATTGCTCTGCTCCACTGCAGACTTTCTCACTTTAGCAAACACGGCTTCCAGGTCCTCAATACACTTATCCCTCTCAATGATATTCATATCTTTAGGTTCCACCTGTAGATATGAGTAGAAATATTGTTGAACAGTATTTAAATACATTTAATTGAAATATGACTTTAATTACATTTTGATACATTTGTAATTTATAATTTGTATTGGACTGGAAAGGAAACAAATACAATTTTTATCGCATAGCCGTTATCACATAGCCTGCAGGTCTAATGATGTAAAAATGTGCCCTCAAACATCAAATGTTCAACAGAAATAACACGACCTGACACACTAAGGTACCGTAGACCCATTCAAACTGTGCTGTTGGAATAATAAATTCCAATGCATTCAGTCATTTTAGCTAGTGTTGATTTTGATTCTTGCCACAATTATACTAATAATCAGTGTTACAACTCAGCATGCAAAGTCACCGAACAGTCGACTGTTAATTCTATAGTAAGGAGAATGTAAAACAAACAAACAAAAAACCCACCAACAGTATTTTTTTTTCCTGTAACTGACAAAGATTGCATATGCTAAATGTATGTGTCCTAAATATATTCTAAATACATTTACATTAGTGTTTTTAATTAATTTCTCGAACATTTGTTGAAATGCATTTGTAATTTATATTCAGAGACATTTCAGTGTACTTAAATACAAGCATTCAATTAGCATCACTGTTCACCATAGCTGTTTTTCCATTTTTTGTGGCTTTTGTCCATTGCCACAGTATGGCTTTAAATCATTTGTCTTGGTTCTACTTTACTTACTATGGCTGATTGAGTTCTCTCGGTAGTGAAGTCCTTCTTCATTAAACGCTTTGGTCTAGTATCTGTTTAAAAAGTAACAGAAAATGTCTTATTAGCGTTGTATAGATACTTAGAACACTTCGACGTAGATCTCTCTCTCTCAGACAGACACACACACACACACAGTTCATCCAAGAAGTCATCCTCTATTCTGGAAGGGATCTGGGCTCGTGTTTTTTCGTTTTTCTTTTTCCCATATTTACCAAATATCCCGTGCTTTTCCTTTTCATATATCTCAGAAGGAACATGTTCCTTGCGTCTTGGATTGCAATTGTAACTACCGCACTGACCCATAATAAATTTAGTGTACCTGTTATCTGTGATCTGTAGTCTAAAAATGGGTCACAGAAATTGTTCATTTGAAAAATCTGTTCTTTGACTACATCATAATCGCTTAATTGATGCGGCTGCATTATGACATCACACGCCACCCACTGAAATAAAAGCTGAGGATGTCATTGCAGAGGTAGGAGGAGCCAGAGTAGAATATTACAGAATATTACATTGCTTGAATAGTGGCTCTGTCTGCCCTGGGGGTATTATTGAAACCCAAAGGCTGAAAGGATGGGGAGAGAGAGAGAGAGAGAGCAAGCGAGCGAGCATGTGTGAACATATTCTTGTCACGGTACGCCCCCCCCTAAACGTCTCCCCGTGTGTGTTTGCTTGTGTGTGTGTGTGTGTGTGTGTTCATCCGTGTGGCCATGCTCCCTTGTGTTTCACGGCTGCCCTTCATTGTGTTGTTATTGTTTGCGTATATAAGTCCTTTGTGTAAACGTTAACGTTGTCAGTGTTTGATCCCACGATAGCCTTAGTGCTACGTTGTCTTCCATGTCTCTAAATAAACATCGTTGTATGCATCATTGCTCCTCTTTTGTATCCTGCCAGACCTCCCTGCGTTACAATTATGATAAAATTTGATAAAATACTAGATCATAGTTTGCAGTCTGAAGTACTTTTGACCTGCTGAGAGTTAGCCTGATTTGGCTTAGCCTGTTCCTAACCTTTGTTTAGTATGTTGCATAAAAGCTCATGGAAATATTTCAGATGTAACATACATGTAACTGACCTAGTAGAGCAAAATTACAGAATTGTAAGGAGGAAGTGACGTTCTTGCGGCATATCATTAAAGGGGGAAATACACACAAGCTGTCTCAAAACCGACCACAAGCCATAATTTCGCTACCTAAACCATAGTGGCATACTCCCCTCTTACTGTTTTAGTCCCACACGCATTACACCGAATACTGCAGGACCAAAGAGTGTCACACTTATCAGCCCAGTGGTAGCTGAGATACCACACCACCCTCTTAGATATGCCTAATATAACTGTCAAAAGGTGTATAACACTGAACCCAGATACACTCCTTCCTACGGAGGAGGATGGAGATCCACAAGACTGCACAGCAGTCTTAGCTGAAGTATATATACCGCGGGTTGATCTCTTTGAAGAAGCCATAAGTAACCCAGACCTATGCCTCTATGTGGATGGGTCAGCATGCAGGGACGACACAGGGGTCAATAGGGAAGCATACGCGGTAGTAACAGATCATGAAATACTTAAAACAGAAGTATTACCATCCTCCTATTCAGCACAGGCTGCTGAACTAGTAGCACTGACGGAAGCATGCAAACTAGCTGCAGACAAAACTGTTAATGATTTTGGAGCCATATGGAAACATAGGCAATTCCTGACAAGCTCGGGTAAATATATTAGACATCACCATCTTGCTAGAAGCCATTTCGCTGCCAAAGACAATTGCAGTTGTTAAGTGTGCAGCTCACAGGACTACAGAAGACCAAATCAGCAAGGGGAATACTTTTGCAGATAGAGTAGCAAAGGCAGCTGCAACTAAAACCGCTGTGCAAGCAATACAGGAAACCGCTGCTACCCCGCAGGCCACATTACGGGAAATTCAGTCAGGGGCTACCGCCACTGAAGGCACCAGGTGGAGACAACTAGAACCTCCTGTTAACAACCCACACTGCTGTCAAAATAGAAGGACGAGGAACCTGGGTACATCACACACACTGTAAGAAGGCTCCGACACCAGCCCCAACTCCAAGCAGCAGCACCCAACAGACTAGGTCGGAACTGTGTTGAGTAGGGTGTTAAAGGCAAGGCCTACCCTTTCGACACTCGGAACCGTCAAGAGACGGTAGAGAAAATCAGACACAGCTAACACAGTCAGAACATAGACTGAATATTAATATGGATGAAGAATCCCATGACTTATGAGAAGACTTGTTACCATTTCAGGGTCCCAACGCCACTGAAGCAGAATGATTAGCAGCTAAATGCCAACAAAATACAGCGTGTATGTCAGCCCTTGTGCATGCCCAACATATCGAGCAAGAGTACCTGGTGTGCCAGCACACCAGTGTTCCAAGGACTGTAATCCCTCTGAAAAACGCAGACGAAGGAGAAGTGAATATGACAATCTCTATGTGCCAGGTTATTAACCAGACCTCAAACTGTCCCAGTCCCACTAACCCCGCACCACCGAAAATGATGCTGCATGTGGCAGCTAGTAAGGGTGAGATATTTGTATAGCAGATGAAGCAGCAGGTGCCGGAAGTCTGGTCCAGATGCATCGATTATGTGCAGGTACACAGCAATGGCACTTGCAGTGACTCCAATAGCAGTTCCCTGTGGAATTGCTCCATGACAACCCTGCAGGGGTATTGGAATGTAATGTGGGTCGGTGGTTCGGTGGCCTATGGTGAATTGCCACAGAACTGGACTGGTTGTTGTTATCCAGCTGTAGTGCGCCCAAGGACGCAGGTGTATACACTTCCCCATGCCAAACAGCACAGGGTGAGGAGAGACATAACCAGCACAGACTATTGTGGTAGAATTCTGAGGGACCCATGGACCACTCTGGGTGAAACCATTGGTTGGTCCCTTTTCCTGGGCGGTGGCACAGTAGCAGCCCTGCAAAAGATCATTGGCTTAGCTAATCAGTTACTGCAAGTAGTTAATGACACCTTAGCAGCAATAGGTGCCTTAAAGATAGAACAACAAGTGATAAGGGCAGCAGTGCTTCAACATAGAATGGTATTAGATCTCCTAACCATGAAGGAAGGAGGAGTGTGCAAAATGATTAACACTTCCTGCTGTTTTTACATTCCAGATCTCAGCACTAATATTACTGATTATATGAATCTTATGTGATCTGCCTTCACTCCGCAGCCTACAGTTCCAGTAGCGGCTGTAGCGTTGCCCATTCTGCTACTCATTCTTCTTCTTTTTCTTCTTCTTCTGTGTTTACCTCCTTTTTTGTCATTGCGTGTCAGACGTCTTTCTAGTGTGTTCACCATGCCAGCACTCAGCGGCCATGCCAATGACCAACCGCAGCTCAGTGAAGACATTCTGCTCCCCAAGATGGGCGGTGCTGGTGATCCACATGAAGACATCGTAGTGCTATTTGCTGAATAAATGTGTGATAATGTGTGATATAGAATAAAGGGGGGAAATGTTGTGGGAATTTACCTTACTTTACCTTACTTCATTTTGTGGAAATTTACTTTGCTTTATTTTACTTTGCTTTATGTTTCTATAGTCACAGCATAACAGTCTGCAGATAAGCATGTGAGTCAGGTACACCAGCTGCTCACATACCGTTCTAACCATAGAGATAGAAGAAGCCTTCAGCGCTCAGGCTAACCAAAACATGAATTAGCCGATACTCTGTAGGAGTCGTTTTTCTTTTTTTTCTCTTTCTTCTGTTCTCTGTATAAGGGGAGGGGGACCGTACTGCGCGTCAGTCCTTTTACTCTGTTATACAGGGGACAGAACTCAAAAAAAATTTTACTCTTTACTACTCAATGCATAAAGCTGTCTGTGTTTGATGTGCTCTCATTTTCCCACCACATCCATTTAGCAGTACTTCTGAATAACCGAAATGGCTTAAAACAGCTGAGGGGATGTTTGAAACTGAGTGATAAGATGTTCAGCAATTTATATATGATAATACAAGGCAGTAAATTAAATTTGGCTGAACTGGACAATAGTACCTGGCATGAAAAGTATGTCGTAGAGAGAGTAACAAAAAACTCAACCTCTCACCTCGCGCTCTGAGATGTCTCCGTCACTGTCTGTAGTGTCCTCTAGGATACTGCTGCCCTCACTAAAGTGTGTCACCCTGACCAGGTCAAACATCTCTTGAACATAATAACTACACAATGGAAAATCAGCTTCAAGTGCTGCACTGAGCAAGAGTGCACTGTAAATGGCCAGATATAAATGGCAATGTCAGTAGTAAATTTATATATGCAGTCATGGAACAGGACCTAGCTGTAGAGCACAGCTTTAAGGTGCATATTATGATGTGCTCTTAGCAATCATCCTCCTGGCTGTGTCTTGCTCTTTTGGCCAAATGTTTCTCTTCCAAAGCAGACAGACCAGACTCGCTGCATATTACTCCGTGCACTATAAATAAACCACATGTATAATGCCTTGTAAACAATGGAACAAGGGAAATTTGAATTGTGACTACTCTGTTAAAGGGGCGGATAAGGCAACCCACCCAAACCCCCCCGAAAGCTGTTCTGTTATCTCTAATTGCTATGCAATAGTCCTGTGATTAACTCAAAGGCTGGAGAAGTTTCACCTTTCTCTACTTGAATCCTGAAGGCTGTTCGTTTCTGTCGCCCACAATCCATCCTGTGTAATTAAACATTCACATCATAACTCGACCCCGTGCAATAGGGCAAACTCACTCGGATGGGGGAAAGGATCACAGACTACCTGTACTGCTGCCGCAACTCTGCGGCCATTCCAACAACATCCACATACATTCCAGCAACATCCTATTATAGGACACAGTGGGCTTAAGTACACCCATTTAATAGCATGTTGGACCTTCTTTGGCCTCCAGAACTGCAGCAATTCTTTCTGGCATAGTTTCCACTATGTGCTGAAAATACTCTGCAGGAATCTTGGTCCAATCTTCATAGGATATTTTCTCTCAAATTACATGGAGGGACTGACATGTTCTAAACTGCCTGTTATACTCTTACAGCCGCTTTGAAATACAAAAAAAACATATTTATCTTCGACTCCACTCAAGGATGGCCACACTTGGAATTTCCCTTGGCACATTTAAAACATTGTGTGAGCCAGATAGCTTCTGTTTTCAACCTCTGAGTATTAGTGTTCCATGCTTATGAGATGCTTCAACACGTCCATGCGTGTTGTAAAGAAACAAAGTGTAAGCAGTATTAATGAAAGTGCATCTCTACCTCAAACTCACCAGTGTAACAATTACAGTTTGTGAAACCTAATTTTAAATGGCGATCAGCCTTCTTAACAAATCTCCAATAACAAATAAGCAGAACTCACCTTGTTAAGTGTTTGTGTTTGTGTGTGTGTGTGTGTGTGTGTGTGTGTGTGTGTGTGTGTAGTTTTAAGCATAGCAAGGCACTTCAGGGTTGCCAGGTGGAGCCTTCCTGAAGACCCTGATACTGAAACAGCATTAAAAGCTGCAATGGCACTGTAGTTGTATTTATCTGCACTAATACAGCTTTGAACTATTGCACTCTTACATACAGTAAGTTTCTGTGTACCGGTGTACATTTCTGTGTACCTTTAGTAAATAAAGGGATTCTATTCTAATATTACAAGTGCTAGAAGTGCTGAAACTCCAAACAGTGAAGAAACCAGTGGAGCTTAATGACTGGTCAGATGAAGAGAGTGAAGTGAGGAGTTTCCTTCAGTGTCTGCCATGCCCCAGCTGAGCTGAGTGTGAAGCTTTTATTAGTACTATAGGAGTTGTGTTTAACTTTGAAACTGATGGTGTCACAGCCATTTGTGGCCAAGAGTCTAGAAGAGCATAATTGGCTGTACTCTTAGGGAGAGAGGGAGTGGCATACGCTCTCTCCCCTGTCAATTACAGAGACACCGTGCAATCAAGGGCGTCTATAAGTTCACGCGTCAGAAGGGGGAGGAAAATACTATTTTCTGAGTAGTTAGAATAACATTCCGTATTTTTTGGAGAAAATTTTCTAGAGTGTTTTCATGTAGAGAGAGAAATGAGTGGCTAAAATGTCAGAAGCTTTAAGGAGACAAATGGGGAATATATAACAGCTCTTTCCATGTGTTAGTGATACCAGCGTTCCCTCTTTTCCCAGATGGTAAAAAAGAGCCCTGACTCTTGCAAACTTCATTTTTTTGTAGAACAAAGAGAAAGATGAATAACTCGCTTTATGGCCTTTTTCCACTCATGCATACCAAGTCCAGTATGCATCCAAACATTGTCAGAATAGTAGGAGTGCAGACTTTGAAAAATGGTCTTGTCATATAAACTCAGTAGCTTTGTCCCTGGTTGTCTGGTTAGGATTCGGAGCTTTCATCGCTGCAGCCCGGGTTCGATTCCCGGTCAGGAAAAAGCCTTTTTTTATGCTCATATAAAATGACAGATTCTGCATTAAAACATAAAGTTTGTGTGAGTTGGAGTTGAGCCGACAGCCTAAGGATGACAGTTTTAACTTCTACTCTACCAACTGAGTTATTGAAAGCGACATGCAAGTAATCCCACATGTCCAAACACCAGTATGTTGGCAAGAAACACAGCCAGTTTTGGATATTTCAATTGTTAATTTCATTTGACACAAAAAAGAAAGATCGTATTGTATAAGTTGTTCAGCTACAAACAGATATATCTTTTGATGACATTTGGAATCATACTGGACTTTGTGTACATGATTGGAGAAAGGCCATAAATGGTTAGAATAACATTCAGTGCTTTTGGAGAAAAGTTTCGAGAGTTTTGTCATGTAGTGAGAGAAATGAGTGGCTGAAATATCAGGCATTAAAAGTGCAATTTGCACTCATGGAAAGAAAATTGCTTTCATGTGGACCTCATTGAGATATCGATCTGCCTGTGGAACATAACACCTCTTAAGAGGCTACATTTGTGCTCTCAAGCTGCGATGGTGGTCTTCTCATGGCTTCTAAAAGAAGAGGCTGTGGTCAGGGTGGAGTGAGTCTTTGATAACCAAGATTGTTGTTGTTTTGGCCTTCGAATAGACAATGGCATTACCCAGTGTCAGGTCTTTCTCAGTAAACTGCAGAGAATGATATAGAGGGCAAGAAATGGTCAAGCACAGTTTTATTGGGTGTGTGACTGTAAAAAACACTACAGCTCTCTGATACATTTTTGGTTCAAGATTTAATCATCATGCAAATTATTGTGATTAATGCTTTGTCTGTTTAATTCAAATATTATACTATAAACCTAATATTTTAATAGGGTTGGCAACTTTCTAGTTCCAATTACTACATGTGTGTGAAGTACAGGTGCTGTAGCTATACGGTATACAATTGTCCACAGTAGCCTAATTATAATATATACAACCAAAAATCCATCTAAAATAAACACCAGAAACCTGGACTAAGGGTAATGTACATAAGTACATTAAATCTAGGTAGGACTGCTCAATAGCTAGGATAACAGCAGAACAATTGTCCCGCCGTATAAGCAAAATGAGAGCCTGCTAAGGCCGCCAAGAGGGTGCCAAAGACCATGTATTTATTTCTATTTGTTTTTTACCTATGTTATGTCAGTGGCAGCTCAGATTTCTGCATAGGGCCCCAAACAGGCTTGGGCCAGCCCTGGTATCACAGTGTCGTGCACTGGAAAACCATCAAGCCTGTTGACTATACTACCAGTGTTGTTCATGTAACTGTGCAAATAAACTGCAAACACAATTACTTTTAGAAGTATCATCCAGTTTCTTTTCACAATTGCCAAAATGTAATGAATCACAGCCAGTGTTCTAAAACAGACCTGGAATGTATTCCTGGTTGATGTGCCCTGTTTCTAGTTCCAAAAAAAAAAAAAAAAAAAAAATTGGTGGATGAATTTTCAATGAAAGTGCTTCACTCAGCAGCCATTAATGATTCTTATATCCAGTATGAATAAATTGAAATTCCTATCCTTGTATCAGGTGCAGCAATTATGTGTAACAATTGTGAAGCAAAAAAGCAATAGCAAAATTTTAATATAACTATATAGGTAATATAGAACATGATCTAATGATATTAATTAGGCTATGCAAATAACACAACTACTTCGGTAGCAGATCATTCATGCCTGTTGAATAGGCAGTTTTCTGCTTTGCAGATACTTGAAATCTTTTACTAATCTTTCCCCAAATCCAGTAGGAGCTGCCTTTTACATTAACATGCCAGGATACAAACTGACTGGATGTTTAATCTTTCTAATGGGTAAGCTATATTCTTATAGTCAAGAAAGATATTTTTAAATTATTAATCAGTTAAGGAAGTCAAGCTATTCCATTTTGCTGAGATGAAGGAATATTGCATAACCCTGTACTGGCCAAATAATTAGATTTGATGTTCTATTTTGTGGATTAATCCCATAACTGAATTATTCACATGGTTTTATAGCCATGGTTAATACTTGCTGTCAAAATGCTGAGGTTCATAAGAACCTCTTTCCTTCATAAGGAAGCTTCCTGTTTTTGAAACAGGTAGTTTCAGCATACTAGCTCTTACTGCTCTCTATCTGTTTAACAAATGTTTTGTTGGATTTAACTACTTTCTACCTGGAAACTGGCAACTTCCATGGAAAACTATTTTATCATCACAAACTATATCTAAGGAACTACCACAAACATAAGTAATGTTAACATTATGCTTTTTCATCATGACTTATGTTCTGCTTCAGAGCACTGAATGCAGCATGTTTATTCTTCGTCATTAGTGGCAGTTTTATCTGTGAGAAGTGTAGATGAATTGCTAGTCTGACAGACAGTACGCATCCAGACAGCAAGGCGAAAGGGTGACGTTACGGCAAAGTAGACGAGCTTCCACCAGCTCATGGGACCACTACACATCCCCAACATTAAGTAACAAAATCCCAGAGACCTTCTTCCTGTACTGGCCAGACTTCAGATCAGAAGGTTAGAGAATACATTCATGTGTTGTGTGGCTCAGATTGTTCACACAGTTAGTAACAGTCCAAACACTTTAATTATACTGTACAGTATGAGACCTGGAAATGTGTGTCTGTGTCTGTGTTTTTTTTTGTGTGTGTGTGTGTGTGTGCCTTCTCCCCAGGCTGTGCTCCAGCTTTGTACTGTCCATCATCAGAGAGATCTATCAGACTGGCTCTGCTCACTGTGTGTCCAGCTTGTTGAATTCAGCAGAGAACTGCATCAACCTGAACAGCAGAGAGCTGGACTCTGTCCACTGTGCTGCCCTGCGCTTCACCCTCCAGCACTGCACAGCAGTCTCTCTCAGCCTGCTTTTCACCTCCATACCAAAGGCGGAGCTGGAGAGCATTGAGCCACTGCTCTAACACGTCTCCCGTCTCAGGCTTGAACTTTTCTCACAATCAGAATTTTAACACAGAACTGGTCTGTTTAGGGAGTGTTATATAAACGTTTATGTACGTTTATGTGTTTTTCACGAGTTTCCTCAAAAGTCATTTTGTGCCAGCATCACTTAGGTTTTACTGAGACTCCTGTCAGGTAATCAGCAATATCCATGAATATTTACTTCAGAATAAAATGACTTTCTGGAGGAAATTGTTAAATTTAGGTGAAATATTTATATTAACCTGAAATTAACTGCCCTGCCACTGTCTGTGTGTGTTTTGTTTTCTCCATGTTGACAGGCTGCTGTTGCTGAGGCTGCTCCACTGCTACAGTGTCTCTGAACTACAGCAGGGGGCAGCAGCAGCAGATCTGCTCTTCGCTCTGCAGCACAGACTGGATTTCTCCTGCTGCTCTGCTCTGGACTTCACAGCAGACACACAGAAACACACACTGACTCTGAGCACTGAGGACTGCAGAGTCGTCTCCATGGTCATCCAGAGAGCGAGCTCTCACACACACACACACACACACACACACACACACACACACACACACACACACACACACACACACACACACACACACATCTCACTCTACACGGCTGTGAGGGCAACTCTTCCCCATTTTACACACAGTCACCCTTCAGTAAGCCACTGACTCAACACCACACAAAGTAGGGAAACATTCTGGAAAAAGGAAAATAATTTTATCATTTGAAACAAAATGTGTGTAAATAGCATTAATGTTAGTAGTTATGTGAGTGTGTTAGTGTTTTGTGACTCTACATGTTGGTGAACGTTGATTGTGTTCAGCTGCAATAAAGCCATGCTGCTCCAGTTCCTGTCTCTTGTCTGTGTGGGGACTGATGTGGAGTGTGTGAGACGCGCTGTGGTTCTCTCCCGGGCTCTGGGTAAGATGGTGATCCTCAGTCAGACCCGGCTGGACCAGGCCTGTAGGTCACTGGCACTGTTTCTGGAACATTCTGAAGGGCTTTCAGAAATGGACCTTAGCCACTGTCAGCTCACTGACCACTGCCTGCAGCTGCTGTTCGCACACCAGCACAAAGCCCACATCCTGCAGTGAGTGGACAAGCGGGAGGAGGGATGTGTAGAGAGTCTTGATTGTTGAGTGCACAGTGAACACTAACATAGATATAACACATTTTACTCTTTTTCTCACAATTTAACACAAAATCCGGCAGGGTGACTGAATGTAGAAGCTGTGTGTGTTCATTGTAAAGCATTGTATGTTCCTTGAAAGGCTCTATATAAATGTAACTTTGCTCATTCAGTCATATCCTGTGTTCCTTCAAGGACTTTATTTTTCAAAAGCAAACAGCAAAAAGCTTGATTTTCTTGGTGATTTTATTTGGAAATGACGACCTCTCTCACTGGCTGCCTGGATCACTGATCACTGCCTGTACTTGGCAGGATGGATCTCTGTGGTCTACAGAATATCCAGACTGCTTGTAGAAACACATGTTCTCATTAAAAAGAGAAATAAGGCATAACAGACTCTTTATGATTTACAGTTTCATGCCTGATAGATAACAAGTCATGTGTACAAGAACTGAAAGAAATGATATTTTGTTTAAAATGTCAAAATGCATAATTATCTGGCCATTAATGACTCAGGTCCACTGACACAAATATACTATTTATTGCTTTGCTTATTCATTCATTTGCTAATTCAATCATTCGTTTATTAATTCATTCGTTCATTACTTTAATTCATTGATCTATAAATCTACAGGTGTTTGTACTACTACACGGTGATTTAGTAGAGGGAGGTGTGTTTGGGAATCCTGAACAATGTGGTAATTATAATCCATCTAATTTCAACCTCAGTCACAATGACATCACTGATGTGTCAGCAAAGAGGATCTATGATACTTTCTCCACCAACAACAATATTCACACTGTGAGGTAACTGTGTGTGTGTGTGTGTTTAGGCATTTAAAATAAGGCTGTATTTATTTGAGTTTAAAATTTCAAATTTAAAAGCCTATTTTGATTTTATAGGCTCTTCAACAACAGAATTACAGGCATACAAATCTTCCTCTCAGACAAGTGCTTTGAAGTCTGGTGATGTTGATGTGTTGTTGGCACTGTAATGATGAGATTTGATTTTTCTAGATTATTGGGACTATCCAAATTATATTTTTGTTTTAAGTGAAAAAATGTAATGATTAAAAAACAAATTTTAGTTATCTTATACATTTTAAGATTACATATAATACTCAAATACTCAAAATTTATTTATAAAGTACTTTTTAAAATTTTATTTTATTTTATTTTATTTACAACAGGTGCTATTACAAAGCAGCTTTTCAAATGTCCAAGTCCAAGCCCCCAGTAAGCAAGCCAAGGGTGACAGTGGCAAGGAAAAGCTCCCTAGAGCATGAGGAAGAAACGTCGAGAGGAACCAAGACTCAAAGGGGGTCCCATCCTCCTCTGGCTGTTTAAAGAGAGACATAAATTAAAAAATGAAATAAGCATTTAATGTTTAGTCCAACTTTCTGGAGGTTCTAGACTTGTGTGCATGTGTCTGAGACCCAAGTCGCAAGAGAACGTCCATTAAGGGCAACAGAGAGTAGCTGGTTGGGGAGGAGGTGGTGTGGCCTACAACAGGGGACATCAGGGGATGATGGGAGTAGCCAAGGCATCTGAGACAGGATGAGGCTCAGTAACATCACAACATCAGGGGTAGGTGTACCTCGGCAGAGTCCACTATCAGTCCAGTGTATTAGAGCAATGATGTTTGATTCCTACTCAAAGAACATGTGATATTTCCAACATTCACTTTAGGTATCAATGAAGTTGTGACATCAAGCAAAGGAGGACAGTGAGACATGAGTAGACAAGCACAAGTTGGACCTATTAGGGACAATGAAACAAAACCTGAAGACAAGAAAACAGAAATGAAAGCCTGAGTGAGCTGAACTGAACTGAATCAAACTCCTACCGCTATATGGACCTAGCTCTGTAATATAGTTGAAACTGTAAGTTGCTATAGATAAGCGTGTCTGCCAGATGTCTGCTCACATTAAGCAGTGCAGTTGTGCAGTGTGAACATGGCATCTGTCTTTTACAGCAAAATCAAATTATTTTATTATTCTTTAAATGTCTTTAAATGTCTTCATGGTCTAGCAACTCATGATGGCATTAGCACTTGAAAGCAAAAAAAAAACAAAAAAAAACAGCAAAACAAAAACATCTCAAAACACACTTATTGCATTGAGTTCTGTTTAGATGACTTTTGATTTTATATTAACACATCTACTGTTATCTATTTACCTTTTCCTTTTATCATTATATATGTCATTTTATTTTTTATCCTTTGGGCAATTAGTCTCTTCTCAATGCGTTTTATTTTTTGTGTGCAGAGAGAAGGGGTAAGAAGATGCATATACAGAGGTCTGGACTAGCTGTGCTGTCAAAGGTTAGGGGAAATGAAATAAATAAATGTTCCAAAATGTTTTTTTAAATAGTTTTGTATCCAACATTTTAAATTCTAACATTTATGGTTACCCCCAGCAGTGATCAGTGGTAGCTCAGTGGTTAAGATACTTGACATGTAGTCAGAAGCTTACCAGTTCCAGCCCTACTGCTGCCAAGTTGCCACTGTTGGTTCTCTGAGCAAGGCCCTTAACCCTCAATTGCTCAAGTTATACTCACTCGTAAGTCACTTTGGATATAAGTATCAGGTAAATGTATGATTGTGTTTTTTATAATCTTGTACACATAAATGTCATATTCAACCAGAATATGTAAAACACACTGTCAAATCGTGTTTATAAAAATACGTTTTAGTTTTAATTAATTTCTGTAACTTCATGTCACTTATGCTGATATGGTTGTTGGCTAAGACAACCATGGCCACAAGAGGGAGACAAAGAGCTTCCCTAGTAATCAATGAAAACAGGCATACCCTGTAACTGTATGCTATACTATTCTTTTATTTTATATTTTTCCTTGATGTCCACTTACAATGTTTGCATGGCTTTATGTTCCAAAAATAATCATAATCTATTTTACACAAATATTTTCCAACCTGTTTATCTTGTAGAATTAAATAGGACATGTATTACATTACGAATAAAGAATTCTGCGCTGCATACACTTAGACATCGGTAATATAACTTGCAGTTATATAACTTCTAGTGAAAATCCTTGAAGCAGTCAACACCATCATCTGGGTGAGCTCCATTTAACCCTCTGAAGTTAAACAAAGAATTGCAGCTAAATGTGTGAACATTATCACGTGTCAGTTCATAACAAGTTAAGCTTCATAATAGGTCACGAAGTCAAGAAAATTCATACCTAAGCATTACTTTGTTTGATATGTTTATGGATGTATTTGAGTATAACCAGGTCATTTGCCTGTTTTTATGTATTGATCTGTATTGCTCCAAAAAACTACTCACATCTTCCAATGTTCTTGATCCCCACTTGTAAGAAATAGTAAATGGACTAATCCTAGTTGTGGATAAGTATAAGACTAAACAGCTGTGAACTAATTCCACACGAGGGGAGTCATCACTGGAAAGGTGTTCTGGTGCGAGGCGTGCAGTGGTCCCTGTCCTGCGAACACAGAGAGACACAGAGGCGAGATACCAGTTAAAAAGGTTTGAGAAAGTACATCCTCCACTGACAAGATTCTGTTGTTTAAATGTAAATGGAACAGGTCTGCTCCTTCTCTCAGCCAATATAGAAACAGCAAACTGCACTACAACAAGTACACAAGGTGTAATGAACTTGCTATGAGAATGATCTCAGTAAGTAACTCAAAAAGGAAAGGAGCTTCTCCTTCCTGTTTTCTTTGTTCTCTTCTTGTTAGTGTTTGTATTTGCTCTTTCAAAACACTCCTGCACTCATTCCTCACACTAAAACATGAACCTGGTGTTGTTTGCACAGTGACTTGGTGTGAGGCATCTGATCCATGATTTCCCCCTGGGGTCACAGGTCTCGTTTGTCGCCTTTTTTTTCTCCTTAAGACAAAAACAAATTCAAATAAGAGCAGAAAAACTGAGCAGAAATAAACAACTATTAAAATTCTAGATGCACTGTGGAATGTTCAGAGAAAAACAAGACACTCCAGTCTCTATTGTATTTAATATGTGGTATTTAACTGTCAATATGGGGACATTACGACAAGGGAGTGGGCTCAGCTGACCTGTCTATGATTTTATTTTATTTTATTTTTTTAATCCTAGTCTTTGATTAAGTTAAGGAATTTTTCTTTCAAAGAAGAGAAAAGGGATGGAACATGTGAAACACAAACATAAAAATAGGTATGCATTTATCTAATAAACTGATGACTACGATTAGGTGAGACAAGTTTTAGGATATAATAATAAGTGTATAATTTCCATCACACTTTTCACCTGAGTCTCCTGTGTTTCTGAATAAAAGAAAGTAATATAACACAAGCAGTTATACAATTTCCGAAAGGCATATTATTTAGAAATAAAGAAGAACTTGGTTATTATTTGGTTATTAGAACACATGAGGAAAGCATTTTAGTTGCATTCATTTTGCCAAAGACATCCATGACTGAAACAAGCTTCCTGTCACCACTGACCACCCTCCTAGCGTTCATGTCTCCACGGTTTCCCTGTCTAGTGTCTTTATTTTGATTTACTCCCTTGTTGTGGTTCCATTCCTTCGTTTCGTTTTCTGCACCCCTCATAATTTGCACTTGTGTCTGGTTTAATGCTCATTTGACCATGTTTTTAAGCCCTGTTTTAGTTTAGTCTTGTTGCTATTTATTGTAAGTCCAGCTGCTGTTTGTTAATAGAGGCTTCCGTGCATGTGAATATAAGCCTGAATGTTTATCCTCGCCCCAATGTTATAGCCTGCATCCCTGGTTTGTCTTCGTGCACTTTTCTTTACTTTAGTTTATCATGAATTCTCGGACTCTCCATGTTAATAATTTGACCCTGGACTTTGGATTTGCCCCTAATAAATCTCACTCTTTTCCACACACTGCTCATCGTTACACTTCCCCAACCTACTATATTTACATTAAAACTCCGTCAACAGCAGTCTTTAGCGTTGAGGGTTTTTTTAATCTGTGTAAAATTACATAATTTCTGCTGTTTCAGAAGTGAAGGATTTGCGTGCTCTAAATTTTCATCATGCCAATGCACAGAGGTTTTGGTATGGAGATTTTATCCCGATCTATAGGAGCAGGTGTGATGGACTATAAAGTTGACGAGAAAGAAACCATCCGTTTCGCCGCCGTTTATGTCCATAGATGCTGCTATTACCAAAACTAGTACTGCGCTGATTCTTAGAGGACAGTTGATTTGACCGGATGTCGCAGCAGTACGGCCGACTACTCCTGATCATAACGTATTCATGACAACTCAGCCCTTTTTACGACTGAGGTGCTCACACGACAACGCGTGATCTTGCACCTTTTATGTGTTTTAAGAAAAACGCTCAGTGTTTTAAAGAGCAGCAGCGAATTTTGATCTAACGCGTTACTAAGCTCTGTGAGCAGAGTAATTTCTCCCATTGTGTTGAAATGAACAGGTGTCTGTTATTAGTTCAAGCATTGTATGTTCTTTGAAAGGCTCTATATAAATGTAACTTTGCTCATTCAGTCATATCTTGTGCTCTGTCAAGGACATTGTTTTGAAAACAAACAGCAAAAAGCCTGACTTTCTTGGTGATTTTATTTCTCTTACTGGCTGCCTGGTTCACTGATCACTGCCTGTCCTTGGTAGGATGGATATTGTGTGTCTCTGAAAATGTATTAATATTATTAGTATGTGCCTAACGCTTCTCTCTATTCCAAAGATGACCCGATTTCCATAATTCTCGTATTGCATAAGACATTTATTTCCATTATATGTTTTAGCATTCAGGTGGTCATTTTTCTTTTCAACAGTTATTGGCGTGATCCAATAGATCCAAAGTCAAACGAGTACGCACATCATGTGTTGAACCCATCCATAGTATTTTTCTGCTTATCTAATATGCCAATATTTTCTCGTAACCATCCCACCAAGTACTAAAAACACCCAAACCTAAATGCTTAGTAACTAAAGTAAAGCTTGTGTCACTGTCTTAATTTATATTCTGCATTAGTTCATCAAATGGTTATTTATTGAGAGTGAGTCTGTATTTTGTATTTGAAAAAAAAAAAAACTGTCAGCATTAAGCAGGTTTGTTGTCAGGTTTGAAGGCTGTGGTTGTGCTATTTTTCTGGCCTTTCTGGTCAACTAATTTCTGTACCCAGTCATTTCATCAAGGGAGGTGTGTTGCTATTGAAATGTCTAACTTCCTTCATCTAGGGAATTCATGACATACATTAGAATTACATTTATTATAGCTGCAGGTGGCAAGTAAAGGGTCCAATCATTTTATCACATCTGCACAACTTGGTTGCTGATGACATCCCATATTAAATTCACCAGCCTTTGTGGTTGGTTTTGAGGTTTTGTTTCCAGGAATGTTGTATTTTGAAACCAATCTCTCAATTTTCTCTGCTGAATTGCTTTATATAAATATTATTTTTCTGATTCGACATGACTAAGAAATATAGTTTCCCCAGAAGGTCAGTTCACCCCAAATGTACTTGCATTCACAGTATGTTCATATACACCATTGAAGTTTGGTGATAATCTAACACTCTATGGCAAATTTTAGCCTATTAATAAAAATCCTGCTCTTGGGGATTGATAGTTAAATACACATATTTTTGATCATTATTTACAAGAAGATCTGCATTTTTTATATTTAAAAGGTATCTCTAGATCAAAAGGTCACTGACTTGTTTGAAAGGTGCATTTGCCCAACTAATTTAGGTATCAAAAATCAGGCTAAAAAAAGGTTTACGAAACGTATTGAACTTTTTTTATGAAATAGTCACAAAGTATTGCACTGTATAAACTGCATTTCTCATGCACAATTGGTACACAATGGGATTGACTCATTTTTCTTTTTTTAAATACCTTTTCATATGTCAGAGGGGCTCTGTTGGCAAAAATGTCCTATAATTCCCATGCTAGCTCAAAGTCCATAAATCAATACTCATGTCAAGTTTCATAAGAATTACTCAAAGAAGTCTTAATTTTTTTCCAGCTGTTTTGAATGAATCAGTACACCTTGGAAGGATTGATAGGTATGTAGGGGCCATACTCCATACAAATATCAACATGTTTCAGTCTCATCAACATTTTGATACCAAATTTGGGAAGATTGGAGAAAGGTCCTACGACTAGTGCGTTACAGTTCATCAGCAACATAAAAAGTAGTAGGATATTTAAATTTAAAGTTATTTCTACAAGAATCAACGTTATAGAAGTCCACTGAAGCCAGTTCTATGATTAGCCCATTACCTGAAAAACATTAGCCAATGTTTGAGTCATCCTTAGGAATCCTTCAGCTTGCTTACAGAAGCAGTATGCAAAATTTCATCTTGATCAGAAGAGCAGTCATTGAGAAACAGTTATTTGCATATTATAATGCCCCATATTGACAAAACTGCTACATTTGGTAAGCTACCTCAAAGTCAATACTGGTATAAGTCTTTTAAATTTCATGAAATCTGAACATGTCGTTCAGGAGTGACAGCTAGTTAAAGTTAAAGTTAAAGCCTGACCTTTGTACTACTAATTTGTACTACTAATATTAGACTGGAAGAGGACAGCTGTATTTTTTATGTCAGGTTTTTGTTTAAATAATTATTGAGATTCAGACTCTTGCAAATATTTTGACACCAATTTCACTCCGATTGTGTGAAAATCCTAGGACTGGTTTGAAATTAGCAAAAAAATAAAACAAACAAACAAACAAAAAAGTGAAATCTAATGGGCAGAGCCTATCTGAATTCAGGAGAAGCCAAGGAAGAATAAAATAAAAAATAAATAATATTATTTCTATATTCACCTCTGTCTTTTCTTTTGAACATCTGCAAATGTTAAATATAGTTTTGTCTGCAGTTCATAAAGGAAAAAGCAAAAATACATTAGAGTCAGAACTTTTGTTTCTTTGTCACACAGTTTTATTATTTTTTTGAATTCTTGTATTGTCTTTTAGCACACATTGGCAAATGTGTCCATCCTCCTGTCGATTGTCCTTGGACTTGTCCTCGGCCTCACACAGGCAGGTGAAAAAGGCTGTCATGGAATTGAGGGCCACACCTTTGCCTCTTGTTGTGCTTGGACAGCAGCTGCTGGTGCACCTTCCTCTGCTCCTCCTGCTCCTCAAGTTTGGCCTCCTTATGAATCTGCTCAATGGTCTTGGGCCCGTGGTCAGCTCGCCGCGACACCCAGTTATTCTAGAAAAGCAAAATCAGCAGATGCATACTTTTGCATCACCATGCGCTGGAATGGCAAACACAAACACACAAACACAGGCAGAGTCTCTAACCAGTCGCAGGTCGATGACGTCCTGGAGCAGGAACCGAATGCGTGAGGAACCCCTCCTCTCCTTCACTGTCTTTTCTATATATTTAAAGTAATGATCCATTTTTGGCTGAGAGAGAGAGAGAGAGAGAGAGTGTAAGAGAAACGTCGACAAATTTCAGATATTCTTCACCTTTCGATTCGATCAGGTGTGCTCTCAGCTGAACTCATGTCACAAGACGTTTATGACTCTTATGTAAACCCTGCTGCCTTGCACGTTGGTCAGTGCTGTAAAGCAGTTCACTGCCACTGTGGGTGTAGCTGTGCTGTCATCAGCTGCACTTGGCTTTGGGGAATCCAGGGTGCAGCAGCAGGAGGTGGCAAACGTGGAGGAGGCTGTGAGAGCAAAACCTTCTAACAGCTGACCAGTCCTGAATAAAAGCCTTTCATTTTGTCAGCTGCAGTAGGAGCAGAGCTAACAACCACACTAACAACTTCACTAAACAACATGAACTTGGACACTTTTAAAATCATTGCCAAGGCCTAATAATACACTGATATCAGCACAGCATGCTAGTCGCACTATAGATGATGATCCTAATTAGTTGGCTACCCTGTAGTCAGAGTGCAGGCTTTTATAAACTTTTATAAACAACATTTCAACATGCTTGTTTTTTGGTTAAAAACGTGCATGGAGAAAAAAAAATACAATAAAAAAGACCAGGAAACTTGAACACAAATAACTGTCACACTAGTTGGTGACTGAACTGTCAACATCACAACTGCCATTCCTACTAGAGACAAAATTGACAGTCAATATACAATATCCAAAACTTCTTCATCCAGTTTCGATGTGTAAAGTACTTGTTGTGAAAAACGCAACACAGACCAAATCTGGACAAAATCCGCACAGCCGCTGCACTGCACACTAGCACTCATCTACACATGCGCCGTAAACCTTTACATGACATATTAAAGATAAACCGATGCAAGTGCTGAGCATCTGCTGAGAATATTAAATCAACCCAGACCAGGCCCGCGGCCTGCTTACCCTGGCCTTCTCCAAGTCCAGGTCTTTGCCGATGGCTGTGAGGAGGTGGCACAGACGCTCCAGGCTCTCCTCGCTGTGGTTCATGAACAGCTTGACCACACAGTCGTGCATGATGGCCTCTGACAGCATGTGCAGCTTGAACAGCTCCCCGATGAACTTGATGTTACCGATGGACCTCCTGTGGGCCTTGTCCTTCGCCTCCTCCAGATCCTCCTCCAGCCTCTCCCGCTCGCTGGCCTTGCGAGGAGTAACCAGAACAAAGACAAAAGCAAGAAACAGCGCGTTTGGACCCGATAACGACCTGGCCGCCTCCCAGCACTGCTGCCGATTTCAGTCCCTTTTCTCCTGATCTGTGGGTTGGTGAGTCGGGTAAACTAGACAGGAGTGCTGCTTACTGAAGTGGCCGCTTCCAGCTGGTGCCGCAGCTTCCCCAAAACATCATCGTTGACCTTGTCCTTCTCAAACTCCTTCTGACAGCGGTTCAGCAGCAGCTTTTGGAAACCCACAGTGCTGGTGGGCTTGTCTGCCATGGGCACTTTTAACTACACAGGAAAGACATGTAGGAGAAACACTTGGGTATAAGACAGTGTTGAGAGTTCTGTTACTAAATAGAAGCTGATTAAAGCTCCATGTCAGTTTAGAGTGGTTCAAACGGAGTTCACTTCTGTGTGGCATTTGCCTTTGTATGGAACTTCAGCAGTAATGTATGGGAACATGTTACTCACCATAGCCAGGCAGCTGCACATATTGCCATAGACCATAGAGAAGCTGGGCTCATCGATGGCTTTTTCAAAAACCAGATCAACCACGCCTTTGAGGCGCTCCTCTGTGTCGATGGTGAGGTCCATCACCTGCTTCATCAGCTGGTTAAACATCTGCGGTGTCAGTTTGTTCAGGATACTGCGCACCTTCTGGAAAAGCTCCTGGAGAGGAAAACAGACTACCGACTAAGCTTTCCATTACAAAGATCCCAATCTTTTGTTAAATTCAGCAGTTCTTCCACATAATGACTAACTCCTCACTTTCACCAAATATTTACTCTGCCATTTGGAACTTCGTCATGAACAAAAATCACTCAACTTTGCTATATAGACCGATAAAGGCATCATACATCAATCACACTTTCCGAGAAGTGTAGCACTGGCAGCAAACAGTTTATCAAATCTTATCAACTAAAACCCCTCATGTGCTCCAAATTCAAATTAAAAGAAAACCCATTAGAACCAGCTACAAGAATTTTAGATTTAATCAATATATAACTCCTACAAACAAAAAAAATATATACATAATAACCAAATCTGATCCAATAATAACCCTACCGACCAGACAATGCAATGAAGATCTGTCAATCTCTCCAAATGCTGAATTGCACACAAATTTGCAAGAATATTTTGAACACAACCACTGGGTGTTAACCTATAATATATACAAGATCATCCACAGAATACACTACAATATCTACAATACTCTCTCACCAAAATCAACACCACAATCAACACAAGGAACAACAAGCACACAAGATCTGGTCCTCAGTATCATCACACCCCCTGTTTACACTAGAAACCAATGTCCCCCTGCATAGCTACATTCGTGCACACTCCCCGCACACCCACCCAATTAAACAACGACTCTATAATTTAAATATCCAATTCTTGAAGAGCATATCGCAAAAAAAATTAAGTAGCTTTCAAGACCACCATAACAGGCTGTGACTCTGAAATCTGAAAACAGGGCACAGCGGAGTGAGGTGCTGACCTGAGTTTTCTGGGTCTCGGGGTTCTGGGTGTTCTCCCTTTTCCTGCCAGGTTTCCAGGCATTCTCAGCCTTCTTCAGCTGCACCTCGTCATTCACGGACACGTTGGTAATGATCTTGCGGGGAGGCAGCCGTCTCGGGCCTACACTGAGCAGCTGAAGCAACGAATGGGTGCTCTTTATTATGGGCGGTAACAATGTCACAAAGACCTCGGTCACATAAGATGACCAGGCGCTCATTCATTTGTGACAGAAGAGAAGGGATGAGCGGAGAGACCCACCGGTGCACCCCTGCCTCCAGGAATTGCCCTGCTGAAGTCTGCAGAGGCTGGGTTGAAGCCTGGGTCTCTGGCGATAATGCGAGGGCCCACCTGCTGCAGGGGCAGCTTGTTTTGTTTGATCTAGAAAACAACAGAGTCAAGTCGAAGTCCATCAGCCCCTCTCCATGGAATGGTTTTAAAGGTCCCCTAAGGCCAATGTTTTAGCAGGCTTACCTTGTCCAGTACCACATCAGAGATGGGAGGAAGCCCCTCTGGCTTCTGCATGCACGCAGGCATGAACTGGAAGGCCAACAGGAAGTCTCTATCATACTGCCTCTTCCCATCCTTCAGCTCTGGCTCTGCATGCAGAGAGGGGTACAGTGAGCACCTGGAGAGAGGAATCACCTCTCTGTCAGGACACTGGGCCTGCCCCACAGGAGTGTCCTCTTTTGGCTTCTTCCAGGTGTTGGATAAACTAATAGCTGTAAATCATAACAAATCGGTCTGGTGTCTTTTTAGTGTCCTAACATAGCATGTCATGCATGTGGTTATTTACCTTGACTCAAGCTTTGCCTAAGATTGGACTGTAAAATGGGCTCCACTTTATCCTCCAGCAAGACCTCTGGCTCCTTCCCAGTCTCTTTCAGCTCTGCCCCAGTGGAGGCTCCACAGGCCTGGACTGCCTCTATAACAGCCTGGCCTGGGAGAGTGAGGCCTGAAGGAGCAGCAGTGCTGGAAGGCAACGAGGGCGTCAGCGTGCCTGAGGCAACCGCCTCTCCGGCTGCTGGACTTGCAGCCTTCGCCGGACAGTGGGCCTCCAGGGCCAGGCCGACACTGACATTCCCCTGCTCTGCTACCTGGCTGTTCAGCTGCTGGGATTTGAGGTAGAAAATGCGAGGATAATGAGGGTGTGGACATAAAAACTAGCAAAAGACGGAAAAGATGGAGAGAGAGAGGGAGAGAGAAAGAGAGAGAGAGATACTGCACACACATGCAGAAGAAGGGGAATGGCAATGAGGGTGGGGGGGTGAGCACAGCACAGCACAGCACAGCACAGCATAATTAGAGAAGTGAGAAGAGAAAGAGGCAAAGAGAGAGAGAGATGAAATGAGAAAGCACAAGAGGGCAAAAGATCCAGCCGCAAAGGCACAAAATGTGTGTGTGTGTGGAGGTGGGGGGGGGGGGGGTGAAGACACAAAGACAGCAAGAGATAGCAGACAAGCATGGGGTGCTTAAATAAATGGGCAGGAGAAATAGAGAAAGAGAGGAAAGAGGAACACTGTTAACATTTAGGGAAAGAGGACACAAAGTAAGTGCAACGGCGCAGTAGTGAGTGTTCCCTTTACAGAGAAGCCTTTCCTCAGAGGAGCTGAGGTGCTCAGGGTTTGGCTGAATCCTTCTTACAGGGCCTTTACGTGGGCTGTCTGTGTAGAGGGAACACGAGGGAAGATCAGGAGGATTCGAGTGGCTGTGAGGGAGAACTAAGATGGAGGCAGACGAAAGAATAGGCACGGCAAGTCGGAACATCAAAACACATCTGAGAAGCCTTCTTAAATCAGAACAGCCACAATCACACAAGCTACTGGAACCAGTCAAATATGACGGAGGAGGGTCAACGGTGTGACCGAATCACTGAAGAAGGAAGAGAGAATGGCCGGAAATCAAACTACACCATCAGATTTTGTTGCTGATTGTATGATGCTTTTAATAGGACAAGAGAATGAAAGCCAGCCAAACAACCAAACAATCAGCTCAGAGCTTATTATGAGGGAGGACTAGAAGAGAGAGTACTTTAACCTGTGGAGTGGATCACGCGAAGCAGCGGCCTGCAGCCGATCAGGGGCTCGGGCTGCGGGACTGAATGGCTTACCTGTGGAGCAGTAGGGGTAGTGCAGGGACGTCCCACTGGTGGGCTTGTGTTCTGGCTAATGGCTACTCCTGACATGATCTCCTCTGTGATATCCTTGCCATCCTGGTTAGGGTCTCGGATACGGATCTTAGCGAACAGCAAGTTATTTGCATCTATTAAGTCAATCCACAATTAAATTAATTTCACCTCTGAGGCAGGGGGAATACTCACTGTTTTCTTTACCCTCTTAGTGGGTGGAGGCTGCTGAGCTGTATGCAATATTATGGATGGAGATTTGGTGTATATGGTCTGGCCAGGATAGTATGAAGGCCCTGCCACTAGTGGTGACCAAAAAAAAGCACTGGTTTCAGTTAGAGAGCAAACGAAAAAGCAGTTTCAGCCAGCGGGAATACCCAGAAGAAAGGTCTCTTTATCGGTGAGAGCACGCGTGTGGGTTTCCCAGGTGGGGGTAGAGAAAGGGAAGTCCAAACTCACCATATGCTAGTGGGCAGTCTGCAGGAAAGAGCCCAGGGTAGAATGTACTGGGTCCTGTGGGCTGGACGGAGTACTGCTGGGGATGTCCCACGTAGGGAAGGCCACTGTGGTGATACTGAGAATGAAACAGAACAGCAGAAGTAAAGGGCCTAGCACCAGACATGGCCATTCATATAGGACACTCCTAAAAGAGATATTCGAAGCAGTAAACAAACAAAAAATACAAAAACATTTAGTTTTTACACTGAAAAAAAACTAAACTAGAACTTCTCATTTCTGCTTCCAAGATAAAACATATTTTTATCTACACATTTTAGGAGCAGTTTATTTATTGCTGGCCAACCTGTTTATAGACAGATTTTCAACCTATTTGCTACACTGTGTACATATTTGCACAGGCGCTTTTCTCTGCTCTGGGTACCTGAGGCACGTAGTACTGGAGTACGTAGTACTGGCCGGTCTGGGATGAGGTGAAGGGCATGGGTGTCAGGAACATCATGATGGGCTGGCCGGACACGGGTCGAAAGGAAGCGCTGTTACTTGGAATGGCAGGCTGGGCTGTCTGCATCTGAGGGCTCTGGAAAAGCTGGGAGAGGAGAGGAGTGGAGAGTGAGGGTCACAGAGCAGCGTGGCGTATGCCGCAGCAGCCGGCTCAGACGCTCGGAGTGAAGACTTTAGTCAAGAGTTGAGTCGTGGACTCTACAGCAGTTGTACTGGGAATGTTGAGGAGATATATACATAAAAAAAGTTTAAAATTTTCAAGGGATTTTGAATGTCCTATTATGCTAGGCATGCAAGATACAAAAAGAAAACCTTTCAAGAGTCTGTTTCACATGCATGGCACTAATACAAGGGTGAATGAACTAGCATGAAAAATTAAACAATTACAATGATGGATGCAGCTAATTAGCCATGATTGCAGGAGAGGGGATATATATGTAAAAAACAACTAATCTTGAATGTAAATTTGTACCGATAACCTGAGTCTATCAAAGCCAATGCTGACAAAATATGACATGAGCTAGAATTCAGAATGTGACAAAACCCCCATCCCAGTTGGCTTTGATGCTCAGAATGGGAACATAGTGAGGGAATTCCTTCTACATGAGAAACAGTAAAATGAGCCTAAGAGGTGATTCTCACATACTGTCTCCCACCGAGCTGTTGCCATCTTAACATTTTCTGGACATAAAATCCTCCCTCCAGCAGTTATGCAGGCAGGCAGAAATGAACCTTTGTATGGGCTCCTGGGTAATGGAGCAGCCATACCATGTCCAAAACAGATTATTAAAAAGCACTGGAGTCCAAAGGAAATAAAGAGAAACAGACTAAAAAAGACTAAACATAAAAGACTAAACATAGGTGCTGGCATCCTCCGAACTGGGGAGCAGAGTGGCGCGCAGGTGCACCACTGAGCTACTGGAATGTCTTTCAATGCATTTTTTGAAGACTGCAAAATTACCTGAATGGATCTCAATCCTCCCTTGAATATTGAAGCAGGAACGAGAGAGAAGCTAGTGGAAGAACGCACTAATGGGTGTGGAGGGTCAGAGAGACTTCAACACGCTCACATACACTGGCACACACAATTTAAACAAATCTTTAAACAAATTTAAACCAAACCAAGTTTTGTTTTTTTTTAAATGACGGAATTGAACACTGTTGTTACAGTGGAATTGTGAGGTCAGAGGCAGAGCAAATGTGTTCCACTAACCTTCCTGGCCCTTTAAGTGCACTACTGCAGATAGACTGAAAACAAATTTCACCTAAATAAAATCACACTGTAACACTGAAAACATAAACACAGACAAGCACTGAATGAGTGGTAAAGGGCATTAAAGCCTAAGTATTACATGGAGATCACCGCTCACATTTTCAATTCTTTCCTTTGACAAAACAACTCACATCAACAGCCAAGGCACTGCACTGGCTTTCTAAAAGGAGATGGCAGATGGCACTATCAATTAGCTTCACTCAAAAATGGGAGAAAACAAGGAATGCGGCATGTTATGCGCTCGTGCACATAGTTCGGTCACACGTCTCTGCT
Source organism: Electrophorus electricus (assembly GCF_041902795.1). Classification (NCBI taxonomy): domain Eukaryota; kingdom Metazoa; phylum Chordata; class Actinopteri; order Gymnotiformes; family Gymnotidae; genus Electrophorus; species Electrophorus electricus. The sequence continues at coordinate 417,990 of NW_027658790.1, read as the reverse complement.
ATGGTCTTCCAACGTACACTGCCCTTGATATGAGGCAATATGGCCACCTACTGTAAGCTCAACCTTGGGTCACGATATCATGCAGAGCCTTCATAATACCCTATGCTTCTGTGCATGTGCTAGTCAGATTCAAGCTCAAATATCGTCTCTCTCAGCTAGCACAGCCCGGCCTCATCTGTCTACAAAACTTCCAAGAGGTCTCCGGTACACTAGACAAATGTTGCTGTTTTGTATTCACAGAGAACATTTATCCAAGTATGTGTACTATTCAAAAAGCTGGGATGCGGCTGGGAGACAGGAATCCATCTGCCTCTGAGATTGATGTGTGAGTTGGGGAGGGGAGTGCAGTGGCTAGAACACTAAACTTGGCGAGGTTTTACCACAGGCACACAGAGGAGCATGCAGCATACAGTGGGAGGTGCTGCGCTGCGGCGGCGGACATTAGCTGCTGGTGGGCAGGATGAGAGAGCAAACTGGGGGTGGAGGAGGGTGGGGGGAGCCAGGCAGAGACTGTGGGGGCAGGATGCGTGCAGACGCATGTCACATGCTGCAGGAATCTGGACCATGTTGCTGACAAGTTCATTGAATGTTTTGAAGCCAACTACAGCACATGCATGTCTGTGTTGTATCTGGGCTTGGTGGATTAGGGTCAAGGAAGACTTATTTTTAGCTGAAGATGTCTATCAATAGCAACACACTTAACTGCAGATAACCATATTTACTGCTAAACTTTGGCTGACATCTCAAGTGAGGCGCACTTCATACAGAATGAATACAAGAGTTAATTTATTGTCTTGTGCAGTTCAATATAACAAGCTCATGGTTCATTGCAGGTGGAGCCACCGTCCTTGTTGATTGAAAACCTTAAGAAGCAGAAGCAACAGTCCTATTCCAAGCTAGAGAAAAAAGGCACAGGACTCTCACACAGCAGACTCTGAAATGGAGGATCTCTCACATTAAGGTATGGCTATGCAGCCTTGAATTTTTATCTCCAGACATTCTTGTGTGGTTCCTAGATTTTTCCCACATTCCAGTCCTTTTCTCAAGTACACTTTAAATAGAAAATAAAGTAATTAATTGAAGGGAATAGCCGGTGCCATCTTTATTCTGAGCTCAATGTTGCATACAGACGAGGTATTGACCACAGAATGTCTAACAGTCTCAGGTGGGTTCAATATTTCTACATTTTCATCAAGTTACAAAACCATTTTTTTTTTTAAATTGTATCTTTAGGTGGTATCCTGGCCTCAATCCTGGACTTGCCACAGAGGCCATATTTGGTCATTCTCACTTCCTGCTTACTTCTGAAGCCTAATTTGGTCTTTTACAATTCCTGCCATCATATTATTACATTAATAATTTCATTTTATTACCTCACTTGAGTACACCTCTAGCTGGATATTGAACCACTTGGTTGTAATCCTAAATGAATCATGAATGACGCAATCAAAGGATCACTGCTTGAAGCCAAGCAAAAAAGTTAGATTTTTCACATTCACAGACATGAAGAACCAGCAGGACGAATCAAGACTCATGTGAACTGTGTGGGAAAGTAGACTTTTCACATACTGTAGAACAAAACCGCTTTGATGAAGTTGTAAGCAAAGAGCTATTAAGAACATAAGCCTGTGTAAATCCTGATAAGCAATTGTAGTTCAGAAGTGTTTGAATATGTGTATTGTTTGTTTGTATTTTCACAGGCCAAAAACAAGTACTGATTAGCAAGATTTACTACCTCCCAGTACACCATTTCTTTTTACTGCCTGAGTAGATGTTGATGGAAGTCAAAAGGCCAACAGAAGCAACAGCCATCTGGTGGTTGCTTCCAGACTACCAGATCAGCTTGATATTCTCTATTGCCTCTCTCTGGCAGAATACCCACCAGGTCATTCCACATTTGCATAGTTTTGGTGATGCTCTTTGCTTTGGCTTCAGTGTCACTTTGGTGGGCTTCTTTGGGTGGGATGATTCCCCCGCTGAGAGTGTGCGGGCTGTTGTGGAGAGAGGATGTGTCTCCAGAGTCACATCCAGACCCACATATGGCCAGCGCAACCAGAAAAGCACAGGTGAGGAAGGCAAGGCTTCTGAGAGCTACCAGCCAAGCAGGTGTGGACAGAAAAGAGGTGCTCTGTAGCAAAGAGAAAGGAAGCTGATTGCTTGGTATGTAAAAGGACAGAAACCTGGAAGCTGGTGTGGATAGTATGAAACCCACCAAAAATGAAAACAACAGCTTCATTTGGAAAGAAAACAAAACAAAAAAAACAAAAAAAACCCCACAAAATGCAGCAAGAGAGAACAGGTATTTGCTTATCTTAGATAAATCAATGTTTGAAATAATCAATGCTTTAAAAAGCATGGTAGCCAGGAACAAAAAAGTAACCAAAAGTATTCAAGTATCCATTTTTTTATATCAATTTTTATCTCTGACAAAGAAGATGTGGAGGGGAACCTGGGAGCCTGTTGGACAGGGTAATGAACTGGATTGCAGGCTCAAACACTGTATGCACTTATATGCACTTGAAGGACAGTGTTCACTACCAGTTCTGTGTACGCCTTTTTTTCTATCGTCACTTTGTATCAACTGGGAAGGAGCAACTGTCATTCACACCCAACAGGAATGCAGCTAGATGTGATCTTGAGAATTCTTGGCTATAGAATCGCCAAAAACTATCTTAAGCACTTTAGCACCATTCTAAGACAACCATTGACAATAATTACTCACCTTAATGAATTCTTTGTCTGCATCTTGGCTGCATCTGAGCTGGTGGTTGAAAAGCAGGGCCCGCAGCTGTCGGTTCTGGTGCTGGATGTCATACTGCTTAGCTGTCTGACAGGCCCGCACAACTCGTAGGTCTGTTCAAGGTGGCACTTGTACACCTCAATTTCCATCGTAATTGTCCTGTACAACCATTAAAAATTTGACAGAAGTTAAAAAACAGCAGAACGGTTTGTTACAACTGGAAAAAAATAAATAAGAAAATATTGTTTGTTGTTGTACATGAAAGTCAGAGAGCCATGAGGATAAGCCCTCTTGTCCAAAGTTCTGATCAGCAGTTATGACCTCCTAACACTGCAATCAAAATGCACGGGCAAAAGATGCATTACTGAAAAAACACTCTGCAGATCTGGATTTCATGTCACCACAGTCAAAGTTGAAGGCTTTGTTCGGTGAAAAGAAAACAAATATATCAAAGTTGGTGTTATACTCAGTAAGAACTCAGTACAGTAAGAAACTGCAAAATACTCAGAAAACTCTGTGCATGAGTCAGTGGCTCAATAGTCCAACTAAAATCAGCCAGGACCACAGTTTAGTTGGGTTAAACATGAGTCAACTAAATCCTTAGTCAGAGAATGATATTCTGTCTTTGCTGCTTACATGATCAGCTTCTTTCAAATAGCCATGTAAACTTAGTTATTTAGGAATAATATCAAACTACATGTGGGCCATCAGATCCTGTTTGCCCTTGAAGACCCACTCACAATCTTTGCCCAAGTCCAGCACTGGACATGCATTACCTTGCACAGTTTCACAGCTCTGGCACTGCAATCAACAATGCATACGTCTTAACTAAGAAGGCAACAGTTCAAATGGAAAACCTACTTCCTCTCTGGGAGTGAAGGAAGCCAGCTGCTTGATCTTCAGTGTCTGGTTGAGTCTTGGATGCATCAAGCACAGGGACACCAGCTGATACCCCATGGTTGAGGTGCTCCATATATTGTGCAAGGATCGGTTCGTTATAATCACCATTCTGCATTTTTTAACAGCAGCAACAGCATAAAATGGTTCAGGTAAGGGTGCATCATTGGAAGACTTTCACTAAAATATGTCCTCACCATGTCTCAAATACAGCAATACCTCTTAGAAGCCATTGTACTGCACACAGAATGGACAGTCTCAGCAGTTTCTGTGCTCATATGGAACCTCAGTGTTTTGATTACAGAACCAGCAATTCACAATGACATGAACTGGTTTCTTCCCATTGAATAGGGAGTTATATATATATATATATATATATATATATATATATATATATATATATATTAAAATTGTGAGCAAGGATCTTTCATTTTACAGACTAAAAATGAAAGTGACAAATAAATGTATGTGACAAATAAACCAAACTTGAAACTTTATATAAATAGCTTCATGTTAAATATAGTTTATCAGTCATTAAAAAAAACATTCTATTAATTAAGAATGTTTATGAAAGTTAATTTAAACTAACTAACAATAAATGAACAGTCGAATATTGTAGTTCAAACAGTCCGATAGCTGTAGTAATGGCTTAACTCATTTTGCTTATTTAGAGAGAACGATAAATTTGAAAACCCACAGGTTTGTGAATTTGGGTCTCTAAATCATACAAAAGTAGGTTTTCTATTGCTGAACAGTTAGCTAGCTAACAAACTACCAGCACCTAAACGATCAAAGTTGAAAGCTGAACAATGAAATGGTTCCACAAGGAATGGTTTATAGCCCCGAGTTTGACACTCGCTGACCTCAACTGTTAGCTAGCTAACTAGCGTATCGCTGTGATAAAGCGATACAATCTTTAGCAATGAGGACATGAATAAAGTATCCTTTACAATTTTCACAATATTGTGAAATTTAATTTGCTGGCATTGGAGGTTATTAAATATTCACAATATCAATAATAATTCCTTGGCTCACAGAATCAGACATTACATTTTTGCTGTTATGGCAGCTGTTATAAAGATCATATTTATACAAAACCCTGTTCAGTTAGTGCTAGTATTGAGGAACCATTGCATAACTAATAGCGGTACAGAGACAGAAACATCATGTGTTCAGATGAATAACTGGATGTGTGTGAGACAGTCTGTGAGAGGTTTGCATTTGTGTGTTGCATGACTATGAGTGGGAAAACCATATAAAGGTAAAAACATTACCTCTGCAACAAGGATCTCTTCTATTTGAAGGAAAGGTTTAAGTTAGACACAGTCTCAACAGAGTAAGTTAAATCTGTCTGTGTTAAGACCAGTTGACATATCAGTGGTTTATCACTGATTATGTCTGCCACTGAGATACCACAAATTAAGCTTTCCAGATTCCAAGACATACAGTTGTGCAGTGTGAGCCATACATCAATTTGAAAACTTCAAAAGTCACGTAATGTGTGCATGGCATAAGCGTATTAGCAGGTCCCGAAAACATTTGCTATCAGAAAGGATTTCATCATAGAAAAAAACTACAAATTCTAGACTTGAGAATGTGAGCATCAATCCCACTAACACTCACATACTAAAAGAGCACTCTACCACTTGACCTAGTTCTCCTAGAGTGGGACTTGTTTGCAGATCGGACAAAAGCTGAAGACACAGTGGAATGGCAATTCTCTAGGAGATCATACCAAATCCTGCATCCACCCTAAATATTTCATCTAGCTGTGAAGTCAAAAAAGCTTATTCCTGAAATGACAGGAATAGTTCTTGCAGATTCTGATATGCTATGCAAACACTATAAAATGTGAGCTATGTTAGATCTGGCAGCCATTGGCTCTAACTGTCTCTTTTTATTGAGTTAAGCAATGCTTACAGAATAACTTTCTATGGCTTCAAATACTTCCAAGAATTAAACCTTGCAGAGTTCTGTAGCTAGACACATTGTCTCTGTAGGTTTGACATGTTCATTTGACAAACTAGCTAAAATAGCATCTTTTGGTTTGAATAAATTGCCCCTTAGACCCAGACAAAAAATTGCTCAAAATCTTTCTGCTTATTCATGCAGCAATGACACAGATTTCCAAAGAAAGAGGACGTATGGTTAAAGCTAGAAAAAAATGCCTACTCTGTGCTCAGGCAGAAAATCTGATATTTTAAATATGTCCCTAAAAGGTTTATATTCCTTGGCTCACAGAATCAGACATTACATTTTTGTTGTTATGGCAGATTTCATGGTGTAATAGACAGCACTATGTAACTCACAGCAATAAAGCTCAGTGGACTTTGCAATTGATGATTTCGTCACTGTGTACAACTGCACTGAATTGCTCTTTAACAAAAGCTTCTCCACATTTGCTTTTGAAGTTTAATTCAAAAGTTGGCTGCAGAATAACCATTTGTCAGAGGGAACAATAAGTGTCAACTTTCACCTATGCTCGGTCGAAAAAGTGGCCGTAATCTCGTTGACACCAAGTCTACAATTTCATGGAAAGGTTCCCTTCAGTGCTGCACCAAAAACTGCGAAATGAACGGAGAAAGGCCGATTAGCTCAGTTGGTCAGAGCGTGGTGCTAATAACGCCAAGGTCATGGTTTCGATCCCCATATGGGCCATGTGGGTTTTGTTTGATGAATGACCCCTTGTCAACAAACCACCTGTTTGAACTTGTGTTGCTTATGACATTGCTTGTAAATCACAATCTGCTAAGACATGTTCCAAGTACATGAGAGTGTGTTCTTGATTACAAAACTTTACCCATGGATTTGTGCTTGTTTACAAATCTTGGACAATGCAGAGAAAAGTATGAAATCAGAGGGACTCTGGCATTAGTGTAAGGCTCTCGATCGCTGTGTGAATAGGTCAAAGAAGCAATTCCAGAGGCATGCAGACAACCTGCATCCTCCCCATCAAATTATAGCCAGTTAGGTGTCTGGAAGTGCCAGGGAGTTCAAATCCTTTAGTCTGAAATGTGTTGGGATATGATTATGCCTGCCACTGAGGTCTGACAGCTCCACAGTTGCCTTGTGAAAAGAATACAGTATAGACCGGCACCCACATACATTACTGTACACATCAGAGATCAGCGCAGGAATATCAGTTTGTAAACCCGCCAAATCTGCCCCCACAGGCTCCCTGAGTTCTACTAATCGCTCCAACACCTTGTTTCAACCTCAGTTTCTTTTTTTTTTTGAAGCGCATGAGGCAGCTTCAGCTATTTCCACAGGCAATCATATTAGATGTGCCATCAGTAACCAGACATGTGACTTTATTTTATTCCCCATTCTTCCATAAGAGAGGATTTCACACAGGCCAAATTTTCAGCCGTATGCGCCTGCAGGAATTTCACAACACCAAGTAGTGTAGACTTCAGAAATGTGTTGTCATCTACAAAATGGCAGGTCACAGCCAAGAAGGCATCCACATTAAGAGATGTCCACATATCTGCTGACAAACTCATTGCAGGAATTTTCTGGACCTCAGCTTTGGCCTTCTCTTTCTCTTATTGACATTTGGCCTCAACCATGGCCTTTACAGTCTAAAGGGAAGGAAGAAAATAATTATATATATTTTTAATACTACTCTCATAATGTATCCATGTCACCACACATACCTTCCTAGTTAGGAGAATATAAGTTGAATCCAATTTTGCTACCAAGTCCCTGAAGCTTTTATCCTCAACTATGCTAAATGGCTGTGTGTCTCTAACTATCATGGGGACCAAAGCCTCATCTAGCTCTTCCTTTCTGGTCACTGCTTTGTAAAGATTAGATTATACTTTGTCACCAAAAAATATAGTACTCACCAATGAAATTCACTTTATAATCCAATCCAAACTGCAAATATATATATATATATATATATATGTATATACAGTATATACACATTTTATATACATGTGCATAATAACGTTAACACCTTGTGACAACTGATAAATAAGCCAAATGACATTGGCAAGGGTGACAGTAGGAAAAACTCACTGGAATGGTGGAAGGGACTTGGAAGGTGTCAGACTCAAAAGGGAACTCATCCTCCTTCGGTTAACCCTGGATAAACCTGGCCAGAGATGAGTTGGGTAGAGGATGGCTGACAAATTGTAAGCATGAAAGATACACTACAGCATTCCTACACAAAGACATCATAGGAGATAGAAACAGAGCACAGTTCACCTGAATAGAACACCTGGGTAGAAATACAGTAACTCATTATTATAACAGTACAAAGAAATGAAATGTGGATCATCCAGGTGAGGTTCATCTGCTAATCTGCACATAAATATTGTTTGTGACAGTGCAGAATGTTGCAGGTAAATGGAGGGCAAGGTGCTGTCATTTTAAGCATTTTAAGGCAGGTCCAGGAAGGAGAAACCCCAGCAGGTAGGAAGAGTTAGTGGGGAGCACAGATAGCGCAGCACTCCAGAATCATGTACTGGAGCATGGTGTGTCCACTGGGGGGAGGTGGGGTGGTTGGAAGAGCATAAAAGACTGTTGTTACTGCAAAGATTCATTTAGACCTTTCATTTGGACTGTTATTCTTTTTGTAGGGGGCGGGGGGGCATGTATTTAATGAAATAATAACGAAAAATTAATAGATTAATTCATACCAACTCAAATTTGCTGGTAAAGAAATAATTTGTAAGGTAAAAGTTATTTTAAGAGTGATGTTAAGGAATTTTTTAAAATGTTAATTATAATTTCATTAGAATAATTCTAACATCTACGGGATGATCTGAGGGTTAAAGAAAAAAGAGGTGGACCTTATGGGCAATAATGCAAAAGTCATTATTGTAGTACAAGACCCTTTGTTCTAGCTAAGTGATCTGCTGCATCTCAGTTTGAGTCATGTAGAATTCTAAAGACAGAAAGTCTTTATTCTGGCATAAAATAAAACTGAAGGGGGAAACATACTTTGAGTTAGTACCAGTAGTTATTGATTGTACACAAAGTCCAGTATGCATCCAAATGTAATCAAGAGATATCTGTTGGTAGCTGAACATCTCCAACTCGTACAATGCAATGTTTCTTCTTTGTGTCAAATGAACTTAACAATTCAAACATCCATAACTGGCCGTGTTTCTTGCCAACATACTGGTGTTTGGACTTATGGGATTACATGTCTGTTGCCTTCAATAGCTTAGTTGGTAGAGTGGAGGACTGTAGAATTTAAAACTGTTATCCTTAGTCTGTCAGTTAAAATCTGACTCAAAGGAAGTTTGTTTTTTCACATACAAGCTTCTTTTTTAAGTGAGCAAAAAGAGCGTCCCCTGACCAGGAATCAAGCCCAAGTCGCAGTGGTGAAAGTGTTGAATCCTAGCCACTCACCAACCAGCAATAAAGCTCAGATGCTTCTGACAAACATTTGTCAAATTCTGTATTCCTAGTATACTGACGATGTTTGTATGCATACTAGACTTGGTATGCATGAGCATTAGGAGGTCATAAAGAGAGGTATTCATATTTCTTTTTAATCCACATAAAAATTAAGTTTGAAAGAGAATCCTAGCCACTAGCTCACCAGGGATAAAGGTGACAGTTTCCTCTGACATGAACATGACCTACATTCATTGGTAACATTTTGAACGAAACCAGGCAAAAGTATTTAGTCACTAGCTGAAATAGCTCAGCTGGGTGAGTGTTAGATTGAATATCAAAAGACTCCTAGTTCAGTCCTGGGTTTTGGTAGCTGTGCAAGACCAAGCTCCTTATCAAATTGTCCTCTTTTTAAGAATATTTCATAAACTTTTACATTCCTTTCTAAAAACGAATAAGACATTATTGTTTTTACGCTACTGTTAGAAGTCATAGTGTAATAGTGCTCTAGACTTTGAATTCAGTGATCCTACTTAAACTTTAGTGGAATTTGCACTTCCTTATGATATGTTTCCTCACTGCACAGAGAGCCATTTGAACATTGGCTTCTGTATAAACCCTTTTGAAATGTTTTTCATTAGTTGTCTACTGGCCAAACAACTGGACAAAGGAAGGGTAGGCGTCAGCTTGCATGTATGCTTCTGTTGGTATCCTGGTTCACACACTCCCTGTGTTTTCATGGAATGGGGCCTACCTCAGCTTCCTTTGGCTCATGGATGGGCTTTGTCCTACCAAAAAAGGTGATGCAAATAAGTCATCTGCTTACTAAAGTTCTTGAAAATCACACTCTGCGAAGAGGCATTGCATAATGCAAAAAAACCTTCAGAAACAATACACTCTAATGACAGCAACCAACATACTTAATACAGGAGTGACCTCAGGGGTGACCTCATCCAAAGGCCACAACAGGAACAACAGGCTTAAGAAGGGACACATGAAATGACCTCAAAACACAAAAGTGAGCAGGTAAGATGAGTTGATATGTGACTTCATTAATGTGCTTGGTAATTTCATATGGACCGATATACTTGGGACCTAACCTGCGACATGACCCCGGCTTGCGGAAGTCCTGTGTAGAGAGCCACACTCTGTCACCAGGTTGGTATATCGGGTTCTCCCCTCTGTGCCTGTCCGCAATTTCCTTATACATTCAGAGAGCTCATACAATACACTGATCTGTTTCCTCCCATACCCTTTCGCTCCGCTGCATCCACTCATCCACAGCGGGGAAACCAGCTGATATGGAAGTCCATGGGACATTTAAGGTTGATAACCTAAAATACAATAAAAAGGAGTCAAGCCAGTGGATGAACTAGTAAGTGAATTTTGGGCCATTTCTGCCAATAAGAGGAACTTGGACCGGTCTGATGGATTGTTCATATAAAAACAATGTAGGAATTGGCCATTTGACTGTGGATGTAAAACTAATAGCTACCCCGATGTGTTCAATATAGGAAGCCCAAACTCGAGATGTGAATTGACGTCCCCAATATGATATTATGTCCTCTGGGATGCCAAATATACGGAACACCTGGTTAAACAAGGCTTCCACAGTTTGGCAGGCTGTAGGCATACTCGGAAACACAATGAACCACACACCCCTGGAGAATCCATCAACTACAGTGAGGACAGAGAGGTCAGTAACGCAATCTAAGGTGATGTGAGACCAAGGACTTTCTGGTACGGGAAGAAGCATGAGCTTTCCTGTGGGTAGGGTCTTAGGCATCTTGCTTTGACTGCAAATTGAACATGAAGAAACATACTTATAAATATCGCTTGTCATAGCCCTGAACCAGCGAAGAATGAGCCCACTTCAACAGATGGTCACAGCACAAGGTAGGTAATGTTTTCCCGACAGACATTCCATTGGGATGACTGTGTCTTGTATGGCTTGTTTATTCCATCATCTATTTTATATACACTTGTCTATTTAATCATCTATTGTAACTTGGACTTGTCGTATCGTTGTGAAAGTACAGCTCCTACCACGATGTTAGCAGCATCAGCTTCCACGACAAATGGAATGGAAGGATCAGGATGTCGACGTATGCTAGCCGTGGTAAAAGCTTCTTTCAGTTTCCTGAAAGCTTGATCAGCCTCCTGATTCCAAAGTAGCTTGGTCATTGCTCCTTTCAGGAGGGCTGTGAAAGGAGCTGCAATGCTGCTAAAATTCCATATGAAGCATCGGTAAAAGTTTGCAAATCCCAAGAATCTCTGGAGTTTTTTAACTATAATAGTAATGGGCCACTGGAAGATGGCTTTGATCTTCTTATCATCCGTAGTGATTTCACCATGGCTGATCACGTATCCTAGAAAAGTTATAGTTGGAAGGTGGAACTCACATTTCTTTCCCTTTACAAACTCAATAAACTTTTACTCTTTACTACTCAATGCATAAAGCTGTCTGTGTTTGATGTGCTCTCATTTTCCCACCACATCCATTTAGCAGTACTTCTGAATAACCGAAATGGCTTAAAACAGCTGAGGGGATGTTTGAAACTGAGTGATAAGATGTTCAGCAATTTATATATCATAATACAAGTAAATTAAATTGGGCTGAACTGGACAATAGTACCTGGCATGAAAAGTATGTCGTAGAGAGAGTAACAAAAAACTCAACCTCTCACCTCGCGCTCTGAGATGTCTCCGTCACTGTCTGTAGTGTCCTCTAGGATACTGCTGCCCTCACTAAAGTGTGTCACCCTGACCGGGTCAAACATCTCTTGAACATAATAACTACACAATGGAAAATCAGCTTCAAGTGCTGCACTGAGCAAGAGTGCACTGTAAATGGCCAGATATAAATGGCAATGTCAGTAGTAAATTTATATATGCAGTCATGGAACAGGACCTAGCTGTAGAGCACAGCTTTAAGGTGCATATTATGATGTGCTCTTACCAATCATCCTCCTGGCTGTGTCTTGCTCTTTTGGCCAAATGTTTCTCTTCCAAAGCAGACAGACCAGACTTGCTGCATATTACTCCGTGCACTATAAATAAACCACATGTATAATGCCTTGTAAACAATGCAACAAGGGAAATTTGAATTGTGACTACTCTGTTAAAGGGGCGGATAAGGCAACCCACCCAAACCCCCCCGAAAGCTGTTCTGTTATCTCTAATTGCTATGCAATAGTCCTGTGATTTACTCAAAGGCTGGAGAAGTTTCACCTTTCTCTACTTGAATCCTGAAGGCTGTTCGGTTCTGTCGCCCACAATCCATCCTGTGTAATTAAACATTCACATCATAACTCGACCCCGTGCAATAGGGCAAACTCATTCAGATGGGGGAAAGGATTACAGCTTACCTGTACTGCTGCCGCAACTGCGACCATTCCAACAACATTCACATACATTCCAGCAACATCCTATTATAGGACACAGTGGGCTTAAGTACACCCATTTAATAGCATGTTGGACCTTCTTTGGCCTCCAGAACTGCAGCAATTCTTTCTGGCATAGTTTCCACTATGTGCTGAAAATACTCTGCACGAATCTTGGTCCAATCTTCATAGGATATTTTCTCTCAAATTACATGGAGGGAATGACATGTTCTAAACTGCCTGTTATACTCTTACAGCCGCTTTGAAATACAAAGAAAACATATTTATCTTCCACTCCACTCAAGGATGGCCACACTTGGAATTTCCCTTGGCACATTTAAAACATTGTATGAGCCAGATAGCTTCTGTTTTCAACCTTCCAATGCTCTGAGTATTAGTGTTCCATGCATATGAGATGCTTCAACACGTCCATGCATGTTGTAAAGAAACAGAGTGTAAGCAGTATTAATGAAAGTGCATCTCTACCTCAAACTCACCAGTGTAACAATTACAGTTTGTGAAATCTAATTTTAAATGGCGATCAGCCTTCTTAACAAATCTCCAATAACAAATAAGCAGAACTCACCTTGTTAAGTGTTTGTGTTTGTTCGTGTGTGTGTGTGTGTGTGTGTGTGTGTGTGTGTGTGTGTGTGTGTGTGTGTGTGTGTGTGTGTGTGTGTGTGTGTGTGTGTGTAGTTTTAAGCATAGCAAGGCACTTCAGGGTTGCCAGGTGGAGCCTTCCTGAAGACCCTGATACTGAAACAGCATTAAAAGCTGCAATGGCACTGTAGTTGTATTTATCTGCACTAATACAGCTTTGAACTATTGCACTCTTACATACAGTAAGTTTCTGTGTACCGGTGTACATTTCTGTGTACCTTTAGTAAATAAAGGGATTCTATTCTAATATTACAAGTGCTAGAAGTGCTGAAACTCCAAACAGTGAAGAAACCAGTGGAGCTTAATGACTGGTCAGATGAAGAGAGTGAAGTGAGGAGTTTCCTTCAGTGTCTGCCATGTCCCAGCTGAGGTGAGTGTGAAGCTTTTATTAGTACTATAGCAGTTGTGCTTAACTTTGAAACTGATGGTGTCACAGCCATTTGTGGCTGAGAGTCTAGAAGAGCATAATTGGCTGTACTCTTAGGGAGAGAGGGAGTGGCATACGCTCTCTCCCCTGTCAATTACAGAGACACCGTGCAATCAAGGGCGTCTATAAGTTCACGCGTCAGAAGGGGGAGGAAAAGACTATTTTCTGAGTACTTAGAATAACATTCCGTATTTTTTGGAGAAAGTTTTCTAGAGTGTTTTCATGTAGAGAGAGAAATGAGTGGCTAAAATGTCAGAAACATTAAGGAGACAAATAGGGAATACTATAACAGCTCTTTCCATGTGTTAGTGACACCAGCGTTCCCTCTTTTCCCAGATGGTAAAAAAGAGCCCTGACTCTTGCAAACTTCATTTTTTTGTAGAACAAAGAGAAAGATAAATAACTCGCTTTATGGCCTTTTTCCACTCATGCATACCAAGTCCACTATGCATCTAAACATTGTCAGAATAGTAGGAGTGCAGACTTTGAAAAATGATCTTGTCATGTAAACTCAGTAGCTTTGTCCCTGGTTGTCTAGTGGTTAGGATTCGGCGTGTTCACCCCCGCGGCCCCGGTTCGATTCCTGGTCAGGGAAAAACCTCTTTTTATGCTCATATAAAATGACAGATTCTGCATTAAAACATAAAGTTTGTGTGAGTTGGAGTTGAGCCGACAGCCTAAGGATGACAGTTTTAACTTCTACTCTACCAACTGAGTTATTGAAAGTGACACGCAAGTAATCCCACATGTCCAAACACCAGTATGTTGGCAAGAAACACAGCCAGTTTTGGATGTTTCAATTGTTAAGTTCATTTGACACAAAGAAGAAAGATCGCATTGTATAAGTTGTTCAGCTACAAACAGATATATCTTTTGATGACATTTGGAATCATACTGGACTTTGTGTACATGAATGGAGAAAGGCCATAAATGGTTAGAATAACATTCAGTGCTTTTGGAGAAACGTTTCGAGAGTTTTGTCATGTAGATGTTATGTAGGCTAGATTTGTGCTCTCAAGCTGCGATGGTGGTTTTCTCATGGCTTCTAAAAGAAGAGGCTGTGGTCAGGGTGGAGTGAGTCTTTGATAACCAAGATTGTTGTTGTTTTGGCCTTCGAATAGACAATGGCATTACCCAGTGTCAGGTCTTTCTCAGTAAACTGCAGAGAATGATATAGAGGGCAAGAAATGGTCAAGCACAGTTTTATTGGGTGTGTGTCTGTAAAAAAAACTAGAGCTCTCTGATACATTTTTGGTTCAAGATTTAATCATCATGCAAATGATTGTGATTAATGCTTTGTCTGTTTAATTCAAATATTATACTATAAACCTAATATTTTAATAGGGTTGGCAACTTTCTAGATCCGATTACTACATGTGTGTGAAGTACAGGTGCTGTAGCTATACGGTATACAATTGTCCACAGTAGCCTAATTATAATATATACAACCAAAAATGCATCTAAAATAAACACCAGAAACCTGGACTAAGGGTAATGTACATAAGTACATTAAATCTAGGTAGGACTGCTCAATAGGTAGGATAACAGCAGAACAATTGTCCCGCCGTATAAGCAAAATGAGAGCCTGCTAAGGCCGCCAAGAGGGTGCCAAAGACCATGTATTTATTTCTATTTGTTTTTTACCTATGTTATGTCAGTGGCAGCTCAGATTTCTGCATAGGGCCCCAAACAGGCTTGGGCCAGCCCTGGTATCACAGTGTCGTGCACTGGAAAACCATCAAGCCTGTTGACTATGCTACCAGTGTTGTTCATGTAACTGTGCAAATAAACTGCAAACACAATTACTTTTAGAAGTATCATCCAGTTTCTTTTCACAATTGCCAAAATGTAATGAATCACAGCCAGTGTTCTAAAACAGACCTGGAATGTATTCCTGGCTGATGTGCCCTGTTCCTGGTTACAAAAAATAAAAAATAAAAAAAAAATAAAAAAAATTGGTGGATGAATTTTCAATGAAAGTGCTTCACTCAGCAGCCATTAATTATTCTTATATCCAGTATGAATAAATTGAAATTCCTATCCTTGTATCAGGTGCAGCAATTATGTGTAACAATTGTGAAGCAAAAAAGCAAAAGCAAAATTGTAATATAACAATATAGGTAATATAGAACTTGATCTAATGATATTAATTAGGCTATGCAAATAAAACAACTACTTCGGTAGCACATCATTCATGCCTGTTGAATAGGCAGTTTTCTGCTTTGCAGATACTTGAAATTTTTTACTAATCTTTCCCCAAATCCAGTAGGAGCTGCCTTTTACATTAACATGCCAGGATACACACTCACTGGATGTTTAATCTTTCTAGTGGTTAAGCTATATTCTTATAGTCAAGAAAAATATTTAGAAAAAAAATAATAGAAAATAAAGATGCAGACTTCAGAATTAGTTAAAGAGAATAGCTGAGAGAATAGAATAAATTATCCGTTACTACCCCTGTCTTTTATCATCCCTCCATCCCTCCATCCCATGCCATCTTCCTCTATTATTTGCTTGTCTATTTTGTTCTGGTATCTCCTTATCTCTTTTTAAAAAAAACATTGGCCAAAAGACTAACGAAAACACTGACATACTTAAGACCTTTAATATTTTTTTAAAATATAACATTAAAAGGAGAATGTTACTTATTTCACCCTGACTGTCCACTTATATATCTGTTTTGAGTATGATTTTCCTTGTTCAAGTGAAAACAGTAACAAATGTAGCATGTCACAAATATATACATGACTATGTATGAAAAATGAAAGACATGTTGTGAATGTTAATGCTTAGAAGATTACAAGTGGCTAAGACATACCTTGTTATAGGCTGTGCTTACTGATGTACACCAGGTGGACATAGTGTCAAAGCAGAGGGTCTGATGGAGCAGGTGGAACATCAACATTTAAAACAAAAATGAACTGCTTGTATTTAGTGAACTAAATAAAGCATAAGCGTCCTATGCATGGCATACAGATCCCTATAAGCTTTGATAAAATCCATCCTCATGTAAAAGATGTATTGTCCCAATCATAGTAAGTGAAAACTATGACATAAAAAACTTTGCTTACCTAATATAAGCAGGCAATTATCTTTTAATTTGACCTACCCCAGTAAATCACGGTACCTAACTTGATGAATAACAGGAATAATCACAAACTTCTAATGAAGCAAAGTAATATATAATTACAATTATAAAGGACTAATTTGGTTTGTCTCCCCCAAAGCCATTAGAATGTTCTTTATATAACAGGTGAAAACGACCTACACCAATGTGATATACAAACCAATCCTGCTTTTATTACACAGAAGAGCTGAGCAATTATGGGGAGGCACCCTAAAAAGTTGAGGGTGGAATTACCTGTCAATAAACAAAGTACAGAATAGAAAAGCAAAACTATTCTGTTGCATCATCTTTGAAATGACTCTGCAAGGAAAATGTTGATATGAATAAATGCTTGCATTCCTTTCTGATACAAGTCAAAAAATATCTTTAAAGTGGCTCAAACATGAGAACTATGTGCATTCCTTCACAAACATATACAAATCAATGAAAAAATCTCCCCTAATATGTTTATATACACAAGTGTCTGTGGGAGCCCCAAAGCTATATTATGCATTCAAATAACAAAATATATATCACAGTCCCTACAAAAAATGAAAGTAAAAAAGCAAACAAACAACAAAAAGGGGAAAATCATAAATGAAAATATCCCAAAAATAATTTACTAATGTCATGTTTGTAAGCAGCCCTGCTTTCCTGCTTCCTAAAATGGTGACTTATTTTAGGTACTCAGGCCACTGGAAACAAAAATATACACAGCAGTTCTTCCACACATTTAGAGGAACCTGATTTTTTTGTTAGATAAATATGTGTCGGTTATGACCGTTAAAAAGACCTGAACAAAAAAAATGTTTGGATTTTTATTCGCTGTCACCTTTCATCACGGGCAACATAAAAATTCACACTACTGCAATATCGCTAACATGTTACTGGCATGCGAATAAGACACCTGAGCACAGAGAGAAACCCAGTGTTATGACTACAGTTGACATTGGAACTAGCTAGATAGCTCATATTAAGACACTTCTTTGGAGAACACGTGCTAAAGTGTTTTCCCCACAATCAATATGCATAATATATTTGCCAACTTTGACCAGAGAGAGAACATACCTTACTCACAGCCTAGGACATGAATGGATTTTGATGAGGACTGCGTATGCCTGGGATCAATTCAAACACGTCATGACGATGATATAAAACCTGATGAAACAAGCTTGACAAGCAGCAGTTCCATTTTTCCGTGAAAGTATCAAGCACAGATGAAGACGCTTCTATGGTTATCTCGGTTTTATAAATATTAGCCTATAGAGTTGGGCTTAGTACGTGAATAAAAGATGGAATTAAACATGCATAAATTACGGTGTCCTGGAAAACCCATCATGCTGCAAATACACAAAGCATATTCATCAAAGTGGTAACACACTTTAGAAATGCAGTGCAAATTTAGAAAACGCATACAACTTCAGGAATAAATCCTGTCACAACACAACGGAAGTGCTGTTTCCGGAGGACACGGAAAGGGGTGGACTTCTATGAGATTAGCGTGAAGTCTATTCGAAGTAGTGACAACTGAGTAAAAAGGGTTGGTTTTTTTTCCATTTACCACGGTGTTATCAAGGGTAGGTATGTGATACAGAATGGAAGACTGACCTATTCATGCTCTGCATTCTTGCATATTTATTTATACATAAGGCAGCCTTAAAAACATGGGATGGAAATCCCATTTAACACAATATGCACTGTTTTACAGTCAGAGTGAAATAAGTAACACTCTCCATTTAATATATATATTTTAAATGTTAAAATTCTTAACTATGTCAGTTAAGCTGCCAAAAATGGCCCTTTTGAAATTTGTATTTCTAATGTCACAAGAACACTTTATTTACCTATCTCTGCCTATTCAGCCTATAGAGGTTTAGCACACCCAATTAAATTGCCTTTCTCAGGCAATTCAGCTCTGAGTCAGTTTTGAATGAAGCACAATACAGGGCAGCCAATCATAAAGGAGCTCATTTATCTTACATCCGTCTTAAAGGTGCAGTAGCAACAGGTGCCTGTTGAATTCCAAGCGATATATATATAGAGGTTGGAAATTGGTTGTGTAAAAAAAAAAAAAAACCAGGCTGAAAACGAGTCGTTTCCGCTCTGTGAATTGGGAGAAAGGGACAGTGTGTGGAAGCCCAACCCCAGTCATATAGGTTTGCTTCTAACAGTACCATTACCATCACCCACTCTGGTGCACTAGTTTGAGTGTATTAGAACTAGTAGCAATGCTGAAGCATTACATGTATCTATAACAAATATTCTGACCATGATGAAGTGATAGGTTTGTTAAGGCAAACTGTGTATGCAATACATGTTGCTTAGGTCACTTGCTCTAATTGTACACAACTCTAAAGCTACACAACTGTACATTAGTTAAAGTCTACACAGTGTCAGTCATGTGAAGTACAATTGAAAGTTCCCCTGTTGTATTCTTCCAACAATCAAGTTCTTCGTAAGTGGGGGCAAAATAATATGACCTTCAGATCAAAGAACATTTTAAACAAATGGACTCTCTTATCAGTGGAGGATGCACTTGCTCAAACCTTTCCTTTAGATTCCTTTTGTACACACTACAGACTGTGACCTCGAGATGCTTGAATGAATGTTGAACATTCACACTTGTGTAGGAGTGCCGACTGTCAGCTAATGCATCATGATGAGCCTTTCCTTTTTGAGTTACTTATTGAGATCATTCTCATAGCGAGTTCATTACACCTTGTGTACTCGATGTAGTGCGGTGAGCAGTTTCAATCTTAGTTACAATCTTAGTTATCAAAGACTCACTACACCGACCAAAGCCTCTTCTCTTAGACAACATGACAAAACCATCGCAGCTTGAGAGCAAAAATCGAGCCTCGTAAGAGGTGTTATGTTCCATAGGCAGATTGACATCTTAATGCGATACACATGAACTCAATTTTCTTTGCATACATGTACATTGCACTTGTAATGTTTCTGATATTGCTTCTATCCTGAATAGCTCAGTCAGTAGAGCATCAGACTTTTAATCTGAGGTCCCTGTTCAAGTGAAAATATTGTTCTTTGCCACTAAAGTGTGCTTGAGAAGTTTCTTGAAATACCTCTAGATCAAGCTCAGTCAAGGGACAGGACCCTGTTGCCTTGAGCCTTGCCGATTAAACTGACATTTCACATCCGTTTCCCCCAGCTGTGATGCTGTGCATTGGCTGTCATCCCAGGTTAGGCTAGCTAGTTCTGCTGGCAAGCTTGAAATATCAAAATCCTTCCTACTTTAAAAAAAATCAACACTTCTGAGCCTATCATTTTTGAGTTAATTACTGAGATCATTCTCACAGCAAGTTCATTACACCTTGTTCACTTATTGTAGTTCAGTGAGCAATTTCTATATTGGATGAGAGAAGGAGCAGACTTGTTCAAGTCACAGAATCCATTTACACTTAAAAAACAGGAGCTTGTCAGTGGAGGGTGTACTTGCTCACACCTTTCTTTTCGATTCCTGTTGCATAAGGGAATAAGGGACAAGGTAAGTCATTTTGGAACAAACCTGTGAGGCAACTGTCTTTGAGGCAAAGTGTCTGTATCCAGGGAAGAACATGTGCATGTTCAAGTGCTTGCCCTGTACTTCATTCTCTGAAGTTTACTGAGAAAGACCTGACAGCAGTTGAACACCTTTGGTTGTTGTCTGCTACCTTGTCTCTGTCTCTCTGTGTTCGCATGATAGGCACCACTGCATGCCATGCACCAGGCCTCCTTTCTTGTGAGGCTGTCCCTCATGACATCTATGGAGTGCATAATTGAAGACTAAGTAAAAGGATTCCCTTAAGATCTGAATACCTTTGGTTGTTGTCGTACATCGTCTCTGGCTCTCTCTGTGTTAAATGCAGTCTGCTCAGGTCATGGTGTTGACAGCTTCTAGTATTTTCACTAGATCCAAAGCAGTGTCAAACCTGTTTTTACATTTAAATGTTTTCACTTGGTTTTACATTTTAATGTTAACAATATAAGAAACAATACACATTATAAACATTAGGTAGCTACATATTTGTACTTCTTGTATAAACTAAGAAAATAATAGAACACTAATTTAGTTGTGTGACATATTGACACCTGAGCAAGACATGAGTGAGGGATAAAAAGGCAGGATATTATTCACACAAAGCACTGCCAAAAAGTTTTAAAAACACAGATGTGGGGAAGCTCATGAAGACAGGCTCAGCTTTAGTCCACAGTATGCTAAATGGGAAACACTGGAGGATGGTACGTGAGGGGTTTAAATAGGGAGAGACTTAATTAGTAGCAGGTGATCGTGATGGTCGATAAGTGTGTGATTGTGAACCGAGCAGTGGTCGTGGTAGGTGATTTGTGCGGATATGTGTGTACGTGTCTGTGTGTGCGTTCCTGGTTGGGTGCGGACCAGAACCTGACAACTTGTTTCCACTTGATATCAGAATTAGTTGAAGAGAATAGCTTGTCCTGTCCTTTATTGCAACTTAAATATAAACATGCTTTTGAGGGACCCTCTGGAGAATGTCTGAGGGGTACACGAGTTTAATTCTTATAAACTTTTTCAAGGGCAATTATGTAAACAACCCTCCTTTTTTTCCATATTGTTCTTTGAAGTTTCCACCATTATGCTCAAATTACACATGACATTATAAAAGCTAGTCACCTATGAACCTGCGGGCTTATATAGAAGGGAAAATAAACTATGGACTATTCGTGCTCTGCATTCTTGCGTATTTATTTATACTAGGCGGTACATATCGCAGCCTAAAAAACATGGGATAAAAATCCCCATTTAACACAATTCAGGTTCTGTCTAAATGCATGGCTAGCTAGCTAGTTATTTTATAATCCCATTTAGAACATATATCAGCGAATGTCCTGAACAAAACGCGCTGTACCTAATCCCCAAAAATGACATATCTGTCACTGAATAAAAACTTGTATGCTTCAACAGTATACAGTGGTAGAAATGGCGATCACCTTTAAAAGGATTTCTTACTGTAGGCCTATTATAAACAACATGGAGGAAATTAAAATAAAAATACTTGAGTCAGGTGTCTGTTGAATTCCGAGCGATATATATAGAGGTTGGAAATTGATTGTGTAAAAATGAATTGTGATTGTTAAGCCACATAGATGTAAGTGGACATCAAGGAAAAAAATAGTGTGGGTGCCAAGTATGGTGATTGTATCTTTAAAGCTGTAGGAAATGTTACATTCAGAATGTTTGTGAGACAAAAAAATAAGATATAATTACTATCCATGGTTTAATTGACTGTGTTGCAGGCAACATAGGCAGGGATTAGACTGAAAAATGTCAGAGTATTTTTAATGCTGTTTATTGCTGTTGTCAGAGGTTATGCAGCCATATTCTCCCTAGCAAGTATGGCGTCGAATCCTAACAGTTTGGCCGCCTGCAGACACAAATACCGTGTTGAGCAATATTTAATTACATCTACTTGAAATGCATATTTAATTGCATTGTTAGTATTTATGGAAAACAAGTGTTAGGATTGCTCTGCTGCATTGCAGACTTTCTCACTCTAGCAACTGTGGATTCCATCTCCTCAATCAGTTGGCCCATATTATGTTCACAGGTATCATACTGCATCTTTATGAAAGAATTCAGTTTCGCCTCCAACTATGAAGAGAAACAGTGTTAAGCAATATTTAATTACATCTACTTGAAATGCATAGTTCATAGCATTGTGAGAATTTATGGAAAACAAGCGTTAGGATTGCTCTGCTCCACTGCAGACTTTCTCACTTTAGCAAACATGGCTTCCAGGTCCTCAATACATTTATCCCTCTCATTGAAATTCATATCTTTAGGTTCCACCTGTAGATATGAGTAGAAATATTGTTGAACAGTATTTAAATACATTTAATTGAAATATGACTTTAATTACATTTTGATACATTTGTAATTTATAATTTGAATTGGACTGGAAAGGAAACAAATACAATTTTTTATCGCATAGCCGTTATCACATAGCCTGCAAGCCTAATGATGTAAAAATGTGCCCCCAAGCATCAAATGTTCAACAGAAATAACAGGACCTGACACACTAAGCTACCGTAGACCCATTCAAATTGTGCTATTGGAATAATAAATTCCAATGCATTCAGTCATTTTAGCTAGTGTTGATTTTGATTCTCGCCACAATTATACTAATAATCAGTGTTACAACTCAGCATGCAAAGTCACCGAACAGTCGACTGTTAATTCTATAGTAAGGAGAATGTAAAACAAACAAACAAAAAACCCACCAACAGTATTTTTTTTTCCTGTAACTGACAAAGATTGCATATGCTAAATGTATGTGTCCTAAATATATTCTAAATACATTTACATTAGTGTTTTTAATTAATTTCTCGAACATTTGTTGAAATGCATTTGTAATTTATATTCAGAGACATTCAGTGTACTTAAGTACAAGCATTCAATTAGCATCACTGTTCACCATAGCTGTTTTTCCATTTTTTGTGGCTTTTGTCCCCTGCCTCAGTTTGGCTTTAAATCATTTGTCTTGGTTCTACTTTACTTACTATGGCTGATTCAGTTCCCTCAGTAGTCAAGTAATTCTTCATTAAATACTTTGTTCTAGTATCTGTTTAAAAAGTAACAGAAAATGTCTTATTAGCGTTGTATAGATACTTAGAACACTTCTACGTAGATCTCTCTCTCTCAGACACACACACACACACACACACACACACACACACACACACACACACACACACACACACACACACACAGTTCATCCAAGTGGTGGCTGTGGTCAGAACTTACCCTTAAAGAAGTCATCCTCTGAGGTCGTGTTCCTTCTCTTAACACCCTTCCGACAGCAGCAAGTGAACAATAGCACAAGCTGCGTGAATATTCTGGCAGGGATCTGGGCTCGTCTTTTCGTTTTTCTTTTTCCCATATTTACCAAATGTGCTTTTCCTTTTGGTCCAATCTTCATAGGATATTTTCTCTCAAATTACATGGAGGGACTGACATGTTCTAAACTGCCTGTTATACCTTTACCCAGGGATGTTCTATAGGATTAAGATCTGGGGAATGTGAAGGCCAGGGAAACATTGAAAATTTGCTGTCTTGATACTGGAACAAATCCGTGATTATACAACCCTTGCGGCAGGGTTTCTTGTCTTGTTTAGTGTCCTTCTGCCATAGTTTAAGCAGCTGCATGAAGGGATGCACTTGGTCACAATACATAGGTAAGCCCTTCTGTTCAAACATCTACTGATTTCAGAGGACCCATGGTGTGCCTTCAGACATGTTAGTTGGAGCAACAGCATTGTATCTGGCTGCAGTTTGCTTGACCGTGCGCCACTTGATCATCAGAATGATTCTTGATGTCATCCTCTTCTGATCCCTTTCAAAATATTGGTCCTGGCTAATCTGTTCCATGCCTCGTTCACAGTTCGCTTCGCTCAGACCGCTTGACTTTCCCATTCTAATGTTTACATGGCGTTTTTTGCAATTAGTCAAAACTGACCTTTCATGACCTTCATTATAAACTTTTCTAAGCAGTCATGACCTCACCCTGTCATAATATTTACTATCAGATCTTCCCTGTGTCCAAAGTGATCTCATGGCAAGAATTTTCCAGCCAACCATTTCCAAGTCAAGCCAATTCAAGCAGAAATACCAATGAGAGCATTTCTGATTAACTCCTGTCATTGTACTAAGTTGGTAAGAAAGGGTTAGCTACATAAAAATAAAAGTGAATGACTTAAAAGTTTGATCATTTTAACTGAATCTATATTTTATGGAATTGTGTAATTAACCTTCATTATAAACTTTCCTAAGCCGTCATGGCCTGTCCCTGCCAGAATATTTACTATCAGATCTTCCCTGTGTCCAAAGTGGTATCATGGCAGGAATTTTCCCAAGTGTTTACATTAAAGGAATCTGACTATACTGATTACTCTTCGCCAGCTAACAGCAAATAAAAGATGCTAGATTTTGGATTATGTGAGTATATAACACGTGACTGTGTTTGTGTCAGAGAAGGGAGAGGAGAGGCTTTGTCTCCGGCCTCCCGCTGCTTGCCGCTGTTCAGCTTCTCACTGCTGAGATCCTTCTCGTTCTCCTTCTCACCATTGCGTCCCACTCCGCCAATGCTGCTGCAACTTCAACCGCTGACAAAGTGCACCAGCTCAAAGCGTGGTCTAGAGCCAAATTTGAACACGGGCATCTTCCTCATTGGCTCATCTCCTCAGAGGGGCAACACATGCACAGTTTCAGCTCCTATCGATACCCATAGTTACTGACATAGTTAAGAATTTTAACATTTAAAATATATATATTAAATGGAGAGTGTTACTTATTTCACTCTGACTGTAAAACAGTGCAACCTTATAAAATCAGACTGACAATGACAAGGAAACCATATTTTCAACACCTCCAGCACAACAAGTAGAAGTTTTTAGCAATGCACTACTTTTAGTGGTTGTTGAGCATCTGGAAAGAATGCAAGTCACCAGGGTAACATCATCAAGAAGCCCTTTTAGACTTACTTCCATCAGATGAATTTGGCCTCTTTTTTGCTTCAGTATTTGAGACTAATTTGTAGGAGGGCATTTTGCCAACATGAATCCCCTCTGCCATGACATGCACTCTCTGCATCAGTTGTGGGACATACCTGCTAGACCAAACATTTACATTCTGAATACTTTGGCTGAAGTTGTTAAAATGTTAGTATAAAAATCAACACTTTTATCTGTATCTTAATTTCAGGCTGATTTAACAAGTAGATAAGCTAACGTAGTGAGTGGTTGTCTTGGCTTGTCCTAATGGCAGTCAGGGGCCAAAACACTTACTGTAACACTTTATACTTATAACGCACTTTCCTTAACTATTACAGATGCCGTTTAACAATGCGTTCTATTTTTAAAATATGGAAACAGCAACTCAGCACAGAAGGCGTTAGACCCTACCTGCATCCTAAGAACACATGGGTCACCCACACCATCGATAGAGACAACAGCTGATCTAAGTCTCTTGTTTCGTAATTTTCAACGTGCTTGTTTATGAATAACTTTCGAGCTAACCACTGCTTATCACTTTCAAAGTGTTGTCAGAATTTATTGATATGAAAGACTCTCGTCATGCTGATAATTGTCTGGTAGGACCAACTGACGTTATTGCCCGGACATACGCTCGGTGAGAAAAGCATTGTGGGAATTTCAAATATGGCCTGTGCAATGCTCGGTTTGCCTGCTAGTGTCGGCTTTCCTTGTACATTTACATTTACTGCATTTAGCAGACACTCTTATCCAGAGCGACTTACAAAAGTGCTTTGTTATTTATTCATAGAATACATCCTAGCCAGTCCAATAGGTTAGAGTCCAATATAGCAATGATCTAGAATACTGTAGAAATACAGGGATTACTGCTGATGCCTAGAAGTGTTAGATACTGGAGCCTTTCTCTATTCAGGCACCCAACGCAAGGTCTCTGCCTATCAGCCATGACATGGCGGCTTGACCACAAGCTGGTCGCCCGAGGTCATCCGCTCCCTCTTCTTGTCTCCTTTACCCCTCCCTTTCTCTTTCTCTCTCTCCGTCTCTCTTTAAGCACAGGAGTGGCTAATGGCGGGCAAGGGAACAGCTCGTGGCTCGTTCATGCAGAGAACATCTAATCTTTAATAACCTTGTCCCTTTCCTTTCTACGTAGACCCTTAGAACATGCCTCACTTTTCCCCATCATCCTGTAGATTTAGATAGTAGATATAGGACACATATATACTCTGTGCTTTCCTCAATAAAGTGGAACTCTCTTGATTCACTACCTTGTTGTCAGTATCTCTTGACTTCCCCGGATCCGGCTACAGAGGACGGAGGGCAGAGGGTAACTTGGAGGAGATTGAACCTGAAGGACTTGTCACTTTGAACCAGTTCCTAACAAGAAGTACAAAATACATAAGGTCTACCTTAAACATTGATAAGTGCAATAAACAATAAGTACTAGAGTAGTAATAGACCAGCAAGTAGTAAGTTGCAGTAGTTCAGCTTTAAGATCATAAGAGACCGCACAAGCACCCGGGTAAGCTTCCTGCGAGAGAAGGGGCCGAATCCTTCGTATGTTACAAAGGGGAAATCTGAAACATGAGTTGAGAATGACAACTGGTTGTCCAAAGTTATGATCGTGATACCAGGGAGTTCTCAAAGGGAACTGTGGGGTCCTGATAAGGGCTGGGAGTACCCGGGATGTACAGAAGGTTGCATGTTAGCTTGGACAGCTTGCTGGCTCATTCGCTTTCTAGCCATCTTAAAACTGCCAAAGTCTCGAAGTAAACATCACTAGTGAGTTATTCTACACATCTGGCATTAGCAGAGTGTTACAATAATAACAGTTCACCGCAGCAGTAAAGCAATAAACACTTGTCTTATGTAGCCGACAAGCTCGCAAAATACACCAAGCCCGTTGTCATAGCAACCAGCACTTAGCTTCCTCGAACTAGCCTAGCTAAGATAGCCTTAATGGGCTAACAAAGACTCATTTCTACGCCAGGCGCACATACTACAAATGCATATTAGCTACATAACTGTTCCAATAAATGCGTGTATTACCATACTATTCATTAATTTTCCTGTATGTGCACAACTGTAGAGCGGGGGTTCTTTAACGTAATCCTCTTCGCCATTATCTTAGCTAGCTAATAAAGCTAAGCTAGTTAGCCAGCCTAGCTAACTAACTGATATGTTTCAATGTGGAGACGCAGTAAGAGTGTCTCTAATAATTTGAGTTTGTTTTCAGTCGGTACGTACACTCAAACGGTGTCATACAGTTATTGAATAAATCAGCAGAAGCTGTTATTAAAATAATTTTCTGCGTCCTTTCGAGGTCTTACCTTGACATTGGTGAAGCTTAGCAGTGGTAACCTACATACGATTCGCATTAAATAAATTAAATACAAAAAAAAAAAACATATTTCTACGGTCAACCGAGAAGTCCATGTCTTTGTGAAATTTATTCTATGAGAATAATTCAATATTACTTGCTTTGGAAAAAGCAAACACTTCATGCCAAACTTAAAGTGTGCAGGGCACAGTAATTGCTGTAGAAGACACATACATGTATTTTCACAATACACAGGCTGTTCATGTCTGTTCAGTACATATGGTTATATTACACCTTGGTTATGTGTAATATGGATATAAATGTTAAAATGTTCTATTACAGAACACGACACCTGTTGCGTTTTATATTGGTAAATCTCTGATATGACCACTGTAACATAAAGTTGCGGTTATAAATACGTGAAACATTTTGATCGACTGAAATGTAGCTGTATGTACATGCAATATATTTGTGATTATGTAAATTAAACAGCTATTCTTATTCTTATGGCTAGCTAAATAAATTGCAATTTCGTCGTCTTCAAGGCATGGCACGGTGTTTATTCATTCTTCGGCATACAAAATGACGCCTTTTCACGTTGTGGAACTACAAATATGGCGGCCTTTTTTCTTTAGCGTTTTAATGACGTAATAGCAGAGTCTCACCGTAAAGTCGGGCAGGAGGCTCTGGACTCATTTATTTCTTCGTATCTTCCGCCATCTAGCGGTCAATAACGGGTAGTCTTGAATTGATTTCTATCGCGTAATACTTTGGATATAAATGTTTAAATTTCCTGTTGCAGGACAGACAAAGTATAGTCAACCAGTTCTAACCTTTTGATAAAAACTTGAACTTCAAAGTAGGTGAATCTATTTCCTTAAACCAATCAGATCACAGTTCATTTACACAACAACAATGCTTTGAGTGCTTTAGATATGAGAACATCACAGTGATCTTTCTGCTCACACATCAGTCAGTCTATAATTCTGTATTATGTGTTTTTATAGCTTCCAACTTTCATGAGTTCCTTGAATCTGTGGAGAAAAGTGCAGACCAATGTAGTTTCTTATTTGTGAACATTTATACATTCATTGTAATTTATTTATCATTTAAATGTTTTATTACTTTTAAATTATAGACATAAGGACACAGAAAACAGTTCATATACTGAATGAATTGTTACAAGGTAATATTTTCTAGACTGTGTTTACCATATGTTTTTATTTCTAAACGTTAATGCAGTGTGTTAATCTGTCACACCGATGCAGAAGGGGTGAATCTGATATACCCCTCTTCCATTGTCAACTATTCAGAGTCCTCCAGTGGAGCTCATACAACTAAAGAAACACATACAGAGGTCACTGGAGGTTCTAAGTTACATCTAAAGTGGTCTAGTTGTGACGTTGCGAGGATAAGCAGGATGTAGGGACGAGGCACGATGAAACGCACTTTTATTTTTGCAAACATGCAAAACATACAACAAAGCTCAAACACTGTGCACATCTCAAACACCAACACATGTACTATGACACACGAGACATATATACACCCAAGCCGATTACACATAACAGAGAACAGGTGAACGACACGAGAGGGTGTGGCAACAAAGACGAACACACAAACACCAAGATATTTGAGGAGGGGGCGGGGCCACAACATGACGCTAAGCCTATACACACTGTTCCAACACTACCCTGTAGGGTACCATCTACATGGAAGTATATTTTTAAAAGCATGTTTGGTAACCATATTTATACTGGAACAATTTAATCAAATGAGTTGTGTTTTTTGTTCCTCTCTAAGACCTTTTGGACGTCGATATTCAGATTTGAGTCTGAGCAAGTTGAGAAACCCACTATGAGGGTTTCTGGGTGCTCTGGAGGAGCATCCAGAAGTCGTACACCTGCACCAAGCCTGAGACCCCTCTGCCCCTGACACAATTGCCCAGGAATTGTGGGCATGTACCTAGACTATGAGGATGGGCAGCTGTCTTTCTATTACATACTAACATATCTACATATTTATCGGAAACCTCCGGGAGAAGAAGCTGTATCCCCTGTTTGCGCTGCTCTACAGACACACTTATGACACTGTACTCATCAAAAGCAGCACCAGAGATGCACTGAGTCATATCCCGCTACACACCTCTCAGGCCAGCTTGTTTGTACATTTTGTCATAAAACTTAAGATGTCATTTGTTGCTGTTATATATAAAATTGCCAAATTAAAAAATAAATAAATCAAAAAGTACTTGTGGCTAGACAAACAGCCAATCACATAAACAAGATATAATGTCAGTAATGTTTGCGGCAGGTGTTTCAAATGTGCCCAGACTCATATTCAAAAATATCCATGTTTCAACAGTTTGAAGGTGGCCATGACACTAACAGTCTGGTGGAAATTCCACAAGATATCAAACTCCACACTCACACGAACTATTCATTCTCCCATTTGGAACAATCCAGGTTTTACCATGAACAAAAATATTAAACTTTACATCTTGGATAGAAAAAGGCATTACAAACCTTAAACATATTTATCCTAAGACTTGTTTCATGTCACGCCCACAACTAGCCCCAAAATATGCTATAGAAAGCCCCGAGTTCCTACAATACCATCAGCTAAGATCACCTATGTGTTCAAAAATCAATTCCGATACCTACATCCTTATCAGAATTTATAAACAAGCATTCTTAATACAAAAAACCTATTATCTAAGATATACAAAATAGTAGTGAAATCAAATCTCACAGTTACTCTCCCATCGAGACAATGGGAGGAAGATTCATTACCAGCCCCCGACGCTGCAGTTTGGATTAAAATGTGTAATAATCATTACCACATGACAGCAATACTAACCTACAATGCATTCAGTACAAAATAATACAGAGTACATTATACTACACATTGGATGGTTAAAATTGGTTTCACAAGCTCAGCAATCTGTACATACTTTACTCAAAACACAGTTGACGATTACATTCACGCCACGTGGCAGAGCACACCTATCAAGCAATTTTGGCAAGTCATCATCAAGTTCGAGTTCAAATTCAAGAGGTTTTATTGTCATTTCAGCTATATACAAGTACACAACAAAAACGAGACAATGTTCCTCCAGGGCCATGGTGCAACATAAAAACAACAGTGCAACAGACAACATGCTACACAAGTGCAAACAGTCCAATATAGTGCATCACCAACATATCCCATGCTTTAAATAACCATATCCATCCAACACCATCTTTATGTCTCCTAGGAGACATATCATCATCCAATATGACAGGATACTATGGATAACATTATTATATTGATATAATAAAAATATTATTGCAAAAAAACAACAAACAAAAAAACATACTCATGAACTGGAAAACAAAAAATAATATTAGTGTCACCCAGTAGAAAAATCTATTGATAGACTATATATCAATAGAATAATTCTCAGAATTAATCAATAACAGAACCAATAATCTAGACTGGACACCTTTGATAAAATCCATACAGAGCCAATCCATAAACGCTAAATATCACACTCTAATACGTGTACATATACAATCCAACATACATGTACTCACACATAACCATATACATAGATACATACATACATACATACACACACACACACACACACACACACACACACACACACACACACACACACACACACACATTATTCCTGTAATGGTGCAGATGGGGAATACTTAAAAATATTATATATACATTTTGCGTTTGTCTGTTCATCTGTCTGTCTTATTTTGAATAATAAAGCTCTAAAGGTCCACTGATGGGGGGTAATAAATTCATATATTTATTTCTGCAGATTTCTAAAAGAAGAGGCTGTGGTCAGGGTGGAGTGAATCTTTGATAACCAAGATTGTTGTTGTTTTGGCCTTCGAAGAGACAATGGCATTACCCAGTGTCAGGTCTTTCTCAGTAAACTGCAGAGAATGATATAGAGGGCAAGAAATGGTCAAGCACAGTTTAATTGGGTGTGTGTCTGTGAAAAACACTACAGCTCTCTGATACATTTTTGGTTCAAGATTTAATCATCATGCAAATGATTGTGATTAATGCTTTGTCTGTTTAATTCAAATATTATACTATAAACCTAATATTTTAATAGGGTTGGCAACTTTCTAGATCCGATTACTACATGTGTGTGAAGTACAGGTGCTGTAGCTATATGGTATTAAATTGTCCACAGTAGCCTAATTATAATATATACAACCAAAAATGCATCTAAAATAAACACCAGAAACCTGGGCTAACGCTGATGTACATATATGCATTAAATCTAAATAGGACTGCTCTATAGGTAGGATAACAGCAGAACAATTGTCCTGCCATATAAGCAAAACAAGAGCCTGCTAAAGCCACCAAGAGGGTGCCAAAGACCATGTATTTATTTCTATTTGATTTTTTACCTGTGTTATGTCAGTGGCAGCTAAGATTTCTGCATAGGGCCCCACACAGGCTTGGGCCAGCCCTGGTAACACAGTGTCGTGCACTGGAAAACCATCAAGCCAGTTGACTATGCTACCAGTGTTGTTTATGTAACTGTGCAAATAAACTGCAAACACAATTACTTTTAGAAGTATCATCCAGTTTGTTTTCACAATTGCCAAAATGTAATGAATCACAGCCAGTGTTCTAAAACAGAGCTGGAATGTATTCCTGGCTGATGTGGTTACAAAAAATAAAAAAATAAATAAAAATTTTAATTGGTGGATGAATTTTCAATGAAAGTGCTTCACTCAGCAGCCATTAATGATTCTTCTGTCCAGTATGAATAAATTGGAATTCCTATCCTTGTATCGGGTGCAGCAATTATGTGTAACAATTGTGAAGCAAAAAAGCAATAGTGAAATTTTAATATAACAATATAGGTTCTATAGAACATGATCTGCATGCATATTAATTAGGCTATGCAAATAACACAACTACTTCGGTAGCACATCATTCATGCCTGTTGAATAGGCAGTTTTCTGCTTTGCAGATACTTGAAATCTTTTACTAATCTTTCCCCAAATCCAGTAGGAGCTGCCTTTTACATTAACATGCCAGGATACACACTCACTGGATGTTTAATCTGTCTAATGGGTAAGATATATTCTTATAGTCAAGAAAGATATTTTTTAATTATTAATCAGTTAAGGAAGTCAAGCTATTGCATTTTGCTGAGATGAAGGAATATTGCATAACCCTGTACTGGCCAAATAATTAGATTTGATGTGCTATTTTGTGGATTAATCCCATAACTGAATTATTCACATGGTTTTATAGCCATGGTTAATACTCGCTGTCAAAATGGTGAGGTTCATAACAACCTCTTTCCTTCATAAGGAAGCTTCCTGTTTTTGAAACTGTTTCAGCATACTAGCTCTTACTGCTCTCTATCTGTTTAACAAATTTTTCGTTGTATTTAATTACTTTCTACCTGGAAACTGGTAAATTCCATGGAAAGCTACTTTATCATCACAAACTATATCTAAGGAACTACCACAAACATAAGTAATGTTAACATTTTGCTTTTCATCATGACTTATGTTCTGGTTCAGAGCACTGAATGCAGCATGTTTATTCTTCGTCATTAGTAGCAGTTTTATCTGTGAGAAGTGTAGATGAATTGTTAGTCTGACAGAGAAGACTCTAGCACTAGAAGTACGCATCCAGACAGCAAGGCGAATGGGTGACGTTACGGCAAAGTAGACGAGCTTCAACCAGCTCATCGGATCACTACACATCCCCAACATTAAGTAACAAAACCCCAGAGACCTTCTGCCTGTACTGGCCAGACTTCAGATCAGAAGGTGAGAGAATACAGTCATGTGTTGTGTGGCTCAGATTGTTCACACAGTTAGTAACAGTCCAAACACTTTAATTATACTGTACAGCATGAGACCTGGAAATGTGTGTCTGTGTGTGTTCTCCCCAGGCTGAGCTCCAGCTTTGTACTGTCCATCTTCAGAGAGATCTATCAGACTGGCTCTGATCACTGTGTGTCCAGCTTGCTGAGTTCAGCAGAGAACTGCATCAACCTGAACAGCAGAGAGCTGGACTCTGTCCACTGTGCTGCCCTGCGCTTCACCCTCCAGCACTGCACAGCAGTCTCTCTCAGCCTGCTTTTCACCTCCATACCAAAGGCGGAGCTGGAGAGCATTGAGCCACTGCTCTAACACGTCTCCCGTCTCAGGCTTGAACTTTTCTCACAATCAGAATTTTAACACAGAACTGGTCTGTTTAGGGAGTGTTATATAAACGTTTATGTACGTTTATGTGTTTTTCACGAGTTTCCTCAAAAGTCATTTTGTGCCAGCATCATTTAGGTTTTATTGAGACTCCTGTCAGGTAATCAGCAATATCCATGGATATTTACTTCAGAATAAAATGACTTTCTGGAGGAAATTGTTAAATTTAGGTGAAATATTTATATTAACCTGAAATTAATTGCCCTGCCAATGTCTGTGTGTGTTTTGTTTTCTCCGTGTTGACAGGCTGCTGTTGCTGAGGCTGCTCCACTGCTACAGTGTCTCTGAACTACAGCAGGGGGCAGCAGCAACAGATCTGCTCTTCGCTCTGCAGCACAGACTGGATTTCTCCTGCTGCTCTGCTCTGGACCTCACAGCAGACACACAGAAACACACACTGACTCTGAGCACTGAGCACTGCAGAGTCGTCTCCATGGTCATCCAGAGAGCTCTCTCTCACACACACACACACACACACACACACACACACACACACACACACACACACACACACACACACACACACACACACACACACACACACACACATCTCACTCTACACGGCTGTGAGGGCAACTCTTCCCCATTTTACACACAGTCACCCTTCAGTAAGCCACTGACTCAACACCACACAAACTAGGGAAACATTCTGGAAAAAGGAAAATAATTTTATCATTTGAAACAAAATGTGTGTAAATAGCATTAATGTTAGTAGTTATGTGAGTGTGTTAGTGTTTTGTGACTCTACATGTTGGTGAACGTTGATTGTGTTCAGCTGCAATAAAGCCATGCTGCTCCAGTTCCTCTCTCTTGTCTGTGTGGGGACTGATGTGGAGTGTGTGAGACGCGCTGTGGTTCTCTCCCGGGCTCTGGGTAAGATGGTGATCCTCAGTCAGACCCGGCTGGACCAGGCCTGTAGGTCACTGGCACTGTTTCTGGAACATTCTGAAGGGCTTTCAGAACTGGACCTTAGCCACTGTCAGCTCACTGACCACTGCCTGCAGCTGCTGTTCGCACACCAGCACAAAGCCCACATCCTGCAGTGAGTGGACAAGCGGGAGGAGGGATGTGTAGAGAGTCTTGATTGTTGAGTGCACAGTGAACACTAACATAGATATAACACATTTTACTCTTTTTCTCACAATTTAACACAAAATCCGGCAGGGTGACTGAATGTAGAAGCTGTGTGTGTTCATTGTAAAGCATTGTATGTTCCTTGAAAGGCTCTATATAAATGTAACTTTGCTCATTCAGTCATATCCTGTGTTCCTTCAAGGACTTAATTTTTCAAAAGCAAACAGCAAAAAGCCTGATTTTCTTGGTGATTTTATTTGGAAATGACGACCTCTCTCACTGGCTGCCTGGTTCACTGATCACTGCCTGTACTTGGCAGGATGGACCTCTGTGGTCTACAGAATATCCAGACTGCTTGTAGAAACACATGTTCTCATTAAAAAGAGAAATAAGGCATAACAGACTCTTTATGATTTACAGTTTCATGCCTGATAAATAACAAGTCATTTGTACAAGAACTGAAAGAATTGATATTTTGTTTAAAATGTCAAAATGCATAATTATCTGCCCATTAATGACTCAGGTCCACTGACACAAATATACTATTTATTGCTTTGCTTATTCATTCATTTGCTAATTCAGTCATTCGTTTATTCATTCATTCGTTCATTAATTTAATTCATTGATATATAAATCTACAGGTGTTTGTACTGCTACATGGTGATTTAGTAGAGGGAGGTGTGTTTGGGAATCCTGAACAATGTGGTAATTATAATCCATCTAATTTCAGCCTCAGTCACAATGACATCATTGATGTGTCAGCAAAGAGGATCTATGATACTGTCTCCACCAACAACAATATTCACACTGTGAGGTAACTGTGTGTGTGTGTGTTTAGGCATGTAAAATAAGGCTGTATTTATTTTAGTTTAAAATTTCAAATTTAAAAGCCTATTTTGATTTTATAGGCTCTTCAACAACAGAATTACAGGCATACAAATCTTCCTCTCAGACAAGTGCTTTGAAGTCTGGTGATGTTGATGTGTTGTTGGCACTGTAATGATGAGATCTGATTTTTCTAGATTATTGGGACTATCCAAATTATATATTTGTTTTAAGTGAAAAAATGTAATGATTAAAAAACACATTTTAGTTATCTTATACATTTTAAGATTACATATAAAAATCAAATACTCAAAATTTATTTATAAAGTACTTTTAAAATTGTATTTTATTTTATTTTATTTACAACAGGTGCTATTACAAAGCAGCTTTTCAAATGTCCAAGTCCAAGCCCCCAGTAAGCAAGCCAAGGGTGACAGTGGCAAGGAAAAGCTCCCTAGAGCATGAGGAAGAAACGTCAAGAGGAACCAAGACTCAAAGGGGCCCCATCCTCCTCTGGCTGTTTAAAGAGAGACCTAAATTAAAAAATGAAATAAGCATTTAATGTTTAGACCAACTTTCTGGAGGTTCTAGTCTTGTCCTGATAGTGTGCATGTGTCCGAGACCCAAGTCGCAAGAGAACGTCCATTAAGGGCAACAGAGAGTAGCTGGTTGGGGTGGAGGTGGTGTGGGCTACAACAGGGGACATCAGGGGATGATGGGAGTAGCCAAGGCATCTGAGACAGGATGAGGCTCAGTAACATCACAACATCAGGGGTAGGTGTACCTCGGCAGAGTCCACTATCAGTCCAGTGTATTAGAGCAATGATGTTTGATTCCTACTCAAAGAACATGTGATATTTCCTGCATTCACTTTAGGTATCAATGAAGTTGTGACATCAAGCAAAGGAGGACAGTGAGACATGAGTAGACAAGCACAAGTTGGACCTATTAGGGACAATGAAACAAAACCTGAAGACAAGAAAACAGAAATGAAAGCCTGAGTGAGCTGAACTGAACTGAATCAAACTCCTACCGCTATATGGACCTAGCTCTGTAATATAGTTGAAACTGTAAGTTGCTATAGATAAGCGTGTCTGCCAGATGTCTGCTCACATTAAGCAGTGCAGTTGTGCAGTGTGAACATGACATCTGTCTTTTACAGCAAAATCTAATTATTTTATTATTCTTTAAATGTCTTTAAATGTCTTCATGGTCTAGCAACTCATAATGGCATTAGCACTTGAAAGCAAAAAAAAAAAAAAAAAAAAAAAAACCAACAGCAAAACAAAAACATCTCAAAACACACTTATTGCATTGAGTTCTGTTTAGATGACTTTTGATTTTATATTAACACATCTACTGTTATCTATTTACCTTTTCCTTTTATCATTATATATGTCATTTTATTTTTTATCCTTTGGGCAATTAGTCTCTTCTCAATGCGTTTTATTTTTTGTGTGCAGAGAGAAGGGGTAAGAAGATGCATATATAGAGGTCTGGACTAGCCGTGCTGTCAAAGGTTAGGGGAAATGAAATAAATAAATGTTCCAAAATGTTTTTTTAAATAGTTTAGTATCCAACATTTTAAATTCTAACATTTATGGTTACCCCCAGCAGTGATCAGTGGTAGCTCAGTGGTTAAGATACTTGACATGTAGTCAGAAGCTTACCAGTTCCAGCCCTACTGCTGCCAAGTTGCCACTGTTGGTTCTCTGAGCAAGGCCCTTAACAATCAAGACAACAATCGGCTCAGACAACAATGGCCACAAGAGGGAGACAAAGAGCTTCTCTAGTAATCAATGAAAACAGGAATACCCTGTAACTGTATGCTATACTATTCTTTTATTTTATATTTTTCCTTGATGTCCACTTACAATGTTTGCATGGCTTTATGTTCCAAAAATAATCATAATCTATTTTACACAAATATTTTCCAACCTGTTTATCTTGTAGAATTAAATAGGACATGTATTACATTACGAATAAAGAATTCTGCGCTGCATACACTTAGACATCGGTAATATAACTTGCAGTTATATAACTTCTAGTGAAAATCCTTGAAGCAGTCAACACCATCATCTGAGTGAGCTCCATTTAACCCTCTGAAGTTAAACAAAGAATTGCAGCTAAATGTGTGAACATTATCACATGTGTCACTTCATAACAAGTTAAGCTTCATAATAGGTCACGAAGTCAAGAAAATTCATACCTAAGCATTACTTTGTTTGATATGTTTATGGATGTATTTGGGTATAACCAGGTCATTTGCCTGTTTTTATGTATTGATCTTTATTGCTCCAAAAAACTACTCACGTCTTCCAATGTTCTTGATCCCCACTTCTAAGAAATAGTAAATGGACTAATCCTAGTTGTGGATAAGTATAAGACTAAACAGCTGTGAACTAATTCCACACGAGGGGAGTCATCACTGGAAAGGTGTTCTGGTGCGAGGCGTGCAGTGGTCCCTGTCCTGCGAACACAGAGAGACACAGAGGCGAGATACCAGTTAAAAAGGTTTGAGAAAGTACATCCTCCACTGACAAGATTCTGTTGTTTAAATGTAAATGGAACAGGTCTGCTCCTTCTCTCAGCCAATATAGAAACAGCAAACTGCACTACAACAAGTACACAAGGTGTAATGAACTTGCTATGAGAATGAACTCAGTAAGTAACTCAAAAAGGAAAGGAGCTTCTCCTTCCTGTTTTCTTTGTTCTCTTCTTGTTAGTGTTTGTATTTGCTCTTCCAAAACACTCCTGCACTCATTCCTCACACTAAAACATGAACCTGGTGTTGTTTACACAGTGACTTGGTTTGAGGCATCTGATCCATGATTTCCCCCTGGGGTCACAGGTCTCGTTTGTCGCCCTTTTTTTTCTCCTTAAGACAAAAACAAATTAAAATAAGAGCAGAAAAACTGAGCAGAAATAAACAACTATTAAAATTCTAGATGCACTGTGGAATGTTCAGAGAAAAACAAGACACTCCAGTCTCTATTGTATTTAATATGTGGTATTTAACTGTCAATATGGGGACATTACGACAAGGGAGTGGGCTCAGCTGACCTGTCTATGATTTTATTATTATTATTTTTTTAATCCTAGTCTTTGATTAAGTTAAGGAATTTTTCTTTCAAAGAAAAGAAAAGGGATGGAACATGTGAAACACAAACATAAAAATAGGTATGCATTTATCTAATAAACTGATGACTACGATTAGGTGAGACAAGTTTTAGGATATAATAATAAGTGTATAATTTCCATCACACTTTTCACCTGAGTCTCCTGTGTTTCTGAATAAAAGAAAGTAATATAACACAAGCAGTTATACAATTTCCGAAAGGCATATTATTTAGAAATAAAGAAGAACTTGGTTATTATTTGGTTATTAGGACACATGAGGAAAGCATTTTAGTTGCATTCATTTTGCCAAAGACATCCATGACTGAAACAAGCTTCCTGTCACCACTGACCACCCTCCTAGCGTTCATGTCTCCACGGTTTCCCTGTCTAGTGTCTTTATTTTGATTTACTCCCTTGTTGTGGTTCCATTCCTTCGTTTCGTTTTCTGCACCCCTCATAATTTGCACTTGTGTCTGGTTTAATGCTCATGTGACCATGTTTTTAAGCCCTGTTTTAGTTTAGTCTTGTTGCTATTTATTGTAAGTCCAGCTGCTGTTTGTTAATCGAGGCTTCCGTGCATGTGAATATAAGCCTGAATGTTTATCCTCGCCCCAATGTTATAGCCTGCATCCCTGGTTTGTCTTCGTGCACTTTTCTTTACTTTAGTTTATCGTGAATTCTCGGACTCTCCATGTTAATAATTTGACCCTGGACTTTGGATTTGCCCCTAATAAATCTCACTCTTTTCCACACACTGCTCATCGTTACACTTCCCCAACCTACTATATTTACATTAAAACTCCGTCAACAGCAGTCTTTAGCGTTGAGGGTTTTTTTTTTAATCTGCGTAAAATTACATAATTTCTTCTGTTTCAGAAGTGAAGGATTTGCGCGCTCTAAATTTTCATCATGCCAATGCACAGAGGTTTTGGTATGGAGATTTTATCCCAATCTATAGGAGCAGGTGTGATGGACTATAAAGTTGACGAGAAAGAAACCATCCGTTTCGCCGCCGTTTATGTCCATAGATGCTGCTATTACCAAAACTAGTACTGCGCTGATTCTTAGAGGACGGTTGATTTGACCGGATGCCGCAGCAGTACGGCCGACTACTCCTGATCATAGCGTATTCATGACAACTCAGCCCTTTTTACGACTGAGGTGCTCACACGACAACGTGTGATCTTGCACCTTTTATGTGTTTTAAGAATAACGCTCAGTGTTTTAAAGTGCAGCAGCCAATTTTCCTCTAAGGCGTTACTAAGCTCTGTGAGCAGAGTAATTTCTCCCATTGTGTTGAAATGAACAGGTGTCTGTTATTAGTTCAAGCATTGTATGTTCTTTGAAAGGCTCTATATAAATGTAACTTTGCTCATTCAGTCATATCTTGTGTTCTGTCAAGGACATTTTTTTGAAAACAAACAGCAAAAAGCCTGACTTTCTTGGTGATTTTATTTCTCTTACTGGCTGCCTGGTTCACTGATCACTGCCTGTCCTTGGCAGGATGGATATTGTGTGTCTCTGAAAATGTATTAATATTATTAGTATGTGCCTAACGCTCCTCTCTATTCCAAAGCTGACCCGATTTCCATAATTCTCGTACGCACATCATGTGTTGAACCCATCCATAGTATTTTTCTGCTTATCTAATATGCCAATATTTTCTCGTAACCATCCCACCAAGTCCCAAAAACACCCAAACCTAAATGCTTAGTAACTACAGTAAAGCTTGTGTCAGTGTCTTAATTTATATTCTGCATTAGTTCATCAAATGGTTATTTATTGAGAGTGAGTCTGTATTTTGTATTTGAAAAAAAAATAAAACTGTCAGCATTAAGCAGCTTTGTTGTCTGGTTTGAAGGCTGTGGTTGTGCTATTTTTCTGGCCTTTCTGGTCAACTAATTTCTGTACCCAGTCATTCCATCAAGGGAGGTGTGTTGCTATTGAAATGTCCAACTTCCTTCATCTAGGGAATTCATGACATACATTAGAATTACATTTATTATAGCTGCAGGTGGCAATTAAGGGGTCCAATCATTTTATCACATCTGCACAACTTGGTTGCTGATGACATGCCATATAAAGTTCACCAGCCTTTGTGGTTGGTTTTGAGGTTTTGTTTCCAGGAATGTTGTATTTTGAAACCAATCTCTCAATTTTCTCTGCTGAATTGCTTTATATAAATATTATTTTTCTGATTCGACATGACTAAGAAATATAGTTCCCCCACAAGGTCAGTTCACCCCAAATGTACTTGCATTCACAGTATGTTCATATACACCATTGAAGTTTGGTGATAATCTAACACTCTATGGCTAAGTTTTAGCCTATTAATAAAAATCCTGCTCTTGGGGATTGATAGTTAAATACACATATTTTTGATCATTATTTACAAGAAGATCTGCATTTTTTACATTTAAAAGGTATCTCTAGATCAAAGGGTCACTGACTTGTTTGAAAGGTGCATTTGCCCAACTAATTTAGGTATCAAAAATCAGGCTAAAAAAAGATTTACAAAACGTATTGAACTTTTTTTATGAAATAGTCACAAAGTATTGCACTGTATAAACTGCATTTCTCATGCACAATTGGTACACAATGGGATTGACTCATTTTTCTGTTTTTAAATACCTTTTCATATGTCAGAGGGGCTCTGTTGGCAAAAATGTCCTATAATTCCCATGCTAGCTCAAAGTCGATAAATCAATACTCATGTCAAGTTTCATAAGAATTACTCAAAGAAGTCTTAATTTTTTTTCAGCTGTTTTGAATGAATCAGTACACCTTGGAAGGATTGATAGGTATGTAAGTGTCATATACCATACAAATATCAACATGTTTCAGTCTCATCAACATTTTGATACCAAATTTGGGAAGATTGGAGAAAGGTCCTACGACTAATGTGTTACAGTTCATCAGCAACATAAAAAGTAGTAGGATATTTAAATTTAAAGTTATTTCTACAAGAATCAACGTTATAGAAGTCCACTGAAGCCAGTTCTATGATTAGCCCATTACCTGAAAAACATTAGCCAATGTTTGAGTCATCCTTAGGAATCCTTCAGCTTGCTTACAGAAGCAGTATGCAAAATTTCATCTTGATCAGAAGAGCAGTCATTGAGAAACAGTTATTTGCATATTATAATGCCCCATATTGACAAAACTGCTACATTTGGTAAGCTACCTCAAAGTCAATACTGGTATAAGTCTTTTAAATTTCATGAAATCTGAACATGTCCTTCAGGAGTTACAGCTAGTTAAAGTTAAAGTTAAAGCCTGACCTTTGTACTACTAATTTGTACTACTAATATTAGACTGGAATAGGACAGCTGCATTTTTTTATGTCAGGTTTTTGTTTAAATAATTATTGAGATTCAGACTCTTGCAAATATTTTGACACCAATTTCACTCCGATTGTGTGAAAATCCTAGGACTGGTTTGAAATTAGCAAAAAAATAAAACAAACAAACAAACAAAAAAGTGAAATCTAATGGGCAGAGCCTATCTGAATTCAGGAGAAGCCAAGGAAGAATAAAATAAAAAATAAATAATATTATTTCTATATTCACCTCTGTCTTTTCTTTTGAACATCTGCAAATGTTAAATATAGTTTTGTCTGCAGTTCATAAAGGAAAAAGCAAAAATTTAGTCTTGTTGCTATTTATTGTAAGTCCAGCTGCTGTTTGTTAATCGAGGCTTCCGTGCATGTGAATATAAGCCTGAATGTTTATCCTCGCCCCAATGTTATAGCCTGCATCCCTGGTTTGTCTTCGTGCACTTTTCTTTACTTTAGTTTATCGTGAATTCTCGGACTCTCCATGTTAATAATTTGACCCTGGACTTTGGATTTGCCCCTAATAAATCTCACTCTTTTCCACACACTGCTCATCGTTACACTTCCCCAACCTACTATATTTACATTAAAACTCCGTCAACAGCAGTCTTTAGCGTTGAGGGTTTTTTTTTTAATCTGCGTAAAATTACATAATTTCTGCTGTTTCAGAAGTGAAGGATTTGCGCGCTCTAAATTTTCATCATGCCAATGCACAGAGGTTTTGGTATGGAGATTTTATCCCGATCTATAGGAGCAGGTGTGATGGACTATAAAGTTGACGAGAAAGAAACCATCCGTTTCGCCGCCGTTTATGTCCATAGATGCTGCTATTACCAAAACTAGTACTGCGCTGATTCTTAGAGGACGGTTGATTTGACCGGATGCCGCAGCAGTACGGCCGACTACTCCTGATCATAGCGTATTCATGACAACTCAGCCCTTTTTACGACTGAGGTGCTCACACGACAACGTGTGATCTTGCACCTTTTATGTGTTTTAAGAATAACGCTCAGTGTTTTAAAGTGCAGCAGCCAATTTTCCTCTAAGGCGTTACTAAGCTCTGTGAGCAGAGTAATTTCTCCCATTGTGTTGAAATGAACAGGTGTCTGTTATTAGTTCAAGCATTGTATGTTCTTTGAAAGGCTCTATATAAATGTAACTTTGCTCATTCAGTCATATCTTGTGTTCTGTCAAGGACATTTTTTTGAAAACAAACAGCAAAAAGCCTGACTTTCTTGGTGATTTTATTTCTCTTACTGGCTGCCTGGTTCACTGATCACTGCCTGTCCTTGGCAGGATGGAT
The DNA here is from genome assembly GCF_041902795.1 of Electrophorus electricus. Taxonomy (NCBI): domain Eukaryota; kingdom Metazoa; phylum Chordata; class Actinopteri; order Gymnotiformes; family Gymnotidae; genus Electrophorus; species Electrophorus electricus. The sequence goes on along the minus strand of NW_027658790.1, from coordinate 374,678 downwards.
ATTGTGTGTCTCTGAAAATGTATTAATATTATTAGTATGTGCCTAACGCTCCTCTCTATTCCAAAGCTGACCCGATTTCCATAATTCTCGTACGCACATCATGTGTTGAACCCATCCATAGTATTTTTCTGCTTATCTAATATGCCAATATTTTCTCGTAACCATCCCACCAAGTCCTAAAAACACCCAAACCTAAATGCTTAGTAACTACAGTAAAGCTTGTGTCAGTGTCTTAATTTATATTCTGCATTAGTTCATCAAATGGTTATTTATTGAGAGTGAGTCTGTATTTTGTATTTGAAAAAAAAATAAAACTGTCAGCATTAAGCAGCTTTGTTGTCTGGTTTGAAGGCTGTGGTTGTGCTATTTTTCTGGCCTTTCTGGTCAACTAATTTCTGTACCCAGTCATTCCATCAAGGGAGGTGTGTTGCTATTGAAATGTCCAACTTCCTTCATCTAGGGAATTCATGACATACATTAGAATTACATTTATTATAGCTGCAGGTGGCAAGTAAAGGGTCCAATCATTTTATCACATCTGCACAACTTGGTTGCTGATGACATGCCATATTAAGTTCACCAGCCTTTGTGGTTGGTTTTGACATTTTGTTTCCAGGAATGTTGTATTTTGAAACCAATCTCTCAATTTTCTCTGCTGAATTGCTTTATATAAATATTATTTTTCTGATTCGACATGACTAAGAAATATAGTTCCCCCACAAGGTCAGTTCACCCCAAATGTACTTGCATTCACAGTATGTTCATATACACCATTGAAGTTTGGTGATAATCTAACACTCTATGGCTAAGTTTTAGCCTATTAATAAAAATCCTGCTCTTGGGGATTGATAGTTAAATACACATATTTTTGATCATTATTTACAAGAAGATCTGCATTTTTTACATTTAAAAGGTATCTCTAGATCAAAAGGTCACTGACTTGTTTGAAAGGTGCATTTGCCCAACTAATTTAGGTATCAAAAATCAGGCTAAAAAAAGATTTACAAAACGTATTGAACTTTTTTTATGAAATAGTCACAAAGTATTGCACTGTATAAACTGCATTTCTCATGCACAATTGGTACACAATGGGATTGACTCATTTTTCTGTTTTTAAATACCTTTTCATATGTCAGAGGGGCTCTGTTGGCAAAAATGTCCTATAATTCCCATGCTAGCTCAAAGTCCATAAATCAATACTCATGTCAAGTTTCATAAGAATTACTCAAAGAAGTCTTAATTTTTTTTCAGCTGTTTTGAATGAATCAGTACACCTTGGAAGGATTGATAGGTATGTAAGTGTCATATACCATACAAATATCAACATGTTTCAGTCTCATCAATATTTTGATACCAAATTTGGGAAGATTGGAGAAAGGTCCTACGACTAATGTGTTACAGTTCATCAGCAACATAAAAAGTAGTAGGATATTTAAATTTAAAGTTATTTCTACAAGAATCAACGTTATAGAAGTCCACTGAAGCCAGTTCTATGATTAGCCCATTACCTGAAAAACATTAGCCAATGTTTGAGTCATCCTTAGGAATCCTTCAGCTTGCTTACAGAAGCAGTATGCAAAATTTCATCTTGATCAGAAGAGCAGTCATTGAGAAACAGTTATTTGCATATTATAATGCCCCATATTGACAAAACTGCTACATTTGGTAAGCTACCTCAAAGTCAATACTGGTATAAGTCTTTTAAATTTCATGAAATCTGAACATGTCCTTCAGGAGTGACAGCTAGTTAAAGTTAAAGTTAAAGCCTGACCTTTGTACTACTAATTTGTACTACTAATATTAGACTGGAATAGGACAGCTGCATTTTTTATGTCAGGTTTTTGTTTAAATAATTATTGAGATTCAGACTCTTGCAAATATTTTGACACCAATTTCACTCCGATTGTGTGAAAATCCTAGGACTGGTTTGAAATTAGCAAAAAAATAAAACAAACAAACAAACAAAAAAGTGAAATCTAATGGGCAGAGCCTATCTGAATTCAGGAGAAGCCAAGGAAGAATAAAATAAAAAATAAATAATATTATTTCTATATTCACCTCTGTCTTTTCTTTTGAACATCTGCAAATGTTAAATATAGTTTTGTCAGGGGCTCGGGCTGCGGGACTGAATGGCTTACCTGTGGAGCAGTAGGGGTAGTGCAGGGACGTCCCACTGGTGGGCTTGTGCTCTGGCTAATGCCTACTCCTGACATGATCTCCTCTGTGATATCCTTGCCATCCTGGTTAGGGTCTCGGATACGGATCTTAGCGAACAGCAAGTTATTGCATCTATTAAGTCAATCTACAATTAAATTAATTTCACCTCTGAGGCATGGGGAATACTCACTGTTTTCTTTACCCTCTTAGTGGGTGGAGGCTGCTGAGCTGTATGCACTATTATAGATGGAGATTTGGTGTATATGGTCTGACCAGGATAGTATGAAGGCCCTGCCACTAGTGGTGACCAAAAAAAAGCACTGGTTTCAGTTAGAGAGCAAAAGAAAAACCAGTTTCAGCCAGCGGGAATACCCAGAAGAAAGGTCTCTTTATCGGTGAGAGCACGCATGTGTGTTTCCCAGGTGGGGGTAGAGAAAGGGAAGTCCAAACTCACCATATGCTAGTGGGCAGTCTGCAGGAAAGAGCCCAGGGTAGAATGTACTGGGTCCTGTGGGCTGGACGGAGTACTGCTGGGGATGTCCCACGTAGGGAAGGCCACTGTGGTGATACTGAGAATGAAACAGAACAGCAGAAGTAAAGGGCCTAGCACCAGACATGGCCATTCATATAGGACACTCCTAAAAGAGATATTCAAAGCAGTAAACAAACAAAAAATACAAAAACATTTAGTTTTTACACTGAAAAAAAACTAAACTAGAACTTCTCATTTCTGCTTCCAAGATAAAACATATTTTTATCTACACATTTTAGGAGCAGTTTATTTATTGCTGGCCAACCTGTTTATAGACAGATTTTCAACCCATTTGCTACACTGTGTACATATTTGCACAGGCACTTTTCTCTGCTCTGGGTACCTGAGGCACGTAGTACTGGAGTACGTAGTACTGGCCGGTCTGGGATGAGGTGAAGGGCATGGGTGTCAGGAACATCATGATGGGCTGGCTGGACACGGGTCGAAAGGAAGCGCTGTTACTTGGAATGGCAGGCTGGGCTGTCTGCATCTGAGGGATCTGGAAAAGCTGGGAGAGGAGAGGAGTGGAGAGTGAGGGTCACAGAGCAGCGTGGCGTATGCCGCAGCAGCCGACTCAGACGCTCGGAGTGAAGACTTTAGTCAAGAGTTGAGTCGTGGACTCTACAGCAGTTGTACTGGGAATGTTGAGGAGATATATACATAAAAAAAAAAAGTTTAAAATTTTCAAGGGATTTTGGATGTCCTATTATGCTAGGCATGCAAGATACAAAAAGAAAACCTTTCAAGAGTCTGTTTCACATGCATGGCACTAATACAAGGGTGACTGAACTAGCATGAAAAATTAAACAATTACAATGACGGATGCAGCTAATTAGCCATGATTGCAGGAGAGGGGATATATATGTAAAAGACAACTAATCTTGAATGTAAATTTGTACTCATAACCTGAGTCTATCAAAGCCAATGCTGACAAAATATGACATGAGCTAGAATTCAGAATGTGACAAACCCCCATCCCAGTTGGCTTTGATGCTCAGAATGAGAACATAGTGAGGGAATTCCTTCTACATGAGAAACAGTAAAATGAGCCTAAGAGGTGATTCTCACATACTGTCTCCCACCGAGCTGTTGCCATCTTAACATTTTCTGGACATAAAATCCTCCCTCCAGCAGTTATGCAGGAAGGCAGAAATGAACCTTTGTATGGGCTCCTGGGTAATGGAGCAGCCATACCATGTCCAAAACAGATTATTAAAAAGCACTGGAGTCCAAAGGAAATAAAGAGAAACAGACTAAAAAAGACTAAACATAAAAGACTAAACATAGGTGCTGGCATCCTCCGAACTGGGGAGCAGAGTGGCGCGCAGGTGCACCACTGAGCTACTGGAATGTCTTTCAATGCATTTTTTGAAGACTGCAAAATTACCTGAATGGATCTCAATCCTCCCTTGAATATTGAAGCAGGAACGAGAGAGAAGCTAGTGGAAGAACGCACTAATGGGTGTGGAGGGTCAGAGAGACTTCAACACGCTCACATACACTGGCACACACAATTTAAACAAATCTTTAAACAAATTTAAACCAAACCAAGTTTTGTTTTTTTTTAAATGACGGAACACTGTTGTTACAGTGGAATTGTGAGGTCAGAGGCAGAGCAAATGTGTTCCACTAACCTTCCTGGCCCTTTAAGTGCACTACTGCAGATAGACTGAAAACAAATTTCACCTAAATAAAATCACACTGTAACACTGAAAACAAACACAGACAAGCACTGAATGAGTGGTAAAGGGCATTAAAGCCTAAGTATTACATGGAGATCACCGCTCACATTTTCAATTCTTTCCTTTGACAAAACAACTCACATCAACAGCCAAGGCACTGCACTGGCTTTCTAAAAGGAGATGGCAGATGGCACTATCAATTAGCTTCACTCAAAAATGGGAGAAAACAAGGAATGCGGCATGTTGTGCGCTCGTGCACATAGTTCGGTCACACGTCTCTGCTATGGTCTTCCAACGTACACTGCCCTTGATATGAGGCAATATGGCCACCTACTGTAAGCTCAACCTTGGGTCACGATATCATGCAGAGCCTTCATAATACCCTATGCTTCTGTGCATGTGCTAGTCAGATTCAAGCTCAAATATCGTCTCTCTCAGCTAGCACAGCCCGGCCTCATCTGTCTACAAAACTTCCAAGAGGTCTCCGGTACACTAGACAAATGTTGCTGTTTTGTATTCACAGAGAACATTTATCCAAGTATGTGTACTGGTCAAAAAGTTGGGATGCGGCTGGGAGACAGGAATCCATCTGCCTCTGAGATTGATGTGTGAGTTGGGGCGCCAAAAAGTATCTTAAGCACTTCAGCACCATTCTAAGACAACCATTGACAATAATTACTCACCTTAATGAATGCTTTGTCCGCACCTTGGCTGCATCTGAGCTGGTGGTTGAAAAGCAGGGCCCGCAGCTGCTGGTTCTGGGGCTGGATGTCATACTGCTCAGCGGTCTGACAGGCACGCACAACTCGTAGGTCTGTTCAAGGTGGTGCTTGTACACCTCAATTTCCATCGTAATTGTCCTGTACAACCATTAAAAATTTGACAGAAGTTAAAAAACAGCAGAACGGTTTGTTACAACTGGAAAAAAATAAATAAGAAAAGATTGATTGTTGTTGTACATGAATGTCAGTGAGCCATGAGGATAAGCCCTCTTGTCCAAAGTTCTGATTAGCAGTTATGACCTCCTAACACTGCAATCAAAATGCACGGGCAAAAGATGCATTACTGAAAAAACACTCTGCACATCTGGATTTCATGTCACCACAGTCAAAGTTGAAGGCTTTGTTCAGTGAAAAGAAAACAAATGTATCAAAGTTGGTGTTATACTCAGTAAGAACTCAGTACAGTAAGAAACTGCAAAATACTCAGAGAACTCTGTGCATGAGTCAGTGGCTCAATAGTCCAACTAAAATCAGCCAGGACCACAGTTTAGTTGGGCTAAACATGAGTCAACTAAATCCTTAGTCAGAGAATGATATTCTGTCTTTGCTGCTTACATGATCAGCTTCTTTCAAATAGCCATGTCAACTCAGTCAACTTAGTTATTTAGGAATAATATCAAGCTACATGTGGGCCATCAGATCCTGTTTGCCCTTGAAGACCCACTCACAATCTTTGCCCAAGTCCAGCACTGGACATGCATTACCTTGCAGTTTCACAGCTCTGGCACTGCAATAAACCCTGCATACGTCTTAACTAAGAAGGCAACAGTTCAAATGGAAAACCTACTTCCTTTCTGGGAGTGAAGGAAGCCAGCTGCTTGATCTTCAGTGTCTGGTTGAGTCTTGGATGCATCAAGCACAGGGACACCAGCTGATACCCCATGGTTGAGGTGCTCCATATATTGTGCAAGGATCGGTTCGTTATAATCACCATTCTGCATTTTTTAACAGCAGCAACAGCATAAAATGGTTCAGTTAAGGGTGCATCATTGGAAGACTTTCACTAAAATATGTCCTCACCATGTCTCAAATACAGCAATACCTCTTAGAAGCCATTGTACTGCACACAGAATGGACAGGCCCAGCAGTTTCTGTTCCCATATGGAACCTCAGTGTTTTGATTACAGAACCAGCAATTCACAATGACATGAACTGGTTTCTTCCCATTGAATAGGGAGTTTATATATATAACTGAATTTGATCAAACTATAGCAATGATTGTGAGCAAGGAGCTTTCATTTTACAGCCTAAAAATGAAAGTGGCAAATAAATGTATGTTACAAATAAACCAAACTTGAAACGTTATATGAATAGCTTCATGTTGAATATACACAGTTAATCAGTCATTAAAAACTACATTCTATTAATACAGAATGTTTATGAAAGTTAATTTAATCTAATTAACAATAAATGAACAGTCGAATATTGTAGTTCAAACAGTCCGATAGCTGTAATAATGGCTTAACTCATTTTGCTTATTTAGAGAGAACGATACATTTGAAAACCCACAGGTTTGTGAATTTGGGTCTCTAAATCATACAAAAGTAGGTTTTCTATTGCTGAACAGTTAGCTAGCTAACAAACTACCAGCACCTAAACGATCAAAGTTGAAAGCTGAACAATGAAATGGTTCCACAAGGAATGGTTTATAGCCCCGAGTTTCACACTCGCTGACCTCAACTGTTAGCTAGCTAACTAGCGTATCGCTGTGATAAAGCGATACAATCTTTAGCAATGAGGACATGAATAAAGTATCCTTTACAATTTTCACAATATTGTGAAATTTAATTTGCTGGCATTGGAGGTTATTAAATATTCACAATATCAATAATAATTCCTTGGCTCACAGAATCAGACATTACATTTTTGCTGTTATGGCAGCTGTTATAAAGATCATATTTATACAGAACCCTGTTCAGTTAGTGCTAGTATTGAGGAACCATTGCATAACTAATAGCGGTACAGAGACAGAAACATCATGTGTTCAGATGAATAACTGGATGTGTGTGAGACAGTCTGTGAGAGGTTTGCATTTGTGTGTTGCATGACTATGAGTGGGAAAACCATATAAAGGTAAAAACATTACATCTGCAACAAGGATCTCTTCTATTTGAAGGAAAGGTTTAAGTTAGACACAGTCTCAACAGAGTAAGTTAAATCTGTCTGTGTTAAGACCAGTTGACATATCAGTGGTTTATCACTGATTATGTCTGCCACTGAGATACCACAAATTAAGCTTTCCAGATTCCAAGACATACAGTTGTGCAGTGTGAGCCATACATCAATTTGAAAACTTCAAAAGTCACATAATGTGTGCATGGCATAAGCGTATTAGCAGGTCCCGAAAACATTTGCTATCAGAAAGGATTTCATCATAGAAAAAAACTACAAATTCTAGACTTGAGAATGTGAGCATCAATCCCACTAACACTCACATACTAAAAGAGCACTCTACCACTTGACCTAGTTCTCCTAGAGTGGGACTTGTTTGCAGATCGGACAAAAGCTGAAGACACAGTGGAATGGCAATTCTCTAGGAGATCATACCAAATCCTGCATCCACCCTAAATATTTCATCTAGCTGTGAAGTCAAAAAAGCTTATTCCTGAAATGACAGGAATAGTTCTTGCAGATTCTGATATGCTATGCAAACACTATAAAATGTGAGCTATGTTAGATCTGGCAGCCATTGGCTCTAACTGTCTCTTTTTATTGAGTTAAGCAATGCTTACAGAATAACTTTCTATGGCTTCAAATACTTCCAAGAATTAAACCTTGCAGAGCTCTGTAGCTAGACACATTGTCTCTGTAGGTTTGACATGTTCATTTGACAAACTAGCTAAAATAGCATCTTTTGGTTTGAATAAATTGCCCCTTAGACCCAGACAAAAAATTGCTCAAAATCTTTCTGCTTATTCATGCAGCAATGACACAGATTTCCAAAGAAAGAGGACGTATGGTTAAAGCTAGAAAAAAATGCCTACTCTGTGCTCAGGCAGAAAATCTGATATTTTAAATATGTCCCTAAAAGGTTTATATTCCTTGGCTCACAGAATCAGACATTACATTTTTGTTGTTATGGCAGATTTCATGGTGTAATAGACAGCACTATGTAACTCGCAGCAATAAAGCTCAGTGGACTTTGCAATTGATGATTTCGTCACTGTGTACAACTGCACTGAATTGCTCTTTAACAAAAGCTTCTCCACATTTGCTTTTGAAGTTTAATTCAAAAGTTGGCTGCAGAATAACCATTTGTCAGAGGGAACAATAAGTGTCAACTTTCACCTATGCTCGGTCGAAAAAGTGGCCGTAATCTCGTTAACACCAAGTCTACAATTTCATGGAAAGGTTCCCTTCAGTGCTACACCAAACACTGCGAAATGAACAGAGAAAGGCTGATTAGCTCAGTTGGTCAGAGCGTGGTGCTAATAAGGCCAAGATCATGGGTTCAATCCCCATATGGGCCATGTGGGTTTTGTCTGATGAATGACCCCTTGTCAACAAACCACCTGTTGCAAACAGGGCACTTCTTTGAACTTGTGTTGCTTGTAACATTGCTTGTAAATCACAATCTGCTAAGACATGTTCCGAGTACATGAGAGTGTGTTCTTGATTACAAAACTTTACCCATGGATTTGTGCTTGTTTACAAATCTTGGACAATGCAGAGAAAAGTATGAAATCAGAGGGACTCTGGCATTAGTGTAAGGCTCTCGATCGCTGTGTGAATAGGTCAAAGAAGCCATTCCAGAGGCATGCAGACAACCTGCATCCTCCCCATCAAATTATAGCCAGTTAGGTGTCTGGCAGTGCCAGGGAGTTCAAATCCTTTAGTCTGAAATGTGTTGGGATATGATTATGCCTGCCACTGAGGTCTGACAGCTCCACAGTTGCCTTGTGAAAAGAATACAGTATAGACCGGCACCCACATACATTACTGTACACATCAGAGATCAGCGCAGGAATATCAGTTTGTAAACCCGCCAAATCTGCCCCCACAGGCTCCCTGAGTTCTACTAATCGCTCCAACACCTTGTTTCAACCTCAGTTTCTTTTTTTTTGAAGCGCATGAGGCAGCTTCAGCTATTTCCACAGGCAATCATATTAGATGTGCCATCAGTAACCAGACATGTGACTTTATTTTATTCCCCATTCTTCCATAAGAGAGGATTTCACACAGGCCAAATTTTCAGCCGTATGCGCCTGCAGGAATTTCACAACACCAAGTAGTGTAGACTTCAGAAATGTGTTGTCATCTATAAAATGGCAGGTCACAGCCAAGAAGGCATCCACATTAAGAGATGTCCACATATCTGCTGACAAACTCATTGCAGGAATTTTCTGGACCTCAGCTTTGGCCTTCTCTTTCTCTTATTGACATTTGGCCTCAACCATGGCCTTTACAGTCTAAAGGGAAGGAAGAAAATAATTATATATATTTTTAATACTACTCTCATAATGTATCCATGTCACCACACATACCTTCCTAGTTAGGAGAATATAAGTTGAATCATGGAGACCAAAGCCTCATCCAGCTCTTCCTTTCTGGTCACTGCTTTGTAAAGATTAGATTATACTTTGTCACCAAAAAATATAGTACTCACCAATGAAATTCACTTTATAATCCAATCCAAACTGCAAATAACATGTAAGGTGCAGAGAATAATGCAATATATATATATATATATATATATATATATATATATATATATATATATATATATATGTATATAGAGTATATACACATTTTATATACATGTGCATAATAACGTTAACACCTTGTGACAACTGATAAATAAGCCAAATGACATTGGCAAGGGTGACAGTAGGAAAAACTCACTGGAATGGTGGAAGGGACTTGGAAGGTGTCAGACTCAAAAGGGAACTCCTCCTCCTTCGGTTAACCCTGGATAAACCTGGGCAAAGATGAGTTGGGTAGAGGATGGCTGACAAATTGTAAGCATGAAAGATACACTACAGCATTCCTACACAAAGACATCATAGGAGATAGAAACAGAGCACAGTTCACCTGGATAGAACACCTGGGTAGAAATACAGTAACTCATTATTATAACAGTACAAAGAAATGAAATGTGGATCATCCAGGTGAGGTTCATCTGCTAATCTGTACATAAATATTGTTTGTGACAGTGCAGAATGTTGCAGGTAAATGGAGGGCAAGGTGCTGTCATTTTAAGCATTTTAAGGCAGGTCCAGGAAGGAGAAACCCCAGCAGGTAGGAAGAGTTAGTGGGGAGCACAGATAGCGCAGCACTCCAGAATCATGTACTGGAGCATGGTGTGTCCACTGGGGGGAGGTGGGGTGGTTGGAAGAGCATAAAAGACTGTTGTTACTGCAAAGATTCATTTAGACCTTTCATTTGGACTGTTATTCTTTTTGTAGGGGGCGGGGGGGGCATGTATTTAATGAAATAATAACGAAAAATTAATAGATTAATTCATACCAACTCAAATTTGCTGGTAAAGAAATAATTTGTAAGGTAAAAGTTATTTTAAGAGTGATGTTAAGGAATTTTTTAAAATGTTAATTATAATTTCATTAGAATAATTCTAACATCTACGGGATGATCTGAGGGTTAAAGAAAAAAGAGGTGGACCTTATGGGCAATAATGCAAAAGTCATTATTGTAGTACAAGACCCTTTGTTCTAGCTAAGTGATCTGCTGCATCTCAGTTTGAGTCATGTAGAATTCTAAAGACAGAAAGTCTTTATTCTGGCATAAAATAAAACTGAAGGGGGAAACATACTTTGAGTTAGTACCAGTAGTTATTGATTGTACACAAAGTCCAGTATGCATCCAAATGTAATCAAGAGATATCTGTTGGTAGCTGAACATCTCCAACTCGTACAATGCAATGTTTCTTCTGTGTCAAATGAACTTAACAATTCAAACATCCATAACTGGCCATGTTTCTTGCCAACATACTGGTGTTTGGACCTATGGGATTACATGTATGTTGCCTTCAATAGCTTAGTTGGTAGAGTTTAGGACTGTAGAATTTAAAACTGTTATCCTTAGTCTGTCAGTTAAAATCTGACTCAAAGGAAGTTTGTTTTTTCACATACAAGCTTCTTTTTTAAGTGAGCAAATACAAAGAGCGTTCCCTGACCAGGAATCAAGCCCAAGTCGCAGTGGTGAAAGTGTTGAATCCTAGCCACTCACCCACCAGCAATAAAGCTCAGATGCTTCTGACAAACATTTTTCAAACTCTGTATTCCTAGTATACTGACGATGTTTGTATGCATACTAGACTTGGTATGCATGAGCATTAGGAGGTCATAAAGAGAGGTATTCATATTTCTTTTTATTCCACATAAAAATTAAGTTTGAAAGAGAATCCTAGCCACTAGCTCACCAGGGATAAAGGTGACAGTTTCCTCTGACATGAACATGACCTACATTCATTGGTAACATTTTGAACGAAACCAGGCAAAAGTATTTAGTCACTAGCTGAAACAGCTCAGCTGGGTGAGTGTTAGATTGAATATCAAAAGACTCCTAGTTCAGTCCTGGGTTTTGGTAGCTGTGCAAGACCAAGCTCCTTATCAAATTGTCCTCTTTTTAAGAATATTTCATAAACTTTTACATTCCTTTCTAAAAACGAATAAGACATTACTGTTTTTACGCTATTGTTAGAAGTCATAGTGTAATAGTGCTCTAGACTTTGAATTCAGTGATCCTACTTAAACTTTAGTGGAATTTGCACTTCCTTATGATATGTTTCCTCACTGCACAGAGAGCCATTTGAACACTGGCTTCTGTATAAACGCTTTTGAAATGTTTTTCATTAGTTGTCTACTGGCCAAACCACTGGACAAGGGGAGGGTAGGTGTCAGCTTGCATGTATGCTTGTGTTGGTATCCTGGTTCACACACTCCCTGTGTTTTCGTGGAATGGGGCCTACCTCAGCTTCCTTTGGCTCATGGATGGGCTTTGTCCTACCAAAAAAGGTGATGCAAATAAGTCATCTGCTTACTAAAGTTCTTGAAAATCACACTCTGCGAAGAGGCACTGCATAATGCAAAAAAACCTTCAGAAACAATACACTCTAATGACAGCAACCAACATACTTAATACAGGAGTGACCTCAGGGGTGATCTCATCCAAAGGCCACAACAGGAACAACAGGCTTAAGAAGGGACACATGAAATGACCTCAAAACACAAAAGTGAGCAGGTAAGTTGAGTTGATATGTGACTTCATTAATGTGCTTGGTAATTTCATATGGACCGATATACTTGGGACCTAACCTGCGACATGACCCCGGCTTGCGGAAGTCCTGTGTAGAGAGCCACACTCTGTCACCAGGTTGGTATATCGGGTTCTCCCCCCTGTGCCTGTCCGCAATTTCCTTATACATTCAGAGAGCTCATACAATACACTGATCTGTTTCCTCCCATACCCTTTCGCTCCGCTGCATCCACTCATCCACAGCGGGGAAACCAGCTGATATGGAAGTCCATGGGACATTTGAGGCTGATAACCTAAAATACAATAAAAAGGAGTCAAGCCAGTGGATGAACTAGTAAGTGAATTTTGGGCCATTTCTGCCAATAAGAGGAACTTGGACCGATCTGATGGATTGTTCATATAAAAACAATGTAGGAATTGGCCATTTGACTGTGGATGTAAAACTAATAGCTACCCCGATGTGTTCAATATAGGAAGCCCAAACTCGAGATGTGAATTGATGTCCCCAATATGATATTATGTCCTCTGGGATGCCAAATATACGGAACATCTGGTTAAACAAGGCTTCCACAGTTTGGCAGGCTGTAGGCATACTCGGAAACACAATGAACCACACACCCCTGGAGAATCCATCAACTACAGTGAGGACAGAGAGGTCAGTAACGCAATCTAAGGTGATGTGAGACCAAGGACTTTCTGGTACGGGAAGAAGCATGAGCTTTCCTGTGGGTAGGGTCTTAGGCATCTTGCTTTGACTGCAAATTGAACATGAAGAAACATACTTATAAATATCGCTTGTCATAGCCCTGAACCAGCGAAGAATGAGCCCACTTCAACAGATGGTCACAGCACAAGGTAGGTAATGTTTTCCCGACAGACATTCCATTGGGATGACTGTGTCTTGTATGGCTTGTTTATTCCATCATCTATTTTATATACACTTGTCTATTTAATCATCTATTGTAACTTGGACTTGTCGTATTGTTGTGAAAGTACAGCTCCTACCCCGATGTTAGCAGCATCAGCTTCCACGACAAATGGAATGGAAGGATCAGGATGTCGACGTATGCTAGTCGTGGTAAAAGCTTCTTTCGGTTTCCTGAATGCTTGATCAGCCTCCTGATTCCAAAGTAGCTTGGTCATTGCTCCTTTCAGGAGGGCTGTGAGAGGAGCTGCAATGCTGCTAAAATTCCATATGAAGCATCGGTAAAAGTTTGCAAATCCCAAGAATCTCTGGAGTTTTTTAACTATAATAGTAATGGGCCACTGGAAGATGGCTTTGATCTTCTTATCATCCGTAGTGATTTCACCATGGCTGATCACGTATCCTAGAAAAGTTATAGTTGGAAGGTGGAACTCACATTTCTTTCCCTTTACAAACTCAATAAACTTTTACTCTTTACTACTCAATGCATAAAGCTGTCTGTGTTTGATGTGCTCTCATTTTCCCACCACATCCATTTAGCAGTACTTCTGAATAACCGAAATGGCTTAAAACAGCTGAGGGGATGTTTGAAACTGAGTGATAAGATGCTCAGCAATTTATATATGATAATACAAGGCAGTAAATTAAATTGGGCTGAACTGGACAATAGTACCTGGCATGAAAAGTATGTCGTAGAGAGAGTAACAAAAAACTCAACCTCTCACCTCGCGCTCTGAGATGTCTCCGTCACTGTCTGTAGTGTCCTCTAGGATACTGCTGCCCTCACTAAAGTGTGTCACCCTGACCGGGTCAAACATCTCTTGAACATAATAACTACACAATGGAAAATCAGCTTCAAGTGCTGCATTGAGCAAGAGTGCACTGTAAATGGCCAGATATAAATGGCAATGTCAGTAGTAAATTTATATATGCAGTCATGGAACAGGACCTAGCTGTAGAGCACAGCTTTAAGGTGCATATTATGATGTGCTCTTAGCAATCATCCTCCTGGCTGTGTCTTGCTCTTTTGGCCAAATGTTTCTCTTCCAAAGCAGACAGACCAGACTCGCTGCATATTACTCCGTGCACTATAAATAAACCACATGTATAATGCCTTGTAAACAATGGAAGAAGGGAAATTTGAATTGTGACTACTCTGTTAAAGGGGCGGATAAGGCACCCCACCCAAACCCCCCGAAAGCTGTTCTGTTATCCCTAATTGCTATGCAATAGTCCTGTGATTAACTCAAAGGCTGGAGAAGTTTCACCTTTCTCTACTTGAATCCTGAAGGCTGTTCGGTTCTGTAGCCCACAATCCATCCTGTGTAATTAAACATTCACATCATAACTCGACCCCGTGTAAAAGGGCAAACTCACTCGGATGGGGGAAAGGATCACAGACTACCTGTACTGCTGCCGCAACTCTGCGGCCATTCCAACAACATCCACATACATTCCAGCAACATCCTATTATAGGACACAGTGTATCTGGCTTAAGTACACCCATTTAATAGCATGTTGGACCTTCTTTGGCCTCCAGAACTGCAGCAATTCTTTCTGGCATAGTTTCCACTATATGCTGAAAATGCTCTGCAGGAATCTTGGTCCAATCTTCATAGGATATTTTCTCTTAAATTACTTGGAGGGACTGACATGTTCTAAACTGCCTGTTATACCTTTACCCAGGGATGTTCTATAGGATTAAGATCTGGGGACTGTGAAGGCCAGGGAAACATTGAAAATTTGCTGTCTTGATACTGGAACAAATCCGTGATTATACAACCCTTGCGGCAGGGTTTCTTGTCTTGTTGAAAGTGTCCTTCTGCCATAGTTTAAGCAGCTGCATGAAGGGATGCACTTGGTCACAATACATAGGTAAGCCCTTCTGTTCAAACATCTACTGATTTCAGAGGACCCATGGTGTGCCTTCAGACATGTTAGTTGGAGCAACAGCATTGTATCTGGCTGCAATTTGCTTGACCGTGCGCCACATGATCATCAGAATGATTCTTGATGTCATCCTCTTCTGATCCCTTTCAAAATATTGGTCCTGGCTAGTCTGTTCCATTCCTCGTTCGCAGTTCGCTTCGCTCAGACCGCTTGATTTTCCCATTCTAATGTTTACATGGCGTTTTTTGCAATTAGTCAAAACTGACCTTTCATGACCTTCATTATAAACTTTTCTAAGCAGTCATGACCTCACCCTGTCATAATATTTACTATCAGATCTTCCCTGTGTCCAAAGTGATCTCATGGCAGGAATTTTCCCAAGTGTTTACATTAAAGGAATCTGACTATACTGATTACTCTTCGCCAGCTAACAGCAAATAAAAGATGCTAGATTTTGGATTATGTGAGTATATAACACGTGACTGTGTTTGTGTCAGAGAAGGGAGAGGAGAGGCTTTGTCTCCAGCCTCCCGCTGCTTGCCGCTGTTCAGCTTCACTCCTGAGATCCTTCTCGTTCTCCTTCTCACCATTGCGTCCCACTCCGCCAATGCTGCTGCAACTTCAAACGCTGACAAAGTGCACCGGCTCAAAGCGTGGTCTAGAGTCAAATTTGAACACGGGCATCTTCCTCATTGGCTCATCTCCTCAGAGGGGCAACACATGCACAGTTTCAGCTCCTATCGATACCCACGTAGAACCTTATAAAATCAAACTGACAATGACAAGGAAACCATATTTTCAACACCTCCAGCACAACAAGTAGTAGTTTTTAGCAATGCACTACTTTTAATGGTTGTTGAGCATCTGGAAAGAATGCAAGTCACCAGGGTAACATCATCAAGAAGCCCTTTTAGACTTACTTCCATCAGATGAATTCGGCCTCTTTTTTGCTTCAGTATTTGGGACTAATTCGTAGGAGGGCATTTTGCCAACATGAATCCCCTCTGCCATGTCATGCACTCTCTGCATCAGTTGTGGGCCATATCTGCTAGACCAAACATTTACATTCTGAATACTTTGGCTGAAGTTGTTATAATGTTAGTATAAAAATCAACACTTTTATCTGTATCTTAATTTCAGGCTGATTTAACAAGTAGATAAGATAACGTAGTGTGCGGTTGTCTTGGCTTGTCCTAATGGCAGTCAGGGGCCAAAACACTTACTGTAACACTTTATACTTATAACACATTTTCCTTAACTATTACAGATGCCGTTTAACAATGCGTTCTATTTTTAAAATATGGAAACAGCAACTCAGCACAGAAGGCGTTAGACCCTACCTGCATCCTAAGAACACATGGGTCACCCACACCATCGATAGAGACAACAGCTGATCTAAGTCTCTTGTTTCGTCATTTTCAACGTGCTTGTTTATGAATAACTTTCGAGCTAACCACTGCTTATCACTTTCAAAGTGTTGTCAGAATTTATTGATATGAAAGACTCTCGTCATGCTGATAATTGTCTGGTAGGACCAACTGACGTTATTGCCCGGACATACGCTCGGTGAGAAAAGCATTGTGGGAATTTCAAATATGGCCTGTGCAATGCTCGGTTTGCCTGCTAGTGTCGGCTTTCCTTGGACATTTACATTTACTGCATTTAGCAGACACTCTTATCCAGAGCGACTTACAAAAGTGCTTTGTTATTTATTCATAGAATACATCCTAGCCAGTCCAATAGGTTAGAGTCCAATATAGCAATGATCTAGAATACTGTAGAAATACAGGGATTACTGCTGATGCCTAGAAGTGTTAGATACTGGAGCCTTTCTCTATTCAGGCACCCAACGCAAGGTCTCTGCCTATCAGCCATGACATGGCGGCTTGACCACAAGCTGGTCGCCCTAGATCATCCGCTCCCTCTTCTTGTCTCCTTTACCCCTCCCTTTCTCTTTCTCTCTCTCCGTCTCTCTTTAAGGACAGGAGTGGCTAATGGCGGGCAAGAGAACAGCTCGTGGCTCGTTCATGCAAAGAACATCTAATCTTTAATAACCTTGTCCCTTTCCTTTCTACGTAGACCCTTAGAACATACCTCACTTTTCCCCATCATCCTGTAGATTTAGATAGTAGATATAGGACACATATATACTCTGTGCTTTCCTCAATAAAGTGGAACTCTCTTGATTCACTACCTTGGTGTCAGTATCTCTTGACTTCCCCGGATCCGGCTACAGAGGACGGAGGGCAGAGGGTAACTTGGAGGAGATTGAACCTGAAGGACTTGTCACTTTGAACCAGTTCCTAACAAGAAGTACAAAATACATAAGGTCTACCTTAAACATTGATAAGTGCAATAAACAATAAGTACTAGAGTACTACTAGACCAGCAAGTAGTAAGTTGCAGTAGTTTAGCTTTGAGATCACAAGAGACCGCACAAACACCTGGGTAGCTTCCTGCGAAAGAAAGGGCCAAATCCTTCGTATGTTACAAGGGAGAAATCTGAAACATGATTTGAAACATGAGTTGAGAATGACAACTGGTTGTCCAAAGTTATGATCGTGATACCAGGGAGTTCTCAAAGGGAACTGTGAGGTCCTGATAAGGGCTGTGAGTACCCGGGATGTACAGAAGGTTGCATGTTAGCTTGGACAGCTAGCTGGCTCATTCGCTTTCTATCCATCTTAAAACTGTCAAAGTCTCGAAGTAAACATCACTAGTGAATTATTCTACACATCTGGCATTGGCAGAGTTTTACAATAATAACATTTCACCGCAGTAGTAAAGCGATAAACACTTGTCTTATGTAGCCGACAAGCTCGCAAAATACACCAAGCCCGTTGTCATAACAACCAACAATAGCTTGCTCGAACTAGCCTAGCTAAGCTAGCCTTAATGGGCTAACAAAGACTCATTTCTACGCCAGGCGCACATACTACAAATGCATATTAGCTACATAACTGTTCCAATAAATGCGTGTATTACCATGCTATTCATTAATTTTCCTGTATGTGCACAACTGTAGACCGGGGGTTCTTTAACGTAATCCTCTTCGCAATTAGCTTAGCTAGCTAATAAAGCTAAGCTAGTTAGCCAGCCTAGCTAACTAACTGATATGTTTCAATGTGGAGACGCAGTAAGAGTGTCTCTAATAATTTGGGTTTGTTTTCAGTCGGTACGTACACTCAAACGGTGTCATACAGTTATTGAATAAATCAGCAGAAGCTGTTATTAAAATAAATTTCTGCGTCTTTTCTAGGTCTTATCTTGACAGTGGTGAAGCTTAGCAGTGGTAACCTACATACGATTCGCATTAAAGAAATTAAATACAAAAAAAAAAAAAACCATCTTTCTACGGTCAACTGAGAAGTCCATGTCTTTGTGAAATTTATTCTATGAGAATAATTTAATACTACTTGCTTTGGAAAAAGCAAACACTTCATGCCAAACTTAAGGTGTGCACGGCACAGTAATTGCTGTAGAAGACACATACATGTATTTTCACAATACACAGGCTGTTCATGTCTGTTCAGTACATATGGTTATATTACACCTTGGTTATGTGTAATATGGATATAAATGTTAAAATGTTCTATTACAGAACACGACACCTGTTGCGTTTTATATTGGTAAATCTCTGATATGACCACTGTAACATAAAGTTGCGGTTATAAATACGTGAAACATTTTTGATCGACTGAAATGTAGCTGTATGTACATGCAATATATTTGTGATTATGTAAATTAAACAGCTATTCTTATTCTTATGGCTAGCTAAATAAATTGCAATTTCGTCGTCTTCAAGGCATGGCATGGTGTTTATTCATTCTTCGGCATACAAAATGACGCCTTTTCACGTTGTGGAACTACAAATATGGCGGCCTTTTTTCTTTAGCGTTTTAATGACGTAAAAGCAGAGTCTCACCGTAAAGTCGGGCAGGAGGAGCTGGACTCATTTATTTCTTCGTATCTTTCCCCATCTAGCGGTCAATAACGGGTAGTCTTGAATTGATTTCTATCGCGTAATACTTTGGATATAAATGTTTAAATTTCCTGTTGCAGGACAGACAAAGTATAGTCAACCAGTTCTAACCTTTTGATAAAAACTTGAACTTCAAAGTAGGTGAATCTATTTCCTTAAACCAATCAGATCACAGTTCATTTACATAACATCAATGCTTTGAGTGCTTTAGATATGAGAACATCACAGTGATCTTTCTGCTCACACATCAGTCAGTCTATAATTCTGTATTATGTATTTTTATAGCTTCCAACTTTCATGAGTTCCTTGAATCTGTGGAGAAAAGTGCAGACCAATGTAGTTTCTTATTTGTGAACATTTATACATTCATTGTAATTTATTTATCATTTAAATGTTTTATTACTTTTAATTTATAGACATAAGGACACAGAAAACAGTTCATATACTGAATGAATTGTTACAAGGTAATATTTTCTAGACTGTGTTTACCATATGTTTTTATTTCTAAACGTTAATGCAGTGTGTTAATCTGTCACACCGAGGCAGAAGGGGTGAATCTGATATACCCCTCTTCCATTGTCAACTATTCAGAGTCCTCCAGTGGAGCTCATACAACTAAAGAAACACATACAGAGGTCACTGGAGGTTCTAAGTTACATCTAAAGTGGTCTAGTTGTGACGTTGCGAGGATAAGCAGGATGCGGGGACGAGGCACGATGAAACGCACTTTTATTTTTGCAAACATGCAAAACATACAACAAAGCTCAAATACTATGCACATCTCAAACACCAACACACGTACTATGACACACGAGACATATATACACCCAAGCCGATTACACATAACAGAGAACAGGTGAACGGCACGAGAGGGTGTGGCAACACAGACGAACACACACACACCAAGATGTTTGAGGAGGGGGCGGGGCCACAACATGACACTAAGCCTGTACACACTGTTCCAACACTACCCTGTAGGGCACCATCTCCATGGAAGTATATTTTTAAAAGCATGTTTGATAACCATATTTATACTGGAACAATTTAATCAAATGAGTTGTGTTTTTTGTTCCTCTCTAAGACGGTTCGGATGCCGATATTGAGATTTGAGTCTGAGCAAGTTGAGAAACCCACTGTGAGGGTTTCTGGGTGCTCTGGAGGAGCACCCAGAAGTCGTACACCTGCACCAAGCCTGAGACCCCTCTGCCCCTGACACAATTGCCCAGGAATGCGGGCATGTACCTAGACTATGAGGATCGGCAGCTGTCTTTCTATTACATACTAACATATCTACATATTTATCGGAAACCCCCGGGAGAAGAAGCTGTATCTCCTCTTTGCGCTGCTGGACAGACACACTTATGACACTGTACTCATCAAAAGCAGCACCAGAGATGCACTGAGTCATATCCCGCTACACACCTCTCAGACCAGCTTGTTTGCACATTTTGTCATAAAACTTAAGATGTCATTTGTTGCTGTTATATATAAAATTACCAAATTAAAAAATAAATAAATCAAAAAGTACTTGTGGCTAGAGAAGCACAGCCAATCACATAACAAGATATGTCAGTAATGTTTGCGGCAGGTGTTTCAAATGTGCCCAGACTCATATTCAAAAATATCCATGTTTCAACAGTTTGAAGGTGGCCATGACACTAACAGTCTGGTGGAAATTCCACAAGATATCAAACTCCACACTCACGCGAACTATTCATTCTCCCATTTGGAACAATCCAGGCTTTACCATGAACAAAAATATTAAACTTTACATCTTGGATAGAAAAAGGCATTACAAACCTTCAACATATTTATCCTAAGACTTGTTTCATGTCACGCCCACAACTAGCCCCAAAATATGCTATAGAAAGCCCCCAGTTCCTACAATACCATCAGCTAAGATCACCTATGTGTTCAAAAATCAATTCCGATACCTACATCCATATCAGAATTTATAAACAAACATTCTTAATACAAAAAACCTATTATCTAAGATATACAAAATAATAGTGAAATCAAATCTCACAGTTACTCTCCCATCGAGACAATAGGAGGAACATTTATTACTAGCCCATGACGCTGCAGTTTGGATTAAAATGTGTAACAATAATTACCACATGACAGCAACACTGACCTACAATGCATTCAGTACAAAATAATACAGAGTACATTATACTACACATTGGATGTTTAAAATTGGTTTCACAAGCTCAGCAATCTGTACATACTTTACTCAAATCACAGTTGACGATTACATTCACGCCACGTGGCAGAGCACACCTATCAAGCAATTTTGGCAAGTCGTCATCAAGTTCGAGTTCAAGTTCAAGTGGTTTTATTGTCATTTCAGGTATATATACAAGTACACAACAAAAACGAGACAACGTTCCTCCAGGGCCATGGTGCAACATAAAAACAACAGTGCAACAGACAACATGCTACACAAGTGCAAACAGTCCAATGTAGTGCATCACCAACATATCCCATGCTTTAAATAACCATATCCATCCAACACCATCTTTATGTCTCCTAGGAGACATATCATCAACCAATATGACAGGATACTATGTATAACATTATTATATTGATATAATAAAAATATTCTTGCAAAAAAACAACAAACAAAAAAACATACTCATGAACTGGAAAACAAAAAATAATATTAGTGTCACCCAATAGAAAAATCTATTGATAGAGTATATATATATCAATAGAATAATTCTCAGAAATAATCAATAACAGAACCAATAATCTAGAGAGGACACCTTTGATAAAATCCATACAGAGCCAATCCATAAACGATAAATATCACACTCTAATACGTGTACATATACAATCCAACATACATGTACTCACACATAACCATATACATAGATACATACATACACACACACACACACACACACACACACACACACACACACACACACACACACACACACACACACACATTATTCCTGTAATGGTGCAGATGGCGAATACTTAAAAATATTATATATACATTTTGCGTTTGTCTGTTCATGTCTGTCTTATTTTTAATAATAAAGCTCTAAAGGTCCACTGATGGGGGGTAATACATTCATATATTTATTTCTCCAGATTTCTAACTCTGAGAGAAAAAAAACGTCCTTTTACAAATTGCACCTCGTTGTGGACCTCGGCTAGGTTTACATTCCAGGTGATTATTTTTAAGTTCTAAATAAAAATAAATAAAAAATAAAGTGTAAC
The DNA here is from genome assembly GCF_041902795.1 of Electrophorus electricus. NCBI lineage: Eukaryota > Metazoa > Chordata > Actinopteri > Gymnotiformes > Gymnotidae > Electrophorus > Electrophorus electricus. The sequence continues at coordinate 352,285 of NW_027658790.1, read as the reverse complement.
AGTTCCCGATGAGGCGGTGTGGTGGTAGCGGGCCAAAAAAATCAAAATCTTCAATATGTCGCATGTAATTTACTCTAAATAAAAATATTTAGATATGATTTACATACGAGTTATATTTTTAGGCCTACTAAATGTATACTCTAAATACATTTATTAATTAGCACAGATAATATATCTGCTCTTTATACTTGGATTTCTAACCTACATATTTAAAAATTTAACTGATGTATTTATTTCTGCAGATTTCTAACTCTGAGAGAAAAAGACGTCCTTTTACAAATTGCACCTCGTTGTGGAACTCTACTAGGTTTAATTCCAGGCGAGTATTTTTAAGAGGCTAGATTTGTGCTCACAAGCTGCGATGGTGGTTTTTTCATAGCTTCTAAAAGAAGAGGCTGTGGTCAGGGTGGAGTGAATCTTTGATAACCAAGATTGTTGTTGTTTTGGCCTTCGAATAGACAATGGCATTACCCAGTGTCAGGTCTTTCTCAGTAAACTGCAGAGAATGATATAGAGGGCAAGAAATGGTCAAGCACAGTTTAATTGGGTGTGTGTCTGTGAAAAACACTGGAGCTCTCTGATACATTTTTGGTTCAAGATTTAATCATCATGCAAATGATTGTGATTAATGCTTTGTCTGTTTAATTCAAATATTATACTATAAATCTAATATTTTAATAGGGTTGGCAACTTTCTACTACATGTGTTGTTCATGTAACTGTGCAAATAAACTGCAAACACAATTACTTTTAGAAGTATCATCCAGTTTGTTTTCACAATTGCCAAAATGTAATGAATCACAGCCAGTGTTCTAAAACAGAGCTGGAATGTATTCCTGGTTGATGCGCCCTGTTTCTGGTTACAAAAAAAAAATTATGTGTAACAATTGTGAAGCAAAAAAGCAAAAGCAAAATTGTAATATAACAATATAGGTAATATAGAACTTGATCTAATGATATTAATTAGGCTATGCAAATAGCACAACTACTTCGGTAGCACATAATTTCTGCCTGTTGAATAGGCAGTTTTCTGCTTTGCAGATACTTGAAATCTTTTACTAATCTTTCCCCAAATCCAGTAGGAGCTGCCTTTTACATTAACATGCCAGGATACACACTCACTGGATGTTTAATCTTTCTAATGGTTAAGCTATATTCTTATAGTCAAGAAAGATATTTTTTAATTATTAATCAGTTAAAAGGATTTCTTACTGTAGGCCTATTATAAACAACATGGAGGAAATTAAAATAAAAATACTTGAGTTAGACAGTGGACACAGGTTGCTCATAAATCAAGTAAATGAAACTGGATGGACTGCTTAATTATGTAACAACACAACATTTATGGCGACGAAGATGTTTCACACATATACATTCTTACGTGCTGCTGACCTCGATATCCATATTTCACATTGATACTGTAACACTATAGATGAACCTAAACTTCACATTCTCGTCACGTTGATAAGCTTTTTGAAAGTTTGATCATGATCAAAGATCATGATCTTTGTTTTCTAAGTGTGTTTCCAAATTGCCTTTGACTGCTGTATGCCTAATTGCGGCATTTAGCACCTCATTTCATCTCTAATTTTTGACATGTACTCTTGACATAAGTCTTGCATAAGTGGAAAGTCGATCAGCCCCCGTTTAAAAATGATAAGCTTTTACTGTCATGTTAATAACATCACGCACACGCACGCATAATGCTTCGACTGTCCTACACTTTAAATATCTTTTGCACATTATGGAGGGTGAGCATAGTTACCAGTTCCCTTCATGCAAAAGGGTTGTCTTAGGTTACTGTAAAGTCTAATGCACATTTGGAATTATTAAAAGTAGTTTATAATCAATACGAAATTTTACTGGGAGCCAAAGTAAAGTAGCTAAGATATGATTGATGTGATCAAATTTTCTAGCTCTATTAAAAACTATGGCTGCTGCATTTTGAACTCGCTAGGCACTTTAGGCACTTAATAGCACAGCTAGATAGTAAGGGATTACAGTAGTCCAATATTGAAGCAATAAATGCATGGACTACCTTTTCTGTATTATGTGTGGAGAGCATGCTCCTAATCTTTGAAATGTTTCTAAGGTGGAGAAAGGGGGTCCTAGAAACATTATTTATTTACGTGAGCTTCGAACGAGAGACTGGGATCCATAACTCCAAGATCTTTAACTGTTAGAGAAGATGTGATTGGGAAACCATTGAGGTTCATTGAGTAATTAGAGAGTGGAGACCTAGCTGACTCTGGGCTTAATAGAAACACCTCTGAATGTCTCTGAATGTTAGAAATTAATTAAAAATACTAATGTCAATGTATTTACAACGCATGTATTTAGGACGTAATTTTTTCAATCACAACAAAATATGTTGTTGTATTTTTTGCATTATGCTTACTACAGAATTAACAGTCAACTGTTCAGTGACTTTGCATGCAGAGTTGTAACACTGCTTATTACTAGAACTGTGGCTAGAATCAAAATCAACGCTAGTGTCGTTCCTAAATCCCCAATCAGCTAGTCGTAAAGTTAACATTCAAATAGAAAATAAAGATGCAGACTTCAGAATTAGTTAAAGAGAATAGCTGAGAGAATAGAATAAATTATCCGTTACTACCCCTGTCTTTTATCATCCCTCCATCCCTCCATCCCATGCCATCTTCCTCTATTATTTGCTTTTCTATTTTGTTCTGGTATCTCCTTATCTCTTTTTAAAAAAAACATTGGCCAAAAGACTAACGAAAACACTGACATACTTAAGACCTTTAATATTTTTTTAAAATATAACATTAAAAGGAGAATGTTACTTATTTCACCCTGACTGTCCACTTATATATCTGTTTTGAGTATGATTTTCCTTGTTCAAGTGAAAACAGTAACAAATGTAGCATGTCACAAATATATACATGACTATGTATGAAAAATGAAAGACATCAACATGAAACACTGGAGCTGATTTCAGTTAAGCACCTAATTATGGAAACTATAAAGACTAACATTGTCATAAAAATGTTGTGAAAGTTAATGCTTAGAAGATTACAAGTGGCTAAGACATACCTTGTTATAGGCTGTGCTTACTGATGTACACCAGGTGGACATAGTGTCAAAGCAGAGGGTCTGATGGAGCAGGTGGAACATCAACATTTAAAACAAAAATGAACTGCTTGTATTTAGTGAACTAAATAAAGCATAAGCGTCCTATGCATGGCATACAGATCCCTATAAGCTTTGATAAAATCCATCCTCATGTAAAAGATGTATTGTCCCAATCATAGTAAGTGAAAACTATGACATAAAAAACTTTCTTTACCTAATATAAGCAGGCAATTATCTTTTAATTTGACCTACCCCAGTAAATCACGGTACCTAAGTTGATGAATAACAGGAATAATCACAAACTTCTAATGAAGCAAAGTAATATATAATTACAATTATAAAGGACTAATTTGGTTTGTCTCCCCCAAAGCCATTAGAATGTTCTTTATATAACAGGTGAAAATGACCTACACCAATGTGATATACAAACCAATCCTGCTTTTATTACACAGAAGAGCTGAGCAATTATGGGGAGGCACCCTAAAAAGTTGAGGGTGGAATTACCTGTCAATAAACAAAGTACAGAATAGATAAGCAAAACTATTCTGTTGCATCATCTTTGAAATGACTCTGCAAGGAAAATGTTGATATGAATAAATGCTTGTATTCCTTTCTGATACAAGTCAAAAAATATCTTTAAAGTGGGTCAAACATGAGAACTATGTGCATTCCTTCACAAACATATACAAATCAATGAAAAAATCTCCCCTAATATGTTTATATACACAAGTGTCTGTGGGAGCCCCAAAGCTATATTATGCATTCAAATAACAAAATATATATCACAGTCCCTACAAAAAATGAAAGTAAAAAAGCAAACAAACAACAAAAAGGGGAAAATCATAAATGAAAATATCCCAAAAATAATATACTAATGTCATGTTTGTAAGCAGCCCTGCTTTCCTGCTTCCTAAAATGATGACATATTTTAGGTACTCAGGCCACTGGAAACAAAAATATACACAACAGTTCTTCCACACATTTAGAGGAACCTGATTTTTTTGTTAGATAAATATGTGTCAGTTATGACCGTTAAAAAGACCTGAACAAAAAAAATGTTTGGATTTTTATTTCCTGTCACCTTTCATCACGGGCAACATAAAAATTCACACTACTGCAATATCGCTAACATGTTACTGGCATGCGAATAAGACACCTGAGCACAGAGAGAAACCCAGTGTTATGACTACAGTTGACATTGGAACTAGCTAGATAGCTCATATTAAGACACTTCTTTGGAGAACACGTGCTAAAGTGTTTTCCCCACAATCTATATGCATAATTTATTTGCCAACTGTGACCAGAGAGAGAACATACCTTACTCACAGCCTAGGACATGCATGGATTTTGATGAGGACTGCATATGCCTGGGATCAATTCAAACACGTCATGACGATGATATAAAACCTGATGAAACAAGCTTGACAAGCAGCAGTTCCGTATTTCCGTGAAAGTATCAAGCACAGATGAAGACGTTTCTATGGTTATCTCGGTTTTATAAATATTAGCCTATAGAGTTGGCCTTAGTACGTGAATAAAAGATGGAATTAAACATGCATAAATTACGGTGTCCTGGAAAACCCATCGTGCTGCAAATACACAAAGCATATTCATCAAAGTGGTAACACACTTTAGAAATGCGGTGCAAATTTAGAAAACGCATACAACTTCAGGAACAAATCCTGTCACAACACAACGGAAGTGCAGTTTCCGGAGGACACGGAAAGGGGTGGACTTCTATGAGATTAGCGTGAAGTCTATTGGAAGTAGTGACAACTGAGTAAAAAGGGTTGTTTTTTTTCCAGTTACCACGGTGTTATCAAGGGTAGGTATGTGATACAGAATGGAAGACTGACCTATTCATGCTCTGCATTCTTGCATATTTATTTATACATAAGGCAGCCTTAAAAAACATGGGATGGAAATCCCATTTAACAAAATATGCACTGTTTTACAGTCAGAGTGAAATAAGTAACATTCTCCTTTTAATATATATATATTTTAAATGTTAAAATTCTTAACTATGTCAGTTAAGCTGCCAAAAATGCCCCTTTTGAAATTTGTATTTCTAATGTCACAAGAACACTTTATTGACCTATCTCTGCCTATTCAGCCTATAGAGGTTTAGCACACCCACTTAAATTGCCTTTCTCAGGCATTTCAGCTCTGAGTACCTTTTGAATGAAGCACAATACAGGGCAGCCAATCATAAAGGAGCTCATTTATCTTACATCCGTCTTAAAGGTGCAGTAGCAACAGGTGCCTGTTGAATTCCAAGCGATATCTATAGAGGTTGGAAATTGGTTGTGTAAAAAAAAAAAAAAAACAGGCTGAAAACGAGTCGTTTCCGCTCTGTGAATTGGGAGAAAGGGACAGTGTGTGGAAGCCCAACCCCAGTCATATAGGTTTGCTTCTAACAGTACCATTACCATCACCCACTCTGGTGCACTAGTTTGAGTGTATTAGAACTAGTAGCAATGCTGAAGCATTACATGTATCTATAACACATATTCTGACCATGATGAAGTGATAGGTTTGTTAAGGCAAACTGTGTATGCAATACATGTTGCTTAGGTCAATTGCTCCAATTGTACACAACTCTAAAGCTACACAACTGGACATTAGTTAAAGTCTACACAGTGTCAGTCATGTGAAGTACAACTGAAAGTTCCCCTGTTGTATTCTTCCAACAATCAAGTTCTGCGTAAGTGGGGGCAAAATAATATGACCTTCACATCAAAGAACATTTTAAACAAATGGACTGTATGTACATCTTTTTTCTAATGTTACAAATGGAGTCTAAAGTTATATCTCTTGCTCTATAGCACTTGGTCAAACCTTTCCTTTAGATTCCTTTTGTACACACTACAGACTGTGACCTCGAGATGCTTGAATGAATGTTGAACATTCACACTTGTGTATGAGTGCCGATTGTTAGCTAATGCATCATGATGAGCCTATCCTTTTTGAGTTACTTACTGAGATCATTCTCATAGCAAGTTCATTACACCTTGTGTACTCGATGTAGTGCGGTGAGCAGTTTCAATCTTAGTTACAATCTTAGTTATCAAAGACTCACTCCACCGACCAAAGCCTCTTCTCTTAGACAACATGACAAAACCATCGCAGCTTGAGAGCAAAAATCGAGCCTCGTAAGAGGTGTTATGTTCCATAGGCAGATTGACATCTTAATGCGATACACATGAATTTTCTTTGCATACATGTACATTGCACTTGTAATGTTTCTGATATTGCTTCTCTCCTGAATAGCTCAGTCAGTAGAGCATCAGACTTTTAATCTGTGGTCCCTGTTCAAGTGAAAATATTGTTCTTTGCCACTAAAGTGCGCTTGAGAAGTTTCTTGAAATACCTCTAGATCAACCTAAGTCAAGGGACAGGACCCTGTTGCCTTGAGCCTTGCCGATTAAACTGACATTTCACATCCGTTTCCCCCAGCTGTGATGCTGTGCATTGGCTGTCATCCCAGGTTAGGCTAGCTAGTTCTGCTGGCAAGCTTGAAATATCAAAATCCTTCCTACTTAAAAAAAAAAAAATCACTTCTGAGCCTATCCTTTTTGAGTTAATTACTGAGATCATTCTCACAGCAAGTTCATTAGACCTTGTTCACTCATTGTAGTTCGGTGAGCAATTTCTATATTGGATGAGAGAAGGAGCAGACTTGTTCAAGTCACAGAATCCATTCAAACTTAAACAACAGGAGCTTGTCAGTGGAGGGTATACTTGCTCACACCTTTCTTTTCAATTCCTGTTGCATAAGGGAATAAGGGACAAGGGAAGTCATTTTGGAACAAACCTGTGAGGCAACTGTCTTTGAGGCAAAGTGTCTGTATCCAGGGAAGAACATGTGCATGTTCAAGTGCTTGCCCTGTACTTCATTCTCTGAAGTTTACTGAGAAAGACCTGACAGCAGTTGAACACATTTGGTTGTTGTCTGCTACCTTGTCTCTGTCTCTCTCTGTGTTCGCATGATAGGCACCACTGCATGCCATGCACCAGGCCTCCTTTCTTGTGAGGCTGTCCCTCATGACATCTATGGAGTGCATAATTGAAGACTAAGTGAAAGGATTCCCTTAAGATCTGAATACCTTTGGTTGTTGTTGTACATCGTCTCTGTCTCTCTCTCTATGTGTTAAATGCAGACTGCTCAGGTCATGGTGTTGACAGCTTCTAGTATTTTCACTAGATCCAAAGCAGTGTCAAACCTGTTTTTACATTTAAATGTTTTCACTTGGTTTTACATTTTAATGTTAACAAAATAAGAAACAATACACATTATAAATGTTAGATAGCTACATATTTGTACTTCTTGTACAAACTAAGAAAATAATAGAACACTAATTTAGTTCTGTGACATATTGACACCTGAGCAAGACATGGGTGAGGGATAAAAAGGCAGGAAATTAGTCACTGCCAAAAAGTTTTAAAAACACAGATGTGGGGAAGCTCATGAAGACAGGCTCAGCTTTAGTCCACAGTATGCTAAATGGGAAACACTGGAGGATGGTACATGAGGGGTTTAAATAGGGAGAGAGTTAATTAGAAGCAGGTGATCGCGATGGTTGATAAGTGTGTGATTGTGAACCGAGCAGTGGTCGTGGTAGGTGATTTGTGCGGATATGTGTGTACGTGTCTGTGTCTGCGTTCCTGGTTCGGTGCGGACCAGAACCTGACAACTTGTTTCCACTTGATATCAGAATTAGTTGAAGAGAATAGCTGGTCCTGTCCTTTATTGCAACTTAAATATAAACATGCTTTTGAGGGACCCTCTGGAGAATGTCTGAGGGGTACACAAGAGTTTAATTCTTATAAACTTTTTCAAGGGCAATTATGTAAACAACCCTCCTTTTTTTCCATATTGTTCTTTGAAGTTTCCACCATTATGCTCAAATTACACATGACATTATAAAAGCTAGTCACCTATGAACCTGCGGGCTTATATAGAAGGGAAAATAAACTATGGACTATTTGTGCTCTGCATTCTTGCGTATTTATTTATGCTAGGCTGTACATAATGCAGCCTTAAAAACATAGGATAAAAATCCCCATGTAACACAATTCAGGTTCTGTCTAAATACATGGCTAGCTAGCTAGTTATTTTACAATCCCATTTAGAACATATATCGTCGTGAATGTCCTGAACAAAACACGCTGTACCTAATCCCCATAAATGACATATCTCTCACTGAATAAAAACTTGTATGCTTCAACAGTATACAGTGGTAGAAATGGTGATCACCTTTAAAAGGATTTCTTACTGTAGGCCTATTATAAACAACATGGAGGAAATTAAAATAAAAATACTTGAGTCAGGTGTCTGTTGAATTCCGAGCGATATATATATAGAGGTTGGAAATTGGTTGTCTAAAAATGAATTGTGATTGTTAAGTCACATAGATGTAAGTGGACATGAAGGGAAAAAATAGTGTGGGTGCCAAGTATGGTGATTGTATTTTTAAAGCTGTAGGAAATGTTACATTCAGAATGTTTGTGAGACAAAAAAAAAAAAAAAAGATATAATTACTATCCATGGTATAATTGACTGTGTTGCAGACAACATAGGCAGGGATTAGACTGAAAAATGTCAGAGTATTTTTAATGCTCTTTATTGCTGTCATCAGAGGTTATGCAGCCATATCCTCCCGAGCAAGTACGGCTTCTAATCCTAACAGTTTGGCCGCCTGCAGACACAAATAAAGTGTTGAGCAATATTTAATTACATCTACTTGAAATGCATATTTAATTGCATTGTTAGTATTTATGGAAAACAAGTGTTAGGATTGCTCTGCTCCATTGCAGACTTTCTCACTCTAGCAACTGTGGATTCCATCTCCTCAATCAGTTGGCCCATATCATATTCACAGGAACCATATTCCATCTTTATAAAAGAATTCAGTTTCACCTCCAACTATGAAGAGAAACAGTGTTAAGCAATATTTAATTACATCTACTTGAAATGCATAGTTCATAGCATTGTGAGAATTTATGGAAAACAAGCGTTAGGATTGCTCTGCTCCACTGCAGACTTTCTCACTTTAGCAAACACGGCTTCCAGGTCCTCAATACACTTATCCCTCTCATTGATATTCAAATCTTTAGGTTCCACCTGTAGATATGAGTAGAAATATTGTTGAACAGTATTTAAATACATTTAATTGAAATATGACTTTAATTACATTTTGATACATTTGTAATTTATAATTTGTATTGGACTGGAAAGGAAACAAATACAATTTTTATCGCATAGCCATAATCACATAGCCTGCAGGCCTAATGATGTAAAAATGTGCCCCCAAACATCAAATGTTCAGCAGAAATAACAGGACCTGACACACTAAGGTACCGTAAACCCATTCAAATTGTGCTATTGGAATAATAAATTCCAATGCATTCAGTCATTTTAGCTAGTGTTGATTTTGATTCTCGCCACAATTATACTAATAATCAGTGTTACAACTCAGCATGCAAAGTCACCGAACAGTCGACTGTTAATTCTATAGTAAGGAGAATGTAAAACAAACAAACAAAAAACCCACCAACAGTATTTTTTTTTTCCTGTAACTGACAAAGATTGCATATGCTAAATGTATGTGTCCTAAATATATTCTAAATACATTTACATTAGTGTTTTTAATTAATTTCTCGAACATTTGTTGAAATGCATTTGTAATTTATATTCAGAGACATTCAGTGTACTTAAGTACAAGCATTCAATTAGCATCACTGTTCACCATAGCTGTTTTTCCATTTTTTGTGGCTTTTGTCCATTGCCACAGTATGGCTTTAAATCATTTGTCTTGGTTCTACTTTACTTACTATGGCTGATTGAGTTCTCTGAGTAGTGAAGTCCTTCTTCATTAAACGCTTTGGTCTAGTATCTGTTTAAAAAGTAACAGAAAATGTCTTATTAGCGTTGTATAGATACTTAGAACACTGCTACGTAGATCTCTCTCTCTCAGACAGACACACACACACACACAGTTCATCCAAGAAGTCATCCTCTATTCTGGAAGGGTTCTGGGCTCGTGTTTTTTCGTTTTTCTTTTTCCCATATTTACCAAATATCCCGTGCTTTTCCTTTTCATATTTCTCAGAAGGAACATGTTCCTTGCGTCTTGGATTGCAATTGTAACTACCGCACTGACCCATAATAAATTTAGTGTACCCGTTATCTGTGATCTGTAGTCTAAAAATGGGTCACAGAAATTGTTCATTTGAAAAATCTGTTCTTTGACTACATCATATTCGCTTAATTGATGCGGCTGCATTATGACATCACACGCCACCCACTGAAATAAAAGCTGAGGATGTCATTGCAGAGGTAGGAGGAGCCAGAGTAGAATATTACAGAATATTACATTGCTTGAATAGTGGCTCTGTCTGCCCTGGGGGTATTATTGAAACCCAAAGGCTGAAAGGATGGGGAGAGAGAGAGAGAGAGAGCGAGCGAGCGAGCATGTGTGAACATATTCTTGTCACGGTACGCCCCCCCCCCCCCAAACGTCTCCCCGTGTGTGTTTGCTTGTGTGTGTGTGTGTGTGTTCATCCGTGTGGCCATGCTCCCTTGTGTTTCACGGCTGCCCTTCATTGTGTTGTTATTGTTTGCGTATATAAGTCCTTTGTGTAAACGTTAACGTTGTCAGTGTTTGATCCCACGATAGCCTTAGTGCTACGTTGTCTTCCATGTCTCTAAATAAACATCGTTATATGCATCATTGCTCCTCTTTTGTATCCTGCCAAGCCTCCCTGTGTTACAATTATGATAAAATTGGATAAAATACTAGATCATAGATTGCAGTCTGAAGTACTTTTGACCTGCTGAGAGTTAGCCTGATTTGACTTAGCCTGTTCCTAACCTTTGTTTAGTATGTTGCATAAAAGCTCATGGAAATATTTCAGATGTAATATACATGTAACTGACCTAGTAGAGCAAAATTACAGAATTGTAAGGAGGAAGTGACGTTCTTGGGGCATATCATTAAAGGGGGAAATACACACAAGCTGTCTCAAAACCGACCACAAGCCATAATTTCGCTACCTAAACCATAGTGGCATACTCCCCTCTTACTGTTTTAGTCCCACACGCATTACATCGAATACTGCAGGACCAAAGAGTGTCACACTTATCAGCCCAGTGGTAGCTGAGATACCACACCACCCTCTTAGATATGCCTAATATAACTGTCAAAAGGTGTATAACACTGAACCCAGCTACACTCCTTCCTAGGGAGGAGGATGGAGATCCACAAGACTGCACAGCAGTCTTAGCTGAAGTATATATACCGCGGGTTGATCTCTTTGAAGAAGCCATAAGTAACCCAGACCTATGCCTCTATGTGGATGGGTCAGCATGCAGGGACGACACAGGGGTCAATAGGGAAGCATACGCGGTAGTAACAGATCATGAAATACTTAAAACAGAAGTATTACCATCCTCCTATTCAGCGCAGGCTGCTGAACTAGTAGCACTGACGGAAGCATGCAAACTAGCTGCAGACAAAACTGTTAATGATTTTGGAGCCATATGGAAACATAGGCAATTCCTGACAAGCTCGGGTAAATATATTAGACATCACCATCTTGCTAGAAGCCATTTCGCTGCCAAAGACAATTGCAGTTGTTAAGTGTGCAGCTCACAGGACTACAGAAGACCAAATCAGCAAGGGGAATACTTTTGCAGATAGAGTAGCAAAGGCAGCTGCAACTAAAACCGCTGTGCAAGCAATACAGGAAACCGCTGCTACCCCGCAGGCCACATTATGGGAAATTCAGTCAGGGGCTACCGCCACTGAAGGCACCAGGTGGAGACAACTAGAACCTCCTGTTAACAACCCACGCTGCTGTCAAAATAGAAGGACGAGGAACCTGGGTACATCACACACACCGTAAGAAGGCTCCGACACCAGCCCCAACTCCAAGCAGCAGCACCCAAACAGACTAGGTCGGAACTGTGTTGAGTAGGGTGTTAAAGGCAAGGCCTACCCTTTCGACACTCGGAACCGTCAAGAGACGGTAGAGAAAATCAGACACAGCTAACACAGTCAGAACATAGACTGAATATTAATATGGATGAAGAATCCCATGACTTATGAGAAGACTTGTTACCATTTCAGGGTCCCAACGCCACTGAAGCAGAATGATTAGCAGCTAAATGCCAACAAAATACAGCGTGTATGTCAGCCATTGTGCATGCCCAACATATCGAGCAAGAGTACCTGGTGTGCCAGCACACCAGTGTTCCAAGGACTGTAATCCCTCTGAAAAACGCAGACGTAGGAGAAGTGAATATGACAATCTCTATGTGCCAGGTTATTAACCAGACCTCAAACTGTCCCAGTCCCACTAACCCCGCACCACCGAAAATGATGCTGCATGTGGCAGCTAGTAAGGGTGAGATATTTGTATAGCAGATGAAGCAGCAGGTGCCGGAAGTCTGGTCCAGATGCATCGATTATGTGCAGGTGCACAGCAATGGCACTTGCAGTGACTCCAATAGCAGTTCCCTGTGGAATTGCTCCATGACAACCCTGCAGGGGTATTGGAATGTAATGTGGGTCGGTGGTTCGGTGGCCTATGGTGAATTGCCACAGAACTGGACTGGTTGTTGTTATCCAGCTGTAGTGCGCCCAAGGACGCAGGTGTATACACCTCCCCATGCCAAGCAGCACAGGGTGAGGAGAGACATAACCAGCACAGACTATTGTGGTAGAATTCTGAGGGACCCATGGACCACTCCGGGTGAAACCATTGGTTGGTCCCTTTTCCTGGGCGGTGGCACAGTAGCAGCCCTGCAAAAGATCAATGGCTTAGCTTATCAGTTACTGCAAGTAGTTAATGACACCTTAGCAGCAATAGGTGCCTTAAAGATAGAACAACAAGTGATAAGGGCAGCAGTGCTTCAACATAGAATGGTATTAAATCTCCTAACCATGAAGGAAGGAGGAGTGTGCAAAATGATTAACACTTCCTGCTGTTTTTACATTCCAGATCTCAGCGCTAATATCACTGATTATATGAATCATATGTGATCTGCCTTCACTCCGCAGCCTACAGTTCCAGTAGCGGCTGTAGCGTTGCCCATTCTGCTACTCATTCTTCTTCTTTTTCTTCTTCTTCTGTGTTTACCTCCTTTTTTGTCATTGCGTGTCAGACGTCTTTCTAGTGTGTTCACCATGCCAGCGCTCAGCGGCCATGCCAATGACCAACCCCAGCTCAGTGAAGACATTCTGCTCCCCAAGATGGGCGGTGCTGGTGATCCACATGAAGACATCGTAGTGCTATTTGCTGAATAAATGTGTGATAATGTGTGATATAGAATAAAGGGGGGAAATGTTGTGGGAATTTACCTTACTTCATTTTGTGGAAATTTACTTTGCTTTATTTTACTTTGCTTTATGTTTCTATAGTCACAGCATAACAGTCTGCAGATAAGCATGTGAGTCAGGTACACCAGCTGCTCACATACCGTTCTAACCATAGACATAGAAGAAGCCTTCAGCGCTCAGGCTAACCAAAACATGAATTAGCCGATACTCTGTAGGAGTTGTTTTTCTTTTTTTTCTCTTTCTTCTGTTCTCTGTATAAGGGGAGGGGGACCGTACTGCGCGTCAGTCCTTTTACTCTGTTATACAGGGGACAGAACTCAATAAAATTTTACTCTTTACTACACAATGCATAAAGCTGTCTGTGTTTGATGTGCTCTCATTTTCCCACCACATCCATTTAGCAGTACTTCTGAATAACCGAAATGGCTTAAAACAGCTGAGGGGATATTTGAAACTGAGTGATAAGATGTTCAGCAATTTATATATCATAATACAAGGCAGGAAATTAAATTTGGCTGAACTGCACAACAGTAGCTGGCATGAAAAGTATGTCGTAGAGAGAGTAACAAAAAACTCAACCTCTCACCTCGCGCTCTGAGATGTCTCCGTCACTGTCTGTAGTGTCCTCTAGGATACTGCTGCCCTCACTAAAGTGTGTCACCCTGACCGGGTCAAACATCTCTTGAACATAATAACTACACAATGGAAAATCAGCTTCAAGTGCTGCATTGCGCAAGAGTGCACTGTAAATGGCCAGATATAAATGGCAATGTCAGTAGTAAATTTATATATGCAGTCATGGAACAGGACCTAGCTGTAGAGCACAGCTTTAAGGTGCATATTATGATGTGCTCTTACCAATCATCCTCCTGGCTGTGTCTTGCTCTTTTGGCCAAATGTTTCTCTTCCAATGCGGACAGACCAGACTTGCTGCATATTACTCCGTGCACTATAAATAAACCACATGTATAATGCCTTGTAAACAATGGAAGAAGGGAAATTTGAATTGTGACTACTCTGTTAAAGGGGCGGATAAGGCAACCCCCCCAAACCCCCCCGAAAGCTGTTCTGTTATCCCTAATTGCTATGCAATAGTCCTGTGATTAACTCAAAGGCTGGAGAAGTTTCACCTTTCTCTATTTGAATCCTGAAGGCTGTTCGGTTCTGTCACCCACAATCCATCCTGTGTAATTAAACATTCACATCATAACTCGACCCCGTGTAAAAGGGCAAACTCACTCGGATGGGGGAAAGGATCACAGACTACCTGTACTGCTGCCGCAACTCTGCGGCCATTCCAACAACATCCACATACATTCCAGCAACATCCTATTATAGGACACAGTGTATCTGGCTTAAGTACACCCATTTAATAGCATGTTGGACCTTCTTTGGCCTCCAGAACTGCAGCAATTCTTTCTGGCATAGTTTCCACTATATGCTGAAAATGCTCTGCAGGAATCTTGGTCCAATCTTCATAGGATATTTTCTCTTAAATTACTTGGAGGGACTGACATGTTCTAAACTGCCTGTTATACCTTTACCCAGGGATGTTCTATAGGATTAAGATCTGGGGACTGTGAAGGCCAGGGAAACATTGAAAATTTGCTGTCTTGATACTGGAACAAATCCGTGATTATACAACCCTTGCGGCAAGGTTTCTTGTCTTGTTGAAAGTGTCCTTCTGCCATAGTTTAAGCAGCTGCATGAAGGGATGCACTTGGTCACAATACATAGGTAAGCCCTTCTGTTCAAACATCTACTGATTTCAGAGGACCCATGCTGTGCCTTCAGACATGTTAGTTGGAGCAACAGCATTGTATCTGGCTGCAATTTGCTTGACCGTGCGCCACATGATCATCAGAATGATTCTTGATGTCATCCTCTTCTGATCCCTTTCAAAATATTGGTCCTGGCTAGTCTGTTCCATGCCTCGTTCGCAGTTCGCTTCGCTCAGACCACTTGATTTTCCCATTCTAATGTTTACATGGCGTTTTTTGCAATTAGTCAAAACTGACCTTTCATGACCTTCATTATAAACTTTTCTAAGCAGTCATGATCTCACCCTGTCATAATATTTACTATCAGATCTTCCCTGTGTCCAAAGTGATCTCATGGCAGGAATTTTCCCAAGTGTTTACATTAAAGGAATCTGACTATACTGATTACTCTTCGCCAGCTAACAGCAAATAAAAGATGCTAGATTTTGGATTATGTGAGTATATAACACGTGACTGTGTTTGTGTCAGAGAAGGGAGAGGAGAGGCTTTGTCTCCAGCCTCCCGCTGCTTGCCGCTGTTCAGCTTCTCACTCCTGAGATCCTTCTCGTTCTCCTTCTCACCATTGCGTCCCACTCCGCCAATGCTGCTGCAACTTCAAACGCTGACAAAGTGCACCGGCTCAAAGCGTGGTCTAGAGTCAAATTTGAACACGGGCATCTTCCTCATTGGCTCATCTCCTCAGAGGGGCAACACATGCACAGTTTCAGCTCCTATCGATACCCACGTAGAACCTTATAAAATCAAACTGACAATGACAAGGAAACCATATTTTTAACACCTCCAGCACAACAAGTAGTAGTTTTTAGCAATGCACTACTTTTAATGGTTGTTGAGCATCTGGAAAGAATGCAAGTCACCAGGGTAACATCATCAAGAAGCCCTTTTAGACTTACTTCCATCAGATGAATTCGGCCTCTTTTTTGCTTCAGTATTTGGGACTAATTCGTAGGAGGGCATTTTGCCAACATAAATCCCCTCTGCCATGTCATGCACTCTCTGCATCAGTTGTGGGCCATATCTGCTAGACCAAACATTTACATTCTGAATACTTTGGCTGAAGTTGTTATAATGTTAGTATAAAAATCAACACTTTTATCTGTATCTTAATTTCAGGCTGATTTAACAAGTAGATAAGATAACGTAGTGTGCGGTTGTCTTGGCTTGTCCTAATGGCAGTCAGGGGCCAAAACACTTACTGTAACACTTTATACTTATAACACATTTTCCTTAACTATTACAGATGCCGTTTAACAATGTTCTATTTTTAAAATATGGAAACAGCAACTCAGCACAGAAGGCGTTAGACCCTACCTGCATCCTAAGAACACATGGGTCACCCACACCATCGATAGAGACAACAGCTGATCTAAGTCTCTTGTTTCGTAATTTTCAACGTGCTTGTTTATGAATAACTTTCGAGCTAACCACTGCTTATCACTTTCAAAGTGTTGTCAGAATTTATTGATATGAAAGACTCTCGTCATGCTGATAATTGTCTGGTAGGACCAACTGACGTTATTGCCCGGACATACGCTCGGTGAGAAAAGCATTGTGGGAATTTCAAATATGGCCTGTGCAATGCTCGGTTTGCCTGCTAGTGTCGGCTTTCCTTGGACATTTACATTTACTGCATGTAGCAGACACTCTTATCCAGAGCGACTTACAAAAGTGCTTTGTTATTTATTCATAGAATACATCCTAGCCAGTCCAATAGGTTAGAGTCCAATATAGCAATGATCTAGAATACTGTAGAAATGCAGGGATTACTGCTGATGCCTAGAAGTGTTAGATACTGGAGCCTTTCTCTATTCAGGCACCCAACGCAAGGTCTCTGCCTATCAGCCATGACATGGCGGCTTGACCACAAGCTGGTCGCCCGAGGTCATCCGCTCCCTCTTCTTGTCTCCTTTACCCCTCCCTTTCTCTTTCTCTCTCTCTAAAGAGAGACGTTTAAGGACAGGAGTGGCTAATGGCGGGCAAGAGAACAGCTCGTGGCTCGTTCATGCAGAGAACATCTAATCTTTAATAACCTTGTCCCTTTCCTTTCTACGTAGTCCCTTAGAACATGCCTCACTTTTCCCCATCATCCTGTAGATTTAGATAGTAGATATAGGACACATATATACTCTGTGCTTTCCTCAATAAAGTGTAACTCTCTTGATTCACTACCTTGGTGTCAGTATCTCTTGACTTCCCCGGATCCGGCTACAGAGGACGGAGGGCAGAGGGTAACTTGGAGGAGATTGAACCTGAAGGACTTGTCACTTTGAACCAGTTCCTAACAAGAAGTACAAAATACATAAAGTCTACCTTAAACATTGATAAGTGCAATAAACAATAAGTACTAGAGTACTACTAGACCAGCAAGTAGTAAGTTGCAGTAGTTTAGCTTTGAGATCACAAGAGACCACACAAGCACCTGGGTAGCTACCTGCAAGAGAAGGGGCCGAATCCTTCGTATGTTACAAAGGAGAAATCTGAAACATGAGTTGAGAATGACAACTGGTTGTCCAAAGTTATGATCGTGATACCAGGGAGTTCTCAAAGGGAACTGTGAGGTCCTGATAAGGGCTGGGAGTACCCGGGATGTACAGAAGGTTGCATGTTAGCTTGGACAGCTAGCTGGCTCATTCGCTTTCTATCCATCTTAAAACTGCCAAAGTCTCGAAGTAAACATCACTAGTGAGTTATTCTACACATCTGGCATTGGCAGAGTGTTACAATAATAACAGTTCACCGCAGCAGTAAAGCGATAAACACTTGTCTTATGTAGCTGACAAGCTCGCAAAATACACCAAGCCCGTTGTCATAGCAACCAGCACTTAGCTTGCTCGAACTAGCCTAGCTAAGATAGCCTTAATGGGCTAACAAAGACTCATTTCTACGCCAGGCGCACATACTACAAATGCATATTAGCTACATAACTGTTCCAATAAATGCGTGTATTACCATGCTATTCATTAATTTTCCTGTATGTGCACAACTGTAGACCGGGGGTTCTTTAACGTAATCCTCTTCGCCATTAGCTTAGCTAGCTAATAAAGCTAAGCTAGTTAGCCAGCCTAGCTAACTAACTGATATGTTTCAATGTGGAGACGCAGTAAGAGTGTCTCTAATAATTTGAGTTTGTTTTCATTCGGTACGTACACTCAAACGGTGTCATACAGTTATTGAATAAATCAGCAGAAGCTGTTATTAAAATAATGTTCTGCGTCCTTTCGAGGTCTTACCTTGACATTGGTGAAGCTTAGCAGTGGTAACCTACATACGATTCGCATTAAATAAATTAAATACAAAAAAAACATATTTCTACGGTCAACCGAGAAGTCCATGTCTTTGTGAAATTTATTCTATGAGAATAATTTAATATTACTTGCTTTGGAAAAAGCAAACACTTCATGCCAAACTTAAAGTGTGCAGGGCACAGTAATTGCTGTAGAAGACACATACATGTATTTTCACAATACACAGGCTGTTCATGTCTGTTCAGTACATATGGTTATATTACACCTTGGTTATGTGTAATATGGATATAAATGCTAAAATGTTCTATTACAGAACACGACACCTGTTGCGTTTTATATTGGTAAATCTCTGATATGACCACTGTAACATAAAGTTGCGGTTATAAATACGTGAAACATTTTGATCGACTGAAATGTAGCTGTATGTACATGCAATATATTTGTGATTATGTAAATTAAACAGCTATTCTTATTCTTATGGATAGCTAAATAAATTGCAATTTCGTCGTCTTCAAGGCATGGCATGTTTATTCATTCTTCGGCATACAAAATGACGCCTTTTCACGTTGTGGAACTACAAATATGGCGGCCTTTTTTCTTTAGCGTTTTAATGACGTAAAAGCAGAGTCTCACCGTAAAGTCGGGCAGGAGGATCTGGACTCATTTATTTCTTCGTATCTTCCGCCATCTAGCGGTCAATAACGGGTAGTCTTGAATTGATTTCTATCGCGTAATACTTTGGATATAAATGTTTAAATTTCCTGTTGCAGGACAGACAAAGTATAGTCAACCAGTTCTAACCTTTTGATAAAAACTTGAACTTCAAAGTAGGTGAATCTATTTCCTTAAACCAATCAGATCACAGTTCATTTACATAACATCAATGCTTTGAGTGCTTTAGATATGAGAACATCACAGTGATCTTTCTGCTCACACATCAGTCAGTCTATAATTCTGTATTATGTGTTTTTATAGCTTCCAACTTTCATGAGTTCCTTGAATCTGTGGAGAAAAGTGCAGACCAATGTAGTTTCTTATTTGTGAACATTTATACATTCATTTTAATTTATTTATCATTTAAATGTTTTATTAATTTTAATTTATAGACATAAGGACACAGAAAACAGTTCATATACTGAATGAATTGTTACTAGGTAATATTTTCTAGACTGTGTTTACCATATGTTTTTATTTCTAAACGTTAATGCAGTGTGTTAATCTGTCACACCGAGGCAGAAGGGGTGAATCTGATATACCCCTCTTCCATTGTCAACTATTCAGAGTCCTCCAGTGGAGCTCATACAACTAAAGAAACACATACAGAGGTCACTGGAGGTTCTAAGTTACATCTAAAGTGGTCTAGTTGTCACGTTGCGAGGATAAGCAGGATGCAGGGACGAGGCACGATGAAACGCACTTTTATTTTTGCAAACATGCAAAACATACAACAAAGCTCAAACACTATGCACATCTCAAACACCAACACATGTACTATGACACACGAGACATATATACACCCAAGCCGATTACACACAACAGAGAACAGGTGAACGACACGAGAGGGTGTGGCAACAAAGACGAACACACAAACACCAAGATATTTGAGGAGGGGGCGGGGCCACAACATGACGCTAAGCCTATACACACTGTTCCAACACTACCCTGTAGGGTACCATCTCCATGGAAGTATATTTTTAAAAGCATGTTTGGTAACCATATTTATACTGGAACAATTTAATCAAATGAATTGTGTTTTTTGTTCCTCTCTAAGACCTTTCGGACGTCGATATTGAGATTTGAGTCTGAGCAAGTTGAGAAACCCACTATGAGGGTTTCTGGGTGCTCTGGAGGAGCATCCAGAAGTCGTACACCTGCACCAAGCCTGAGACCTCTCTGCCCCTGACACAATTGCCCAGGAATTGTGGGCATGTACCTAGACTATGAGGATGGGCAGCTGTCTTTCTATTACATACTAACATATCTACATATTTATCGGAAACCTCCGGGAGAAGAAGCTGTATCCCCTGTTTGCGCTGCTGGACAGACACACTTATGACACTGTACTCATCAAAAGCAGCACCAGAGATGCACTGAGTCATATCCCGCTACACACCTCTCAGGCCAGCTTGTTTGCACATTTTGTCATAAAACTTAAGATGTCATTTGTTGCTGTTATATATAAAATTGCCAAATTAAAAAATAAATAAATCAAAAAGTACTTGTGGCTAGACAAACAGCCAATCACATAAACAAAATATAATGTCAGTAATGTTTGTGGCAGGTGTTTCAAATGTGCCCAGACTCATATTCAAAAATATCCATGTTTCAACAGTTTGAAGGTGGCCATGACACTAACAGTCTGGTGGAAATTCCACAAGATATCAAACTCCACACTCACACAAACTATTCATTCTCCCATTTGGAACAATCCAGACTTTACCATGAACAAAAATATTAAACTTTACATCTTGGATAGAAAAGGGCATTACACACCTTAAACATATTTATCATAAGACTTCTTTCATGTCACGCCCACAACTAGCCCCAAAATACGGTATAAAGAGCACCCAGTTCCTACAATAACATCAGCTAAGATCACCTATGTGTTCAAAAATCAATCCCGATACCTACATCCATATCAGAATTTATAAACAAACATTCTTAATACAAAAAACCTATTATCTAAGATATACAAAATAATAGTGAAATCAAATCTCACAGTTACTCTCCCATCGAGACAATGGGAGGAAGATTTATTACCAGCCCCCGACGCTGCAGTTTGGATTAAAATGTGTAATAATCATTACCACATGACAGCAACACTAACCTACAATGCATTCAGTACAAAATAATACAGAGTACATTATACTACACATTGGATGTTTAAAATTGGTTTCACAAGCTCAGCAATCTGTACATACTTTACTCAAAACACAGTTGACGATTACATTCACGCCACGTGGCAGAGCACACCTATCAAGCAATTTTGGCAAGTCATCATCAAGTTCAAGTTCAAGTTCAAGAGGTTTTATTGTCATTTCAGCTATATACAAGTACACAACAAAAACGAGACAATGTTCCTCCAGGGCCATGGTGCAACATAAAAACAACAGTGCAACAGACAACATGCTACACAAGTGCAAACAGTCCAATATAGTGCATCACCAACATATCCCATACTTTAAATAACCATATCCATCCAACACCATCTTTATGTCTCCTAGGAGACATATCATCATCCAATATGACAGGATACTATGGATAACATTATTATATTGATATAATAAAAATATTATTGCAAAAAAACAACAAACAAAAAAACATACTCATGAACTGGAAAACAAAAAATAATATTAGTGTCACCCAGTAGAAAAATCTATTGATAGACTATATATCAATAGAATAATTCTCAGAATTAATCAATAACAGAACCAATAATCTAGACTGGACACCTTTGATAAAATCCATACAGAGCCAATCCATAAACGCTAAATATCACACTCTAATACGTGTACATATACAATCCAACATACATGTACTCACACATAACCATATACATAGATACATACATACATACATACACACACACACACACACACACACACACACACACACACACACACACACACACACACACACATTATTCCTGTAATGGTGCAGATGGCGAATACTTAAAAATATTATATATACATTTTGCGTTTGTCTGTTCATCTGTCTGTCTTATTTTGAATAATAAAGCTCTAAAGGTCCACTGATGGGGGGTAATAAATTCATATATTTATTTCTGCAGATTTCTAAAAGAAGAGGCTGTGGTCAGGGTGGAGTGAATCTTTGATAACCAAGATTGTTGTTGTTTTGGCCTTCGAATAGACAATGGCATTACCCAGTGTCAGGTCTTTCTCAGTAAACTGCAGAGAATGATATAGAGGGCAAGAAATGGTCAAGCACAGTTTAATTGGGTGTGTGTCTGTGAAAAACACTAGAGCTCTCTGATACATTTTTGGTTCAAGATTTAATCATCATGCAAATGATTGTGATTAATGCTTTGTCTGTTTAATTCAAATATACTATAAACCTAATATTTTAATAGGGTTGGCAACTTTCTAGATCCGATTACTACATGTGTTGTTCATGTAACTGTGCAAATAAACTGCAAACACAATTACTTTTAGAAGTATCATCCAGTTTGTTTTCACAATTGCCAAAATGTAATGAATCACAGCCAGTGTTCTAAAACAGAGCTGGAATGTATTCCTGGTTGATGTGCCCTGTTTCTGGTTAAAAAAAAAAATAATTGGTGGATGAATTTTCAATGAAAGTGCTTCACTCAGCAGCCATTAATGATTCTTATATCCAGTATGAATAAATTTAAATTCCTATCCTTGTATCAGGTGCAGCAATTATGTGTAACAACTGTGAAGCAAAAAAGCAAAAGCAAAATTGTAATATAACAATATAGGTAATATAGAACTTGATCTAATGATATTAATTAGGCTATGCAAATAAAACAACTACTTCTGTAGCACATCATTCATGCCTGTTGAATAGGCAGTTTTCTGCTTTGCAGATACTTGAAATCTTTTACTAATCTTTCCCCAAATCCAGTAGGAGCTGCCTTTTACATTAACATGCCAGGATACACACTCACTGGATGTTTAATCTTTCTAATGGTTAAGCTATATTCTTATAGTCAAGAAAGATATATTGTAATTATTAATCAGTTAAAAGGATTTCTTACTGTAGGCCTATTATAAACAACATGGAGGAAATAAAAATAAAAATACTTGAGTTAGACAGTGGACACAGGTTGCTAATAAATCAAGTAAATGAAACTGGATGGACTGCTTAATTATGTAACAACACAACATTTATGGCGACGAAGATGTTTCACACATATACATTCTTACATGATGCTGACCTCAATATTCATATTTCACATTGATACTGTAACACTATAGATGAACCTAAACCTCACATTTCCCCAAATCCAGTAGGAGCTGCCTTTTACATTAACATGCCAGGATACACACTCACTGGATGTTTAATCTTTCTAGTGGTTAAGCTATATTCTATATAACCCTGTACTGGCCAAATAATTACATTTGATGTTCTATTTTGTGGATTAATCCCATAACTGAATTATTCACATGGTTTTATAGCCATGGTTAATACTTGCTGTCAAAATGCTGAGGTTCATAAGAACCTCTTTCCTTCATAAGGAAGCTTCCTGTTTTTGAAACAGGTAGTTTCAGCATACTAGCTCTTACTGCTCTCTATCTGTTTAACAAATGTTTTGTTGGATTTAACTACTTTCTACCTGGAAACTGGCAACTTCCATGGAAAACTATTTTATCATCACAAACTATATCTAAGGAACTACCACAAACATAAGT
Source organism: Electrophorus electricus (assembly GCF_041902795.1). Classification (NCBI taxonomy): domain Eukaryota; kingdom Metazoa; phylum Chordata; class Actinopteri; order Gymnotiformes; family Gymnotidae; genus Electrophorus; species Electrophorus electricus. The sequence continues at coordinate 328,428 of NW_027658790.1, read as the reverse complement.
AATGTTAACATTTTGCTTTTTCATCATGACTTATGTTCTGCTTCAGAGCACTGAATGCAGCATGTTTATTCTTCGTCATTAGTGGCAGTTTTATCTGTGAGAAGTGTAGATGAATTGCTAGTCTGACAGACAGTACGCATCCAGACAGCAAGGCGAAAGGGTGACGTTACGGCAAAGTAGACGAGCTTCCACCAGCTCATGGGACCACTATACATCCCCAACATTAAGTAACAAAATCCCAGAGACCTTCTGCCTGTGCTGGCCAGACTTCAGATCAGAAGGTGAGAGAATACAGTCATGTGTTGTGTGGCTCAGATTGTTCACACAGTTAGTAACAGTCCAAACACTTTAATTATACTGTACAGTATGAGACCTGGAAATGTGTGTCTGTGTCTGTGTTTTTGTGTGTGTGTGTGTGTGTGTGTGTGTGTGTGCCTTCTCCCCAGGCTGAGCTCCAGCTTTGTAAGGCTCTATATAAATGTAACTTTGCTCATTCAGTCATATCCTTTGTTCCTTCAAGGACTTTATTTTTCAAAAGCAAACAGCAAAAAGCTTGATTTTCTTGGTGATTTTATTTGGAAATGACGACCTCTCTCACTGGCTGCCTGGATCACTGATCACTGCCTGTACTTGGCAGGATGGATCTCTGTGGTCTACAGAATATCCAGACTGCTTGTAGAAACACATGTTCTCATTAAAAAGAGAAATAAGGCATAACAGACTCTTTATGATTTACAGTTTCATGCCTGATAGATAACAGTGTACAAGAACTGAAAGAAATGATATTTTGTTTAAAATGTCAAAATGCATAATTATCTGGCCATTAATGACTCAGGTCCACTGACACAAATATACTATTTATTGCTTTGCTTATTCATTCATTTGCTAATTCAATCATTCGTTTATTCATTCATTCGTTCATTACTTTAATTCATTGATATATAAATCTACAGGTGTTTGTACTACTACACGGTGATTTAGTAGAGGGAGGTGTGTTTGGGAATCCTGAACAATGTGGTAATTATAATCCATCTAATTTCAACCTCAGTCACAATGACACCACTGATGTGTCAGCAAAGAGGATCTATGATACTTTCTCCACCAACAACAATATTCACACTGTGAGGTAACTGTGTGTGTGTGTGTGTTTAGGCATTTAAAATAAGGCTGTATTTATTTTAGTTTAAAATTTCAAATTTAAAAGCGTATTTTGATTTTATAGGCTCTTCAACAACAGAATTACACGCATACAAATCTTCCTCTCAGACAAGTGCTTTGAAGTCTGGTGATGTTGATGTGTTGTTGGCACTGTAATGATGAGATTTGATTTTTCTAGATTATTGGGACTATCCAAATTATATTTTTGTTTTAAGTGAAAAAATGTAATGATTAAAAAACAAATTTTAGTTATCTTATACATTTTAAGATTACATATAAAAATCAAATACTCAAAATTTATTTATAAAGTACTTTTTAAAATTGTATTTTATTTTATTTTATTTACAACAGGTGCTATTACAAAGCAGCTTTTCAAATGTCCAAGTCCAAGCCCCCAGTAAGCAAGCCAAGGGTGACAGTGGCAAGGAAAAGCTCCCTAGAGCATGAGGAAGAAACGTCGAGAGGAACCAAGACTCAAAGGGGGTCCCATCCTCCTCTGGCTGTTTAAAGAGAGACATAAATTAAAAAATGAAATAAGCATTTAATGTTTAGTCCAACTTTCTGGAGGTTCTAGACTTGTGTGCATGTGTCCGAGACCCAAGTCGCAAGAGAACGTCCATTAAGGGCAACAGAGAGTAGCTGGTTGGGGAGGAGGTGGTGTGGGCTACAACAGGGGACATCAGGGGATGATGGGAGTAGCCAAGGCATCTGAGACAGGATGAGGCTCAGTAACATCACAACATCAGGGGTAGGTGTACCTCGGCAGAGTCCACTATCAGTCCAGTGTATTAGAGCAATGATGTTTGATTCCTACTCAAAGAACATGTGATATTTCCAACATTCACTTTAGGTATCAATGAAGTTGTGACATCAAGCAAAGGAGGACAGTGAGACATGAGTAGACAAGCACAAGTTGGACCTATTAGGAACAATGAAACAAAACCTGAAGACAAGAAAACAGAAATGAAAGCCTGAGTGAGCTGAACTGAACTGAATCAAACTCCTACTGCTATATGGACCTAGCTCTGTAATATAGTTGAAACTGTAAGTTGCTATAGATAAGCGTGTCTGCCAGATGTCTGCTCACATTAAGCAGTGCAGTTGTGCAGTGTGAACATGACATCTGTCTTTTACAGCAAAATCAAATTATTTTATTATTCTTTAAATGTCTTTAAATGTCTTCATGGTCTAGCAACTCATAATGGCATTAGCACTTGAAAGGAAAAAAAAAACAAAAAAACAAAAAAAAAAACCAACAGCAAAACAAAAACATCTCAAAACACACTTATTGCATTGAGTTCTGTTTAGGTGACTTTTGATTTTATATTAACACATCTACTGTTATCTATTTACCTTTTCCTTTTATCATTATATATGTCATTTTATTTTTTATCCTTTGGGCAATTAGTCTCTTCTCAATGCGTTTTATTTTTTGTGTGCAGAGAGAAGGGGTAAGAAGATGCATATACAGAGGTCTGGACTAGCCGTGCTGTCAAAGGTTAGGGGAAATGAAATAAATAAATGTTCCAAAATGTTTTTTAAATAGTTTAGTATCCAACATTTTAAATTCTAACATTTATGGTTACCCCCAGCAGTGATCAGTGGTAGCTCAGTGGTAAAGATACTTGACATGTAGTCAGAAGCTTACCTGTTCCAGCCCTACTGCTGCCAAGTTGCCACTGTTGCTTCTCTGAGCAAGGCCCTTAACCCTCAATTGCTCAAGTTATACTCACTCGTAAGTCACTTTGGATATAAGTATCAGGTAAATGTATGATTGTGTTTTTTATAATCTTGTACACATAAATGTCATATTCAACCAGAATATGTAAAACACACTGTCAAATCGTGTTTATAAAAATACGTTTTAGTTTTAATTAATTTCTGTAACTTCATGTCACTTATGCTGATATGGTTGTTGGCTCAGACAACAATGGCCACAAGAGGGAGACAAAGAGCTTCCCTAGTAATCAATGAAAACAGGCATACCCTGTAACTGTATGCTATACTATTCTTTTATTTTATATTTTTCCTTGATGTCCACTTACAATGTTTGCATGGCTTTATGTTCCAAAAATAATCATAATCTATTTTACACAAATATTTTCCAACCTGTTTATCTTGTAGAATTAAATAGGACATGTATTACATTACGAATAAAGAATTCTGCGCTGCATACACTTAGACATCAGTAATATAACTTGCAGTTATATAACTTCTAGTGAAAATCCTTGAAGCAGTCAACACCATCATCTGGGTGAGCTCCATTTAACCCTCTGAAGTTAAACAAAGAATTGCAGCTAAATGTGTGAACATTATCACGTGTCAGTTCATAACAAGTTAAGCTTCATAATAGGTCACAAAGTCAAGAAAATTCATACCTAAGCATTACTTTGTTTGATATGTTTATGGATGTATTTGAGTATAACCAGGTCATTTGCCTGTTTTTATGTATTGATCTGTATTGCTCCAAAAAACTACTCACGTCTTCCAATGTTCTTGATCCCCACTTCTAAGAAATAGTAAATGGACTAATCCTAGTTGTGGATAAGTATAAGACTAAACAGCTGTGAACTAATTCCACACGAGGGGAGTCATCACTGGAAAGGTGTTCTGGTGCGAGGCGTGCAGTGGTCCCTGTCCTGCGAACACAGAGAGACACAGAGGCGAGATACCAGTTAAAAAGGTTTGAGAAAGTACATCCTCCACTGACAAGATTCTGTTGTTTAAATGTAAATGGAACAGGTCTGCTCCTTCTCTCAGCCAATATAGAAACAGCAAACTGCACTACAACAAGTACACAAGGTGTAATGAACTTGCTATGAGAATGATGTCAGTAAGTAACTCAAAAAGGAAAGGAGCTTCTCCTTCCTGTTTTCTTTGTTCTCTTCTTGTTAGTGTTTGTATTTGCTCTTTCAAAACACTCCTGCACTCATTCCTCACACTAAAACATGAACCTGGTGTTGTTTACACAGTGACTTGGTGTGAGGCATCTGATCCATGATTTCCCCCTGGGGTCACAGGTCTCGTTTGTCGCCTTTTTTTTCTCCTTAAGACAAAAACAAATTAAAATAAGAGCAGAAAAACTGAGCAGAAATAAACAACTATTAAAATTCTAGATGCACTGTGGAATGTTCAGAGAAAAACAAGACACTCCAGTCTCTATTGTATTTAATATGTGGTATTTAACTGTCAATATGGGGACATTACGACAAGGGAGTGGGCTCAGCTGACCTGTCTATGATTTTATTTTATTTTATTTTTTTAATCCTAGTCTTTGATTAAGTTAAGGAATTTTTCTTTCAAAGAAGAGAAAAGGGATGGAACATGTGAAACACAAACATAAAAATAGGTATGCATTTATCTAATAAACTGATGACTACGATTAGGTGAGACAAGTTTTAGGATATAATAATAAGTGTATAATTTCCATCACACTTTTCACCTGAGTCTCCTGTGTTTCTGAATAAAAGAAAGTAATATAACACAAGCAGTTATACAATTTCCGAAAGGCATATTATTTAGAAATAAAGAAGAACTTGGTTATTATTTGGTTATTAGAACACATGAGGAAAGCATTTTAGTTGCATTCATTTTGCCAAAGACATCCATGACTGAAACAAGCTTCCTGTCACCACTGACCACCCTCCTAGCGTTCATGTCTCCACGGTTTCCCTGTCTAGTGTCTTTATTTTGATTTACTCCCTTGTTGTGGTTCCATTCCTTCGTTTCGTTTTCTGCACCCCTCATAATTTGCACTTGTGTCTGGTTTAATGCTCATGTGACCATGTTTTGAAGCCCTGTTTTAGTTTAGTCTTGTTGCTATTTATTGTAAGTCCAGCTGCTGTTTGTTAATCGAGGCTTCCGTGCATGTGAATATAAGCCTGAATGTTTATCCTCGCCCCAATGTTATAGCCCGCATCCCTGGTTTGTCTTCGTGCACTTTTCTTTACTTTAGTTTATCATGAATTCTCGGACTCTCCATGTTAATAATTTGACCCTGGACTTTGGATTTGCCCCTAATAAATCTCACTCTTTTCCACACACTGCTCATCGTTACACTTCCCCAACCTACTATATTTACATTAAAACTCCGTCAACAGCAGTCTTCAGCGTTGAGGGTTTTTTTAATCTGTGTAAAATTACATAATTTCTGCTGTTTCAGAAGTGAAGGATTTGCGTGCTCTAAATTTTCATCATGCCAATGCACAGAGGTTTTGGTATGGAGATTTTATCCCGATCTATAGGAGCAGGTGTGATGGACTATAAAGTTGACGAGAAAGAAACCATCCGTTTCGCCGCCGTTTATGTCCATAGATGCTGCTATTACCAAAACTAGTACTGCGCTGATTCTTAGAGGACAGTTGATTTGACCGGATGTCGCAGCAGTACGGCCGACTACTCCTGATCATAACGTATTCATGACAACTCAGCCCTTTTTACGACTGAGGTGCTCACACGACAACGCGTGATCTTGCACCTTTTATGTGTTTTAAGAAAAACGCTCAGTGTTTTAAAGAGCAGCAGCGAATTTTGATCTAACGCGTTACTAAGCTCTGTGAGCAGAGTCATTTCTCCCATTGTGTTGAAATGAACAGGTGTCTGTTATTAGTTCAAACATTGTATGTTCTTTGAAAGGCTCTATGTAAATGTAACTTTGCTCATTCAGTCATATCTTGTGTTCTGTCAAGGACATTGTTTTGAAAACAAACAGCAAAAAGCCTGACTTTCTTGGTGATTTTATTTCTCTTACTGGCTGCCTGGTTCACTGATCACTGCCTGTCCTTGGCAGGATGGATATTGTGTATCTCTGAAAATGTATTAATATTATTAGTATGTGCCTAACGCTCCTCTCTATTCCAAAGCTGACACGATTTCCATAATTCTCGTATTGCATAAGACATTTATTTCCATTATATGTTTTAGCCATCAGGTGGTCATTTTTCTTTTCAACAGTTATTGGCGTGATCCAATAGATCCAAAGTCAAACGAGTACGCACATCATGTGTTGAACCCATCCATAGTATTTTTCTGCTTATCTAATATGCCAATATTTTCTCGTAACCATCCCACCAAGTACTAAAAACACCCAAACCTAAATGCTTAGTAACTAAAGTAAAGCTTGTGTCAGTGTCTTAATTTATATTCTGCATTAGTTCATCAAATGGTTATTTATTGAGAGTGAGTCTGTATTTTGTATTTGAAAAAAAATAAAACTGTCAGCATTAAGCAGGTTTGTTGTCAGGTTTGAAGGCTGTGGTTGTGCTATTTTTCTGGCCTTTCTGGTCAACTAATTTCTGTACCCAGTCATTTCATCAAGGGAGGTGTGTTGCTATTGAAATGTCTAACTTCCTTCATCTAGGGAATTCATGACATACATTAGAATTACATTTATTATAGCTGCAGGTGGCAAGTAAAGGGTCCAATCATTTTATCACATCTGCACAACTTGGTTGCTGATGACATCCCATATAAAGTTCACCAGCCTTTGTGGTTGGTTTTGAGGTTTTGTTTCCAGGAATGTTGTATTTTGAAACCAATCTCTCAATTTTCTCTGCTGAATTGCTTTATATAAATATTATTTTTCTGATTCGACATGACTAAGAAATATAGTTTCCCCAGAAGGTCAGTTCACCCCAAATGTACTTGCATTCACAGTATGTTCATATACACCATTGAAGTTTGGTGATAATCTAACACTCTATGGCTAAGTTTTAGCCTATTAATAAAAATCCTGCTCTTGGGGATTGATAGTTAAATACACATATTTTTGATCATTATTTACAAGAAGATCTGCATTTTTTATATTTAAAAGGTATCTCTAGATCAAAAGGTCACTGACTTGTTTGAAAGGTGCATTTGCCCAACTAATTTAGGTATCAAAAATCAGGCTAAAAAAAGGTTTACGAAACGTATTGAACTTTTTTTATGAAATAGTCACAAAGTATTGCACTGTATAAACTGCATTTCTCATGCACAATTGGTACACAATGGGATTGACTCATTTTTTCTTTTTTTAAATACCTTTTCATATGTCAGAGGGGCTCTGTTGGCAAAAATGTCCTATAATTGCCATTCTAGCTCAAAGTCCATAAATCAATACTCATGTCAAGTTTCATAAGAATTACTCAAAGAAGTCTTAATTTTTTTTCAGCTGTTTTGAATGAATCAGTACACCTTGGAAGGATTGATAGGTATGTAAGGGCCATATACCATACAAATATCAACATGTTTCAGTCTCATCAACATTTTGATACCAAATTGGTGAAGATTGGAGAAAGGTCCTACGACTAGTGTGTTACAGTTCATCAGCAACATAAAAAGTAGTAGGATATTTAAATTTAAAGTAATTTCTACAAGAATCAACGTTATAGCAGTCCACTGAAGCCAGTTCTATGATTAGCCAATTACCTGAAAAACATTAGCCAATGTTTGAGTCATCCTTAGGAATCCTTCAGCTTGCTTACAGAAGCAGTATGCAAAATTTCATCTTGATCAGAAGAGCAGTCGTTGAGAAACAGTTATTTGCAATATTATAATGCCCCATATTGACAAAACTGCTACATTTGGTAAGCTACCTCAAAGTCAATACTGGTATAAGTCTTTTAAATTTCATGAAATCTGAACATGTCCTTCAGGAGTGACAGCTAGTTAAAGTTAAAGCCTGACCTTTGTACTACTAATTTGTACTACTAATATTAGAGTGGAATAGGACAACTGTATTTTTTATGTCAGGTTTTTGTTTAAATAATTATTGAGATTCAGACTCTTGCAAATATTTTGACACCAATTTCACTCAGATTGTGTGAAAATCCTAGGACAGGTTTGAAATTAGCAAAAAAAAATTAAAAAAAAAACCAAACAAAAAAGTGAAATCTAATGGGCAGAGCCTATCTGAATTCACGAGAAGCCAAGGAAGAATAAAATAAAAAATAAATATTATTTCTATATTCACCTCTGTCTTTTCTTTTGAACATCTGCAAATGTTAAATATAGTTTTGTCTGCTGTTCATAAAGGAAAAAGCAAAAATACATTAGACTCAGAACTTGTTTCTTTGTCACACAGTTTTATTATTTTTTTTGAATTATTGCATTGTCTTTTAGCACACGTTGGCAAATGTGTCCATCCTCTTGTCGATTGTCCTTGGACTTGTCTTCTTGTGCTTGGACAGCAGCTGCTGGTGCACCTTCCTCTGCTCCTCCTGCTCCTCAAGTTTGGCCTCCTTATGAATCTGCTCAATGGTCTTGGGCCCGTGGTCAGCTCGCCGCGACACCCAGTTATTCTAGAAAAGCAAAATCAGCAGATGCATACTTTTGCATCACCATGCGCTGGAATGGCAAACACAAACACACAAACACAGGCAGAGTCTCTAACCAGTCGCAGGTCGATGACGTCCTGGAGCAGGAACCGAATGCGTGAGGAACCCCTCCTCTCCTTCACTGTCTTTTCTATATATTTAAAGTAATGATCCATTTTTGGCTGAGAGAGAGAGAGAGAGAGAGTGTAAGAGAAACGTCGACAAATTTCAGATGTTCTTCACCTTTCGATTCGATCAGGTGTGCTCTCAGCTGAACTCATGTCACAAGACGTTTATGACTCTTATGTAAACCCTGCTGCCTTGCACGTTGGTCAGTGCTGTAAAGCAGTTCACTGCCACTGTGGGTGTAGCTGTGCTGTCATCAGCTGCACTTGGCTTTGGGGAATCCAGGGTGCAGCAGCAGGAGGCGGCAAACGTGGAGGAGGCTGTGAGAGCAAAACCTTCTAACAGCTGACCAGTCCTCAATAAAAGCCTTTCATTTTGTCAGCTGCAGTAGGAGCAGAGCTAACAACCACACTAACAACTTCACTAAACAACATGAACTTGGACACTTTTAAAATCATTGCCAAGGCCTAATAATACACTGATATCAGCACAGCATGCTAGTCGCACTATAGATGATGATCCTAATTAGTTGGCTACCCTGTAGTCAGAGTGCAGGCTTTTATAAACTTTTATAAACAACATTTCAACATGCTTGTTTTTTGGTTAAAAACGTGCATGGAGAAAAAAAAATACAATAAAAAAGACCAGGAAACTTGAACACAAATAACTGTCACACTAGTTGGTGACTGAACTGTCAACATCACAACTGCCATTCCTACTAGAGACAAAATTGACAGTCAATATACAATATCCAAAACTTCTTCATCCAGTTTCGATGTGTAAAGTACTTGTTGTGAAAAACGCAACACAGACCAAATCTGGACAAAATCCGCACAGTCGCTGCACTGCACACTAGCACTCATGTACACATGCGCCGTAAACCTTTACATGACATATTAAAGATAAACCGATGCAAGTGCTGAGCATCTGCTGAGAATATTAAATCAACCCAGACCAGGCCCGCGGCCTGCTTACCCTGGCCTTCTCCAAGTCCAGGTCTTTGCCGATGGCTGTGAGGAGGTGGCACAGATGCTCCAGGTTCTCCTCGCTGTGGTTCATGAACAGCTTGACCACACAGTCGTGCATGATGGCCTCTGACAGCATGTGCAGCTTGAACAGCTCCCCGATGAACTTGATGTTGCCGATGGACCTCCTGTGGGCCTTGTCCTTCGCCTCCCCCAGATCCTCCTCCAGCCTCTCCCGCTCGCTGGCCTTGCGAGGAGTAACCAGAACAAAGACAAAAGCAAGAAACAGTGCGTTTGGACCCGATAACGACCAGGCCGCCTCCCAGCACTGCTGCCGATTTCAGTCCCCTTTCTCCTGATCTGTGGGTTGGTGAGTCGGGTAAACTAGACAGGAGTGCTGCTTACTGAAGTGGCCGCTTCCAGCTGGTGCCGCAGCTTCTCCAAAACATCATCCTTGACCTTGTCCTTCTCAAACTCCTTCTGACAGCGGTTCAGCAGCAGCTTTTGGAAACTCACAGTGCTGGTGGGCTTGTCTGCCATGGGCACTTTTAACTACACAGGAAAGACATGTAGGAGAAACACTTGGGTATAAGACAGTGTTGAGAGTTCTGTTACTAAATAGAAGCTGATTAAAGCTCCATGTCAGTTTAGAGTGGTTCAAACAGAGTTCACTTCTGTGTGGTATTTGCTTTTGTATGGAACTTCAGCAGCAATGTATGGGAACATGTTACTCACCATAGCCAGGCAGCTGCACATATTGCCATAGGCCATAGAGAAGCTGGGCTCATCGATGGCTTTTTCAAAAACCAGGTCAACCACGCCTTTGAGGCGCTCCTCCGTGTCGATGGTGAGGTCCATCACCTGCTTCATCAGCTGGTTAAACATCTGCGGTGTCAGTTTGTTCAGGATACTGCGCACCTTCTGGAAAAGCTCCTGGAGAGGAAAACAGACTACCGACTAAGCTTTCCATTACAAAGATCCCAATCTTTTGTTAAATTCAGCAGTTCTTCCACATAATGACTAACTCCTCACTTTCACCATATATTTACTCTGCCATTTGGAACTTCGTCATGAACAAAAATCACTCAACTTTGCTATATAGACCGATAAAGGCATCATACATCAATCACACTTTCCGAGAAGTGTAGCACTGGCAGCAAACAGTTTATCAAATCTTATCAACTAAAACCCCTCATGTGCTCCAAATTCAAATTAAAAGAAAACCCATTAGAACCAGCTACAAGAATTTTAGATTTAATCAATATATAACTCCTACAAACAAAAAAAATATATACATAATAACCAAATCTGATCCAATAATAACCCTACCGACCAGACAATGCAATGAAGATCTGTCAATCTCTCCAAATGCTGAATTGCACACAAATTTGCAAGAATATTTTTAACACAACCACTGGGTGTTAACCTATAATATATACAAGATCATCCACAGAATACACTACAATATCTACAATACTCTCTCACCAAAATCAACACCACAATCAACACAAGGAACAACAAGCACACAAGATCTGGTCCTCAGTATCATCACACCCCCTGTTTACACTAGAAACCAATGTCCCCCTGCATAGCTACATTCCTGCACACTCCCCGCACACCCACCCAATTAAACAACGACTCTATAATTTAAATATCCAATTCTTGAAGAGCATATCGCAAAAAAAATTAAGTAGCTTTCAAGACCACCATAACAGGCTGTGACTCTGAAATCTGAAAACAGGCCACAGCGGAGTGAGGTGCTGACCTGAGTTTTCTGGGTCTCGGGGTTCTGGGTGTTCTCCCTTTTCCTGCCAGGTTTCCAGGCATTCTCAGCCTTCTTCAGCTGCACCTCGTCATTCACGGACACGTTGGTAATGATCTTGCGGGGAGGCAGCCGTCTCGGGCCTACACTGAGCAGCTGAAGCAACGAATGGGTGCTCTTTATTATGGGCGGTAACAATGTCACAAAGACCTCGGTCACATAAGATGACCAGGCGCTCATTCATTTGTGACAGAAGAGAAGGGATGAGCGGAGAGACCCACCGGTGCACCCCTGCCTCCAGGAATTGCCCTGCTGAAGTCTGCAGAGGCTGGGTTGAAGCCTGGGTCTCTGGCGATAATGCGAGGGCCCACCTGCTGCAGGGGCAGCTTGTTTTGTTTGATCTAGAAAACAACAGAGTCAAGTCGAAGTCCATCAGCCCCTCTCCATGGAATGGTTTTAAAGGTCCCCTAAGGCCAATGTTTTAGCAGGCTTACCTTGTCCAGTACCACATTAGAGATGGGAGGAAGCCCCTCTGGCTTCTGCATGCAGGCAGGCATGAACTGGAAGGCCAACAGGAAGTCTCTATCATACTGCCTCTTCCCATCCTTCAGCTCTGGCTCTGCATGCAGAGAGGGGTACAGTGAGCACCTGGAGAGAGGAATCACCTCTCTGTCAGGACACTGGGCCTGCCCCACAGGAGTGTCCTCTTTTGGCTTCTTCCAGGTGTTGGATAAACTAATAGCTGTAAATCATAAATCAGTCTGGTGTCTTTTTAGTGTCCTAACATAGCATGTCATGCATGTGGTTATTTACCTTGACTCAAGCTTTGCCTAAGATTGGACTGTAAAATGGGCTCCACTTTATCCTCCAGCAAGACCTCTGGCTCCTCGCCAGTCTCTTTCAGCTCTGCCCCAGTGGAGGCTCCACAGGCCTGGACTGCCTCTATAACAGCCTGGCCTGGGAGAGTGAGGCCTGAAGGAGCAGCAGTGCTGGAAGGCAATGAGGGCGTCAGCGTGCCTGAGGCAACCGCCTCTCCGGCTGCTGGACTTGCAGCCTTCGCCGGACAGTGGGCCTCCAGGGCCAGGCCGACATTGACATTCCCCTGCTCTGCTACCTGGCTGTTCAGCTGCTGGGATTTGAGGTAGAAAATGCGAGGATAATGAGGGTGTGGACATAAAAACTAGCAAAAGACAGAAAAGATGGAGAGAGAGAGAGAGAGAGAGAGAGAGAGAGAGAGATACTGCACACACATGCAGAAGAAGGGGAATGGCAATGAGGGTGGGGGGGTGAGCACAGCACAGCACAGCACAGCACAGCACAGCATAATTAGAGAAGTGAGTAGAGAAAGAGGCAAAGAAAAAGCACAAGAGGGCAAAAGATCCAGCCGCAAAGGCACAAAATGTGTGTGTGTGTGGAGGTGGGGGGGGGGGGTGAAGACACAAAGACAGCAAGAGACAGCAGACAAGCATGGGGTGCTTAAATAAATGGGCAGGAGAAATAGAGAAAGAGAGGAAAGAGGAACACTGTTAACATTTAGGGAAAGAGGACACAAAGTAAGTGCAACATCGCAGTAGTGAGTGTTCCCTTTACAGAGAGGCCTTTCCTCAGAGGAGCTGAGGTGCTCAGGGTTTGGCTGAATCCTTCTTACAGGGCCTTTACGTGGGCTGTCTGTGTAGAGGGAACACGAGGGAAGATCAGGAGGATTCGAGTGGCTGTGAGGGAGAACTAAGATGGAGGCAGACGAAAGAATAGGCACGGCAAGTCGGAACATCAAAACACATCTGAGAAGCCTTCTTAAATCAGAACAGCCACAATCACACAAGCTACTGCAACCAGTCAAATATGACGGAGGAGGGTCAACGGTGTGACCGAATCACTGAAGAAGGAAGAGAGAATGGCCGGAAATCAAACTACACCATCAGATTTTGTTGCTGATTGTATGATGCTTTTAATAGGACAAGACAATGAAAGCCAGCCAAACAACCAAACAATCAGCTCAGAGCTTATTATGAGGGAGGACTAGATGAGAGAGTACTTTGACCTGTGGAGTGGATCACGCGAAGCAGCGGCCTGCAGCCGATCAGGGGCTCGGGCTGTGGGACTGAATGGCTTACCTGTGGAGCAGTAGGGGTAGTGCAGGGACGTCCCACTGGTGGGCTTGTGTTCTGGCTAATGGCTACTCCTGACATGATCTCCTCTGTGATATCCTTGCCATCCTGGTTAGGGTCTCGGATACGGATCTTAGCGAACAGCAAGTTATTTGCATCTATTAAGTCAATCCACAATTAAATTAATTTCACCTCTGAGGCAGGGGGAATACTCACTGTTTTCTTTACTCTCTTAGTGGGTGGAGGCTGCTGAGCTGTATGCACTATTATGGATGGAGATTTGGTGTATATGGTCTGGCCAGGATAGTATGAAGGCCCTGCCACTAGTGGTGACCAAAAAAAAGCACTGGTTTCAGTTAAAGAGCAAACGAAAAACCAGTTTCAGCCAGCGGGAATACCCAGAAGAAAGGTCTCTTTATCGGTGAGAGCACGCATGTGGGTTTCCCAGGTGGGGGTAGAGAAAGGGAAGTCCAAACTCACCATATGCTAGTGGGCAGTCTGCAGGAAAGAGCCCAGGGTAGAATGTACTGGGTCCTGTGGGCTGGACGGAGTACTGCTGGGGATGTCCCACGTAAGGAAGGCCACTGTGGTGATACTGAGAATGAAACAGAACAGCAGAGGTAAAGGGCCTAGCACCAGACATGGCCATTCATATAGGACACTCCTAAGAGATATTCAAAGCAGTAAACAAACAAAAAATACAAAAACATTTAGTTTTTACACTGAAAAAAAACTAAACTAGAACTTCTCATTTCTGCTTCCAAGATAAAACATATTTTTATCTACACATTTTAGGAGCAGTTTATTTATTGCTGGCCAACCTGTTTATAGACAGATTTTCAACCCATTTGCTACACTGTGTACATATTTGCACAGGCGCTTTTCTCTGCTCTGGGTACCTGAGGCACGTAGTACTGGAGTACGTAGTACTGGCCGGTCTGGGATGAGGTGAATGGCATGGGCGTCAGGAACATCATGATGGGCTGGCTGGACACGGGTCGAAAGGAAGCGCTGTTACTTGGAATGGCAGGCTGGGCTGTCTGCATCTGAGGGATCTGGAAAAGCTGGGAGAGGAGAGGAGTGGAGAGTGAGGGTCACAGAGCAGCGTGGCATATGCCGCAGCAGCCGGCTCAGACGCTCGGAGTGAAGACTTTAGTCAAGAGTTGAGTCGTGGACTCTACAGCAGTTGTACTGGGAATGTTGAGGAGATATATACATAAAAAAAAAAAGTTTAAAATTTTCAAGGGATTTTGAATGTCCTATTATGCTAGGCATGCAAGATACAAAAAGAAAACCTTTCAAGAGTCTGTTTCACATGCATGGCACTAATACAAGGGTGACTGAACTAGCATGAAAAATTAAACAATTACAATGACGGATGCAGCTAATTAGCCATGATTGCAGGAGAGGGGATATATATGTAAAAGACAACTAATCTTGAATGTAAATTTGTACTGATAACCTGAGTCTATCAAAGCCAATGCTGACAAAATATGACATGAGCTAGAATTCAGAATGTGACAAACCCCCATCCCAGTTGGCTTTGATGCTCAGAATGAGAACATAGTGAGGGAATTCCTTCTACATGAGAAACAGTAAAATGAGCCTAAGAGGTGATTCTCACATACTGTCTCCCACCGAGCTGTTGCCATCTTAACATTTTCTGGACATAAAATCCTCCCTCCAGCAGTTATGCAGGCAGGCAGAAATGAACCTTTGTATGGGCTCCTGGGTAATGGAGCAGCCATACCATGTCCAAAACAGATTATTAAAAAGCACTGGAGTCCAAAGGAAATAAAGAGAAACAGACTAAAAAAGACTAAACATAAAAGACTAAACATAGGTGCTGGCATCCTCCGAACTGGGGAGCAGAGTGGCGCGCAGGTGCACCACTGAGCTACTGGAATGTCTTTCAATGCATTTTTTGAAGACTGCAAAATTACCTGAATGGATCTCAATCCTCCCTTGAATATTGAAGCAGGAACGAGAGAGAAGCTAGTGGAAGAACGCACTAATGGGTGTGGAGGGTCAGAGAGACTTCAACACGCTCACATACACTGGCACACACAATTTAAACAAATCTTTAAACAAATTTAAACCAAAACAAGTTTTGTTTTTTTTTAAATGACGGAACACTGTTGTTACAGTGGAATTGTGAGGTCAGAGGCAGAGCAAATGTGTTCCACTAACCTTCCTGGCCCTTTAAGTGCACTACTGCAGATAGACTGAAAACAAATTTCACCTAAATAAAATCACACTGTAACACTGAAAACATAAACACAGACAAGCACTGAATGAGTGGTAAAGGGCATTAAAGCCTAAGTATTACATGGAGATCACCGCTCACATTTTCAATTCTTTCCTTTGACAAAACAACTCACATCAACAGCCAAGGCACTGCACTGGCTTTCTAAAAGGAGATGGCAGATGGCACTATCAATTAGCTTCACTCAAAAATGGGAGAAAACAAGGAATGCGGCATGTTATGCGCTCGTGCACATAGTTCGGTCACACGTCTCTGCTATGGTCTTCCAACGTACACTGCCCTTGATATGAGGCAATATGGCCACCTACTGTAAGCTCAACCTTGGGTCACGATATCATGCAGAGCCTTCATAATACCCTATGCTTCTGTGCATGTGCTAGTCAGATTCAAGCTCAAATATCGTCTCTCTCAGCTAGCACAGCCCGGCCTCATCTGTCTACAAAACTTCCAAGAGGTCTCCGGTACACTAGACAAATGTTGCTGTTTTGTATTCACAGAGAACATTTATCCAAGTATGTGTACTGGTCAAAAAGTTGGGATGCGGCTGGGAGACAGGAATCCATCTGCCTCTGAGATTGATGTGTGAGTTGGGGAGGGGAGTGCAGTGGCTAGAACACTAAACTTGGCGAGGTTTTACCACAGGCACACAGAGGAGCATGCAGCATACAGTGGGAGGTGCTGCGCTGCAGCGGTGGACATTAGCTGCTGGTGGGCAGGATGAGAGAGCAAACTGGGGGTGGAGGAGGGTGGGGGGAGCCAGGCAGAGACTGTGGGGGCAGGATGCGTGCAGACGCATGTCACATGCTGCAGGAATCTGGACCATGTTGCTGACAAGTTCATTGAATGTTTTGAAGCCAACTACAGCACATGCATGTCTGTGTTGTATCTGGGCTTGGTGGATTAGGGTCAAGGAAGACTTATTTTTAGCTGAAGATGTCTATCAATAGCAACACACTTAACTGCAGATAACCATATTTACTGCTAAACTTTGGCTGACATCTCAAGTGAGGCGCACTTCATACAGAATGAATACAAGAGTTAATTTACTGTCTTGTGCAGTTCAATATAACAAGCTCATGGTTCATTGCAGGTGGAGCCACCGTCCTTGTTGATTGAAAACCTTAAGAAGCAGAAGCAACAGTCCTATTCCAAGCTAGAGAAAAAAGGCACAGGACTCTCACACAGCAGACTCTGAAATGGAGGATCTCTCACATTAAGGTATGGCTATGCAGCCTTGAATTTTTATCTCCAGACATTCTTGTGTGGTTCCTAGATTTTTCCCACATTCCAGTCCTTTTCTCAAGTACACTTTAAATAGAAAATAAAGTAATTAATTGAAGGGAATAGCCGGTGCCATCTTTATTCTGAGCTCAATGTTGCATACAGACGAGGTATTGACCACAGAATGTCTAACAGTCTCAGGTGGGTTCAATATTTATACATTTTCATCAAGTTACAAAACCATTTTTTTTTTTTAATTGTATCTTTAGGTGGTATCCTGGCCTCAATCCTGGACTTGCCACAGAGGCCATATTTGGTCATTCTCACTTCCTGCTTACTTCTGAAGCCTAATTTGGTCTTTTACAATTCCTGCCATCATATTATTACATTAATAATTTCATTTTATTACCTCACTTGAGTACACCTCTAGCTGGATATTGAACCACTTGGTTGTAATCCTAAATGAATCAAGAATGATACAATCAAAGGATCACTGCTTGAAGCCAAGCAAAAAAGTTTGATTTTTCACATTCACAGACATGAAGAACCAGCAGGACGAATCAAGACTCATGTGAACTGTGTGGGAAAGTAGACTTTTCACATACTGTAGAACAAAACCGCTTTGATGAAGTTGTAAGCAAAGAGCTATTAAGAACATAAGCCTGTGTAAATCCTGATAAGCAATTGTAGTTCAGAAGTGTTTGAATATGTGTATTGTTTGTTTGTATTTTCACAGGCCAAAAACAAGTACTGATTAGCAAGATTTACTACCTCCCAGTACACCATTTCTTTTTACTGCCTGAGTAGATGTTGATGGAAGTCAAAAGGCCAACAGAAGCAATAGCCATCTGGTGGTTGCTTCCAGACTACCAGATCAGCTTGATATTCTCTATTGCCTCTCTCTGGCAGAAGACCCACCAGGTCATTCCACATTTGCATAGTTTTGGTGATGCTCTTTGCTTTGGCTTCAGTGTCACTTTGGTGGGCTTCTTTGGGTGGGATGATTCCCCCGCTGAGAGTGTGCGGGCTGTTGTGGAGAGAGGATGTGTCTCCAGAGTCACATCCAGACCCACATATGGCCATCGCAACCAGAAAAGCACAGGTGAGGAAGGCAAGGCTTCTGAGAGCTACCAGCCAAGCAGGTGTGGACAGAAAAGAGGTGCTCTGTAGCAAAGAGAAAGGAAGCTGATTGCTTGGTATGTAAAAGGACAGAAACCTGGAAGCTGGTGTGGATAGTATGAAACCCACCAAAAATGAAAACAACTGCTTCATTTGGAAAGAAAACAAAACAAAAAAAAACAAAAAAAACCACAAAATGCAGCAAGAGAGAACAGGTCTTTGCTTATCTTAGATAAATCAATGTTTGAGATAATCAATGCTTAAAAAAGCATGGTAGCCAGGAACAAAAAAGTAACCAAAAGTATTCAAGGTGAAATGTGCAGTGTACATTGGCTCAGTCATTTCAACTGTTCCCCATTTGTTTTATATCAATTTTCATCTCTGACAAGGAAGATGTGGAGGGGAACCTGGGAGCCTGTTGGACAGGGTAATGAACTGGATTGCAGGCTCAAACACTGTATGCACTTATATGCACTTGAAGGACAGTGTTCACTGCAGTTCTGTGTACGCCTTTTTTTCTATCGTGACTTTGTATCAACCGGGAAGGAGCAACTGTCATTCACACCCAACAGGAATGCAGCTAGTTGTGACCTTGAGAATTCTTGGCTATGGAATCGCCAAAAAGTATCTTAAGCACTTTAGCACCATTCTAAGACAACCATTGACAATAATTACTCACCTTAATGAATGCTTTGTCCGCATCTTGGCTGCATCTGAGCTGGTGGTTGAAAAGCAGGGCCCGCAGCTGTCAGTTCTGGTGCTGGATGTCATACTGCTCAGCGGTCTGACAGGCACGCACAACTCGTAGGTCTGTTCAAGGTGGCGCTTGTACACCTCAATTTCCATCGTAATTGTCCTATACAACCATTAAAAACTTGACAGAAGTTAAAAAACAGCAGAACGGTTTGTTACAACTGGAAAAAAATAAATAAGAAAAGATTGTTTGTTGTACATGAAAGTCAGTGAGCCATGAGGATAAGCCCTCTTGTCCAAAGTTCTGATCAGCAGTTATGACCTCCTAACACTGCAATCAAAATGCACGGGCAAAAGATGCATTACTAAAAAAATACACTGCAGATCTGGAATTCATGTCACCACAGTCAAAGTTGAAGGCTTTGTTCGGTGAAAAGAAAACAAATGCATCAAAGTTGGCGTTATACTCAGTAAGAACTCAGTAGAGTAAGAAACTGCAAAATACTCAGAGAACTCTGTGCATGAGTCAGTGGCTCAATAGTCCAACTAAAATCAGCCAGGACCAAAGTTTAGTTGGGCTAAACATGAGTCAACTAAATCCTTAGTCAGAGAATGATATTCTGTCTTTGCTGCTTACATGATCAGCTTCTTTCAAATAGCCATGTAAACTTAGTCAACTTAGTTATTTAGGAATAATATCAAACTACATGTGGGCCATCAGATCCTGTTTGCCCTTGAAGACCCACTCACAATCTCTGCCCAAGTCAGAGACTATTTAGAGCTATTATCTTAATTCCAGCACTGGACATGCATTACCTTGCACAGTTTCACAACTCTGGCCCTGCAATAAACCCTGCATACGTCTTAACTAAGAAGGCAACAGTTCAAATGGAAAACCTATTTCCTTTCTGGGAGTGAAGGAAGCCAGCTGCTTGATCTTCAGTGTCTGGTTGAGTCTTGGGTGCATCAAGCACAGGGACACCAGCTGATACCCCATGGTTGAGGTGCTCCATATATTGTGCAAGGATCGGTTCATTATAATCACCATTCTGCATTTTTTAACAGCAGCAACAGCATAAAATGGTTCAGTTAAGGGTGCATCATTGGAAGACTTTCACTAAAATATGTCCTCACCATGTCTCAAATACAGCAATACCTCTTAGAAGTCATTGTACTGCACACAGAATGGACAGTCCCAGCAGTTTCTGTTCCAATATGGAACCTCAGTGTTTTGATTACAGAAAAAGCAATTCACAATGGCATAAACTGGTTTCTTCCCATTGAATAGGGAGTTTATATATATAACTGAATTTGATCAAACTGTAGCAATGATTGTGAGCAAGGATCTTTCATTCTACAGCCTAAAAATGAAAGTGACAAATACATGTATGTTACAAATAAACCAAACTTGAAACTTTATATGAATAGCTTCATGTTGAATATACACAGTTAATCAGTCATTAAAAACTACATTCTATTAATACAGAATGTTTATGAAAGTTAATTTAATCTAATTAACAATAAATGAACAGTCGAATATTGTAGTTCAAACAGTCCAATAGCTGTAGTAATGGCTTAACTCATTTTGCTTATTTAGAGAGAACGATCAATTTGAAAACCCACAGGTTTGTGGATTTGGGTCTCTAAATCATACAAAAGTAGGTTTTCTATTGCTGAACAGTTAGCTAGCTAACAAACTACCAGCACCTAAACGATCAAAGTTGAAAGCTGAACAATGAAATGGTTCCACAAGGAATGGTTTATAGCCCCGAGTTTGACACTCGCTGACCTCAACTATTAGCTAGCTAAATAGCTTATCGCTGTGATAAAGCGATACAATCTTTAGCAATGAGGACATGAATAAAGTATCCTTTACAATTTTCACAATATTGTGAAAATTTAATTTGCTGGCATTGGAGGTTATTAAATATTCACAATATCAATAATAATTCCTTGGCTCACAGAATCAGACATTACATTTTTGCTGTTATGGCAGCTGTTATAAAGATCATATTTATACAGAACGCTGTTCAGTTAGTGCTAGTATTGACAAACCATTGCATAACTAATAGCGGTACAGAGACAGAAACATCATGTGTTCAGATGAATAACTGGATGTGTGTGAGACAGTCTGTGAGAGGTTTGCATTTGTGTGTGTTGCATGACTATGAGTGGAAAAACCATATAAAGGTAAAAACATTACCTCTGCAACAAGGATCTCTTCTATTTGAAGGAAAGGTTTAAGTTAGACACAGTCTCCACAGAGTAAGTTAAATCTGTCTGTGTTAAGACCAGTTGACATATCAGTGGTTTATCACTGATTATGCCTGCCACTGAGATACCACAAATTAAGGACTCCAGATTCCAAGACATAGAGTTGTGCAGTGTGAGCCATACATCAATTTGAAAACTTCAAGTCACGTAATGTGTGCATGGCCACTGAAATACCACAAATTAAGCACTCCAGATTCCAAGACATAGAGTTGTGCAGTGTGAGCGATACATCAATTTGAAAATTTGAAAGTCACGTAATGTGTGCATGGCATAAGCATATCAGCAGGTCACAAAAACATTTGCTATCAGAAATGATTTCATCATAGAAAAAAACTACAAATTCTAGACTTGAGAATGTGAGCATCAATCCCAGTAACACTCACATACTAAAAGAGCACTCTACCACTTGAGCTAGTTCTCCTAGAGTGGGACTTGTTTGCAGATCGGACAAAAGCTGAAGACACAGTGGAATGGCAATTCTCTAGGAGATCATACCAAATTCTGATATGCTATGCAAACACTATAAAATGTGAGCTATGTTCGATCTGGCAGCCGATGCCTAGGTCCCGCAGGAGTCTGCCTATGTTCAGTTAGAACAGGCATCAGTAAGACAATACTCGCTGTACTCACTCATTATCTTAATACTGTTCATTAAATTAAGTCAGCGGTTTATATTGAGTTTACGTCATTTGGTACGACGACTCTACAGTCTTGAATTGATTTCTGCAGTGTAATATGGATATAAATGTTAAAATGTTCTATTACAGAACACACCTATTGCGTTTTATATTTTATATTATATCTCTGATATGACCACTGTAACATAAAGTTGCGGTTCTAAGTACCTGAAACATTTTGATCGACTGAAATGTAGATGTATGTACATGCAATATATTTGTGAGAATGTAAATCAAACAGCTATTCTTATTCTTATGGCTAGCTAAATAGATTGCAATTTCGTCGTCTTCAAGGCATGGCAGTGTTTATTCATTCTTTGGCATACAAAATGACGCCTTTTCACGTTGTGGAACTACAAATATGGCGGCCTTTTTTCTTTAGCGTTTTAATGACGTAAAAGCAGAGTCGCACCGTACAGTCGGGCAGGAGGATCTGGACTCATTTATTTCTTCGTATCTTCCGCCATCTAGCGGTCAATAACGGGTAGTCTTGACTTGATTTCTATCGCGTAATACTTTGGATATAAATGTTTAAATTTCCTGTTGCAGAACAGACAAAGTATAGTCAACCAGTTCTAACCTTTTGATCAAAACTTGAACTTCAAAGTAGGTGAATCTATTTCCTTAAACCAATCAGATCACAGTTCATTTACATAACATCAATGCTTTGAGTGCTTTAGATATGAGAACATCACAGTGATCTTTCTGCTCACACATCAGTCAGTCTATAATTCTGTATTATGTGTTTCTATAGCTTCCAACTTTCATGAGTTCCTTGAATCTGTGGAGAAAAGTGCAGACCAATGTAGTTTCTTATTTGTGAACATTTATACATTTATTGTAATTTATTTATCATTTAAATGTTTTATTACTTTTACTTTATAGACATAAGGACACAGAAAACAGTTCATATACTGAATGAATTGTTACAAGGTAATATTTTCTAGACTGTGTTTACCATATGTTTTTATTTCTAAACGTTAATGCAGTGTGTTAATCTGTCATACCGAGGCAGAAGGGGTGAATCTGATATACCCCTCTTCCATTGTCAACTATTCAGAGTCCTCCAGTGGAGCTCATACAACTAAAGAAACACATACAGAGGTCACTGGAGGTTCTAAGTTACATCTAAAGTGGTCTAGTAGTGACGTTGCGAGGATAAGCAGGATGCGGGGACGAGGCACGATGAAACGCACTTTTATTTTTGCAAACATGCAAAACATACAACAAAGCTCAAATACTATGCACATCTCAAACACCAACACACGTACTATGACACACGAGACATATATACACCCAAGCCGATTACACATAACAGAGAACAGGTGAACGGCACGAGAGGGTGTGGCAACACAGACGAACACACACACGAACACACACACACACCAAGATGTTTGAGGAGGGGGCGGGGCCACAACATGACACTAAGCCTGTACACACTATTCCAACACTACCCTGTAGGGCACCATCTCCATGGAAGTATATTTTTAAAAGCATGTTTGATAACCATATTTATACTGGAACAATTTAATCAAATGAGTTGTGTTTTTTGTTCCTCTCTAAGACGGTTCGGATGCCGATATTGAGATTTGAGTCTGAGCAAGTTGAGAAACCCACTGTGAGGGTTTCTGGGTGCTCTGGAGGAGCACCCAGAAGTCGTACACCTGCACCATGCCTGAGACCCCTCTGCCCCTGACACAATTGCCCAGGAATGTGGGCATGTACCTAGACTATGAGGATGGACAGCTGTCTTTCTATTACATACTAACATATCTACATATTTATCGGAAACCTCTGGGAGAAAAAGCTGTATCCCCTCTTTGCGCTGCTGGACAGACACACTTATGACACTGTACTCATCAAAAGCAGCACCAGAGATGCACTGAGTCATATCCCGCTACACACCTCTCAGACCAGCTTGTTTGCACATTTTGTCATAAAACTTAAGATGTCATTTGTTGCTGTTATATATAAAATTACCAAATTAAAAAATAAATAACTCAAAAAGTACTTGTGGCTAAGAAGCACAGCCAATCACATAAACAAGATATAATGTCAGTAATGTTTGCGGCAGGTGTTTCAAATGTGCCCAGACTCATATTCAAAAATATCCATGTTTCAACAGTCTGAAGGTGGCCATGACACTAACAGTCTGGTGGAAATTCCACAAGATATCAAACTCCACACTCACACAAACTATTCATTCTCCCATTTGGAACAATCCAGGTTTTACCATGAACAAAAATATTAAACTTTACATCTTGGATAGAAAAAGGCATTACAAACCTTAAACATATTTATCCTAAGACTTGTTTCATGTCACGCCCACAACTAGCCCCAAAATATGCTATAGAAAGCCCCCAGTTCCTACAATACCATCAGCTAAGATCACCTATGTGTTCAAAAATCAATTCCGATACCTACATCCTTATCAGAATTTATAAACAAGCATTCTTAATACAAAAAACCTATTATCTAAGATATACAAAATAATAGTGAAATCAAATCTCACAGTTACTCTCCCATCGAGACAATAGGAGGAACATTTATTACTAGCCCCCGACGCTGCAGTTTGGATTAAAATGTGTAATAATAATTACCACATGACAGCAACACTAACCTACAATGCATTCAGTACAAAATAATACAGAGTACATTATACTACACATTGGATGTTTAAAATTGGTTTCACAAGCTCAGCAATCTGTACATACTTTACTCAAATCACAGTTGACGATTACATTCACGCCACGTGGCAGAGCACACCTATCAAGCAATTTTGGCAAGTCGTCATCAAGTTCGAGTTCAAGTTCAAGTGGTTTTATTGTCATTTCAGGTATATATACAAGTACACAACAAAAACGAGACAACGTTCCTCCAGGGCCATGGTGCAACATAAAAACAACAGTGCAACAGACAACATGCTACACAAGTGCAAACAGTCCAATATAGTGCATCACCAACATATCCCATGCTTTAAATAACCATATCCATCCAACACCATCTTTATGTCTCCTAGGAGACATATCATCAACCAATATGACAGGATACTATGTATAACATTATTATATTGATATAATAAAAATATTCTTGCAAAAAAACAACAAACAAAAAAATATACTCATGAACTGGAAAACAAAAAATAATATTAGTGTCACCCAATAGAAAAATCTATTGATAGAGTATATATATCAATAGAATAATTCTCAGAATTAATCAATAACAGAACCAATAATCTAGACTGGACACCTTTGATAAAATCCATACAGAGCCAATCCATAAACGATAAATATCACATTCTAATACGTGTACATATACAATCCAACATACATGTACAAACACATAACCATATACATAAATATATACATACATACATACATACACACACACACACACAAACACACACAAACACACACACACATTATTCCTGTAATGGTGCAGATGGCGAATACTTAAAAATATTATATATACATTTTGCGTTTGTCTGTTCATCTGTCTGTCTTATTTTTAATAATAAAGCTCTAAAGGTCCACTGATGGGGGGTAATAAATTCATATATTTATTTCTCCAGATTTCTAACTCTGAGAGAAAAAAAACGTCCTTTTACAAATTGTACCTCGTTGTGGACCTCGGCTAGGTTTACATTCCAGGTGATTATTTTTAAGTTATAAATAAAAATAAATAAAAAATAAAGTGTAACAGTTCCCGATGAGGCGGTATGGTGGTAGCGGGCCAAAAAAATCAAAATCTTCAATATGTCGCATGTAATTTACTCTAAATAAAAAGATTTAGATATGATTTACATACGAGTTCTATTTTTAGGCCTACTAAATGTATACTTTAAATACATTTATTAATTAGCACAGATAATATATCTGCTCTTTATACTTGGATTTCTAACCTACATATTTAAAAATTTAACTGATGTATTTATTTCTGCAGATTTCTAACTCTGAGAGAAAAAGACGTCCTTTAACAAATTGCACCTCGTTGTGGAACTCTACTAGGTTTAATTCCAGGCGAGTATTTTTAAGAGGCTAGATTTGTGCTCACAAGCTGCGATGGTGGTTTTTTCATAGCTTCTAAAAGAAGAGGCTGTGGTCAGGGTGGAGTGAATCTTTGATAACCAAGATTGTTGTTGTTTTGGCCTTCGAATAGACAATGGCATTACCCAGTGTCAGGTCTTTCTCAGTAAACTGCAGAGAATGATATAGAGGGCAAGAAATGGTCAAGCACAGTTTAATTGGGTGTGTGTCTGTGAAAAACACTACAGCTCTCTGATACATTTTTGGTTCAAGATTTAAATAAGATTTAAATGCAAATAAACTGCAAACACAATTACTTTTAGAAGTATCATCCAGTTTGTTTTCACAATTGCCAAAATGTAATGAATCACAGCCAGTGTTCTAAAACAGAGCTGGAATGTATTCCTGGTTGATGTGCCCTGTTTCTGGTTATATAAAAAAAAATAAATAATAAAAAAAAAAATTGGTGGATGAATTTTCAATGAAAGTGCTTCACTCAGCAGCCATTAATGATTCTTATATCCAGTATGAATAAATTGAAATTCCTATCCTCGTATCAGGTGCAGCAATTATGTGTAACAATTGTGAAGCAAAAAAGCAAAAGCAAAATTGTAATATAACAATATAGGTAATATAGAACTTGATCTAATGATATTAATTAGGCTATGCAAATAACACAACTACTTCGGTAGCACATCATTTATGCCTGTTGAATAGGCAGTTTTCTGCTTTGCAGATACTTGAAATCTTTTACAAATCTTTCCCCAAATCCAGTAGGAGCTGCCTTTTACATTAACATGCCAGGATACACACTCACTGGATGTTTAATCTTTCTAGTGGTTAAGCTATATTCTTATAGTCAAGAAAGATATTTTTTAATTATTAATCAGTTAAAAGGATTTCTTACTGTAGGCCTATTATAAACAACATGGAGGAAATAAAAATAAAAATACTTGAGTTAGACAGTGGACACAGGTTGCTAATAAATCAAGTAAATGAAACTGGATGGACTGCTTAATTATGTAACAACACAACATTTATGGCGACGAAGATGTTTCACACATATACATTCTTACGTGATGCTGACCTCGATATCCATATTTCACATTGATACTGTAACACTATAGATGAACCTAAACCTCACATTCTCGTCACGTTGATAAGCTTTTTGAAAGTTTGATCATGATCAAAGATCATGATCTTTGTTTTCTAAGTGTGTTTCCAAATTGCCTTTGACTGCTGTATGCCTAATTGCGGCATTTAGCACCTCATTTCGTCTCTAATTTTTGACATGTACTCTTGACATAAGTCTTGCATAAGTGGAAAGTCGATCAGCCCCCATTTAAAAATGGTAAGCTTTTACTGTCACGTTAATAACATCACGCACACGCACACATAATGCTTCGACTGTCCTACACTTTAAATATCTTTTGCACATTATGGAGTGTGAGCATAGTTACCAGTTCCCTTCATGCAAAAGGGTTGTCTTAGGTTACTGTAAAGTCTAATGCACATTTGGAATTATTAAAAGTAGTTTATAATCAATACGAAATTTTACTGGGAGCCAAAGTAAAGTAGCTAAGATATGATTGATGTGATCAAATTTTCTAGCTCTATTAAGAACTATGGCTGCTGCATTTTGAACTCGCTAGGCACTTTAGGCACTTAATAGCACAGCTAGATAGTAAGGGATTACAGTAGTCCAATATTGAAGTAATAAATGCATGGACTACCTTTTCTGCATTATGTGTGGAGAGCATGCTCCTAATCTTTGAAATGTTTCTAAGGTGGAGAAAGGGGGTCCTAGAAACATTATTTATTTACGTGAGCTTCGAACGAGAGACTGGGATCCATAACTCCAAGATCTTTAACTGTTAGAGAAGATGTGATTGGGAGACCATTGAGGTTCATTGAGTAATTAGAGAGTGGAGACCTAGCTGACTCTGGGCTTAATAGAAACACCTCTGAATGTCTCTGAATGTTAGAAATTAATTAAAAATACTAATGTCAATGTATTTACAATGCATGTATTTAGGACGTAATTTTTTCAATCACAACAAAATATGTTGTTGTATTTTTTGCATTATGCTTACTACAGAATTAACAGTCAACTGTTCAGTGACTTTGCATGCAGAGTTGTAACACTGCTTATTACTAGAACTGTGGCTAGAATCAAAATCAACGCTAGTGTCGTTCCTAAATCCCCAATCAGCTAGTCGTAAAGTTAACATTCAAATAGAAAATAAAGATGCAGACTTCAGAATTAGTTAAAGAGAATAGCTGAGAGAATAGAATAAATTATCCGTTACTACCCCTGTCTTTTATCATCCCTCCATCCCTCCATCCCATGCCATCTTCCTCTATTATTTGCTTTTCTATTTTGTTCTGGTATCTCCTTATCTCTTTTTAAAAAAAACATTGGCCAAAAGACTAACGAAAACACTGACATACTTAAGACCTTTAATATTTTTTTAAAATATAACATTAAAAGGAGAATGTTACTTATTTCACCCTGACTGTCCACTTATATATCTGTTTTGAGTATGATTTTCCTTGTTCAAGTGAAAACAGTAACAAATGTAGCATGCTTTGATAAAATCCATCCTCATGTAAAAGATGTATTGTCCCAATCATAGTAAGTGAAAACTATGACATAAAAAACTTTCTTTACCTAATATAAGCAGGCAATTATCTTTTAATTTGACCTACCCCAGTAAATCACGGTATCTAAGTTGATGAATAACAGGAATAATCACAAACTTCTAATGAAGCAAAGTAATATATAATTACAATTATAAAGGACTAATTTGGTTTGTCTCCCCCAAAGCCATTAGAATGTTCTTTATATAACAAGTGAAAATGACCTACACCAATGTGATATACAAACCAATCCTGCTTTTATTACACAGAAGAGCTGAGCAATTATGGGGAGGCACCCTAAAAAGTTGAGGGTGGAATTACCTGTCAATAAACAAAGTACAGAATAGAAAAGCAAAACTATTCTGTTGCATCGTCTTTGAAATGACTCTGCAAGGAAAATGTTGATATGAATAAATGCTTGCATTCCTTTCTGATACAAGTCAAAAAATATCTTTAAAGTGGCTCAAACATAAGAACTATGTGCATTCCTTCAAAAACATATACAAACCAATGAAAAAATCTCCCCTAATATGTGTATATACACAAGTGTCTGTGGGAGCCCCAAAGCTATATTATGCATTCAAATAACAAAATATATATCACAGTCCCTACAAAAAATGAAAGTAAAAAAGCTAACAAACAACAAAAAGGGGAAAATCATAAATGAAAATATCCCAAAAATAATTTACTAATGTCATGTTTGTAAGCAGCCCTGCTTTCCTGCTTCCTAAAATGGTGACATATTTTAGGTACTCAGGCCACTGGAAACAAAAATATACACAGCAGTTCTTCCACACATTTAGAGGAACCTGATTTTTTTGTTAGATAAATATGTGTCGGTTATGACCGTTAAAAAGACCTGAACAAAAAAAATGTTTGGATTTTTATTTCCTGTCACCTTTCATCACGGGCAACATAAAAATTCACACTACTGCAATATCGCTAACATGTTACTGGCATGCGAATAAGACACCTGAGCACAGAGAGAAACCCAGTGTTATGATTACAGTTGACATTGGAACTAGCTAGATAGCTCATATTAAGACACTTCTTTGCAGAACACGTGCTAAAGTGTTTTCCCCACAATCTATATGCATAATTTATTTGCCAACTGTGACCAGAGAGAGAACATACCTTACTCACAGCCTAGGACATGCATGGATTTTGATGAGGACTGCATATGCCTGGGATCAATTCAAACACGTCATGACGATGATATAAAACCTGATGAAACAAGCTTGACAAGCAGCAGTTCCGTTTTTCTGTGAAAGTATCAAGCACAGATGAAGACGTTTCTATGGTTATCTCGGTTTTATAAATATTAGCCTATAGAGTTGGGCTTAGTACGTGAATAAAAGATGGAATTAAACATGCATAAATTACGGTGTCCTGGAAAACCCATCGTGCTGCAAATACACAAAGCATATTCATCAAAGTGGTAACACACTTTAGAAATGCGGTGCAAATTTAGAAAACGCATACTTCAGGAACAAATCCTGTCACAACACAACGGAAGTGCAGTTTCCGGAGGACACGGAAAGGGGCGGACTTCTATGAGATTAGCGTGAAGTCTATTGGAAGTAGTGACAACTGAGTAAAAAGGGTTGTTTTTTTTCCAGTTACCACGGTGTTATCAAGGGTAGGTATGTGATACAGAATGGAAGACTGACCTATTCTTGCCTATTTATTTATACATAAGGCAGCCTTAAAAACATGGGATGGAAATCCCATTTAACAAAATATGCACTGTTTTACAGTCAGAGTGAAATAAGTAACATTCTCCTTTTAATATATATATTTTAAATGTTAAAATTCTTAACTATGTCAGTTAAGCTGCCAAAAATGCCCCTTTTGAAATTTGTATTTCTAATGTCACAAGAACACTTTATTGACCTATCTCTGCCTATTCAGCCTATAGAGGTTTAGCACACCCACTTAAATTGCCTTTCTCAGGCATTTCAGCTCTGAGTACCTTTTGAATGAAGTACAATACAGGGCAGCCAATCATAAAGGAGCTCATTTATCTTACATCCGTCTCAGAGGTGCAGTAGCAACAGGTGCCTGTTGAATTCCAAGCGATATCTATAGAGGTTGGAAATTGGTTGTGTAAAAAAAAAAAAACAGGCTGAAAACGAGTCGTTTCCGCTCTGTGAATTGGGAGAAAGGGACAGTGTGTGGAAGCCCAACCCCAGTCATATAGGTTTGCTTCTAACAGTACCATTACCATCACCCACTCTGGTGCACTAGTTTGAGTGTATTAGAACTAGTAGCAATGCTGAAGCATTACATGTATCTATAACAAATATTCTGACCATGATGAAGTGATAGGTTTGTTAAGGCAAACTGTGTATGCAATACATGTTGCTTAGGTCACTTGCTCTAATTGTACACAACTCTAAAGCTACACAACTGTACATTAGTTAAAGTCTACACAGTGTCAGTGATGTGAAGTACAACTGAAAGTTCCCCTGTTGTATTCTTCCAACAATCAAGTTCTGCGTAAGTGGGGGCAAAATAATATGAGCTTCACATCAAAGAACATTTTAAACAAATGGACTGTATGTACATCTTTTTTTCTAATGTTACAATTGGAGTCTAAAGTTATATCTCTTATCAGTGGAGGATGCACTTGCTCAAACCTTTCCTTTAGATTCCTTTTGTACACACTACAGACTG
This sequence comes from Electrophorus electricus, assembly GCF_041902795.1. Classification (NCBI taxonomy): domain Eukaryota; kingdom Metazoa; phylum Chordata; class Actinopteri; order Gymnotiformes; family Gymnotidae; genus Electrophorus; species Electrophorus electricus. The sequence continues at coordinate 297,423 of NW_027658790.1, read as the reverse complement.
TGACCTCGAGATGCTTGAATGAATGTTGAACATTCACACTTGTGTATGAGTGCCGATTGTTAGCTAATGCATCATGATGAGCCTATCCTTTTTGAATTACTTACTGAGATCATTCTCATAGCAAGTTCATTACACCTTGTGTACTCGATGTAGTGCGGTGAGCAATTTCAAACTTAGTTACAATCTTAGTTATCAAAGACTCACTCCACCGACCAAAGCCTCTTCTCTTAGACAACATGACAAAACCATCGCAGCTTGAGAGCAAAAATCGAGCCTCGTAAGAGGTGTTATGTTCCATAGGCAGATTGACATCTTAATGCGATACACATGAACTCAATTTTCTTTGCATACATGTACATTGCACTTGTAATGTTTCTGATATTGCTTCTCTCCTGAAAAGCTCAGTCAGTAGAGCATCAGACTTTTAATCCGTGGTCCCTGTTCAAGTGAAAATATTGTTCTTTGCCACTAAAGTGCGCTTGAGAAGTTTCTTGAAATACCTCTAGATCAACCTAAGTCAAGGGACAGGACCCTGTTGCCTTGAGCCTTGCCGATTAAACTGACATTTCACATCCGTTTCCCCTCAGCTGTGATGCTGTGCATTGGCTGTCATCCCAGGTTAGGCTAGCTAGTTCTGCTGGCAAGCTTGAAATATCAAAATCCTCCTACTTAAAAAAAAAAAAAAATCACTTCTGAGCCTATCCTTTTTGAGTTAATTACTGAGATCATTCTCACAGCAAGTTCATTAGACCTTGTTCACTCATTGTAGTTCGGTGAGCAATTTCTATATTGGATGAGAGAAGGAGCAGACTTGTTCAAGTCACAGAATCCATTCACACTTAAACAACAGGAGCTTGTCAGTGGAGGGTATACTTGCTCACACCTTTCTTTTCAATTCCTGTTGCATAAGGGAATAAGGGACAAGGGAAGTCATTTTGGAACAAACCTGTGAGGCAACTGTCTTTGAGGCAAAGTGTCTGTATCCAGGGAAGAACATGTGCATGTTCAAGTGCTTGCCCTGTACTTCATTCTCTGAAGTTTACTGAGAAAGACCTGACAGCAGTTGAACACGTTTGGTTGTTGTCTGCTACCTTGTCTCTGTCTCTCTCTGTGTTCGCATGATAGGCACCACTGCATGCCATGCACCAGGCCTCCTTTCTTGTGAGGCTGTCCCTCATGACATCTATGGAGTGCATAATTGAAGACTAAGTGAAAGGATTCCCTTAAGATCTGAATACCTTTGGTTGTTGTCGTACATCGTCTCTGTCTCTCTCTCTCTATGTGTTAAATGCAGACTGCTCAGGTCATGGTGTTGACAGCTTCTAGTATTTTCACTAGATCCAAAGCAGTGTCAAACCTGTTTTTACATTTAAATGTTTTCACTTGGTTTTACATTTTAATGTTAACAAAATAAGAAACAATACACATTATAAATGTTAGCTACATATTTGTACTTCTTGTACAAACTAAGAAAATAATAGAACACTAATTTAGTTATGTGACATATTGACACCTGAGCAAGACATGGGTGAGGGATAAAAAGGCAGGATATTAGTCACACAAAGCATTGCCAAAAAGTTTTAAAAACACAGATGTGGGGAAGCTCATGAAGACAGGCTCAGCTTTAGTCCACAGTATGCTAAATGGGAAACACTGGAGGATGGTACATGAGGGGTTTAAATAGGGAGAGAGTTAATTAGAAGCAGGTGATCGTGATGGTTGATAAGTGTGTGATTGTGAACCGAGCAGTGGTCGTGGTAGGTGATTTGTGCGGATATGTGTGTACGTGTCTGTGTCTGCGTTCCTGGTTCGGTGCGGACCAGAACCTGACAACTTGTTTCCACTTGATATCAGAATTAGTTGAAGAGAATAGCTGGTCCTGTCCTTTATTGCAACTTAAATATAAACATGCTTTTGAGGGACCCTCTGGAGAATGTCTGAGGGGTACACAAGAGTTTAATTCTTATAAACTTTTTCAAGGGCAATTATGTAAACAACCCTCCTTTTTTTCCATATTGTTCTTTGAAGTTTCCACCATTATGCTCAAATTACACATGACATTATAAAAGCTAGTCACCTATGAACCTGCGGGCTTATATAGAAGGGAAAATAAACTATGGACTATTTGTGCTCTGCATTCTTGCATATTTATTTATGCTAGGCTGTACATAATGCAGCCTTAAAAACATAGGATAAAAATCCCCATGTAACACAATTCAGGTTCTGTCTAAATACATGGCTAGCTAGCTAGTTATTTTACAATCCCATTTAGAACATATATCGTCGTGAATGTCCTGAACAAAACACGCTGTACCTAATCCCCATAAATGACATATCTCTCACTGAATAAAAACTTGTATGCTTCAACAGTATACAGTGGTAGAAATGGCGATCACCTTTAAAAGGATTTCTTACTGTAGGCCTATTATAAACAACATGGAGGAAATAAAAATAAAAATACTTGAGTCAGGTGTCTGTTGAATTCCGAGCGATATATATATAGAGGTTGGAAATTGATTGTGTAAAAATGAATTGTGATTGTTAAGTCACATAGATGTAAGTGGACATGAAGGGAAAAAATAGTGTGGGTGCCAAGTATGGTGATTGTATTTTTAAAGCTGTAGGAAATGTTACATTCAGAATGTTTGTGAGACAAAAAAAAAAAAGATATAATTACTATCCATGGTATAATTGACTGTGTTGCAGACAACATAGGCAGGGATTAGACTGAAAAATGTCAGAGTATTTTTAATGCTCTTTATTGCTGTCATCAGAGGTTATGCAGCCATATCCTCCCGAGCAAGTACGGCTTCTAATCCTAACAGTTTGGCCGCCTGCAGACACAAATAAAGTGTTGAGCAATATTTAATTACGTCTACTTGAAATGCATATTTAATTGCATTGTTAGTATTTATGGAAAACAAGTGTTAGGATTGCTCTGCTCCATTGCAGACTTTCTCACTCTAGCAACTGTGGATTCCATCTCCTCAATCAGTTGGCCCATATCATATTCACAGGAACCATATTCCATCTTTATAAAAGAATTCAGTTTCACCTCCAACTATGAAGAGAAACAGTGTTAAGCAATATTTAATTACATCTACTTGAAATGCATAGTTCATAGCATTGTGAGAATTTATGGAAAACAAGCGTTAGGATTGCTCTGCTCCACTGCAGACTTTCTCACTTTAGCAAACACGGCTTCCAGGTCCTCAATACACTTATCCCTCTCATTGATATTCATATTTTTAGGTTCCACCTGTAGATATGAGTAGAAATATTGTTGAACAGTATTTAAATACATTTAATTGAAATATGACTTTAATTACATTTTGATACATTTGTAATTTATAATTTGTATTGGACTGGAAAGGAAACAAATACAATTTTTATCGCATAGCCGTTATCACATAGCCTGCAGGCCTAATGATGTAAAAATGTGCCCTCAAACATCAAATGTTCAACAGAAATAACAGGACCTGACACACTAAGGTACCGTAGACCCATTCAAATTGTGCTATTGGAATAATAAATTCCAATGCATTCAGTCATTTTAGCTAGTGTTGATTTTGATTCTTGCCACAATTATACTAATAATCAGTGTTACAACTCAGCATGCAAAGTCACTGAACAGTCGACTGTTAATTCTATAGTAAGGAGAATGTAAAACAAACAAACAAAAAACCCACCAACAGTATTTTTTTTTCCTGTAACTGACAAAGATTGCATATGCTAAATGTATGTGTCCTAAATATATTCTAAATACATTTACATTAGTGTTTTTAATTAATTTCTCGAACATTTGTTGAAATGCATTTGTAATTTATATTCAGAGACATTTCAGTGTACTTAAATACAAGCATTCAATTAGCATCACTGTTCACCATAGCTGTTTTTCCATTTTTTGTGGCTTTTGTCCATTGCCACAGTATGGCTTTAAATCATTTGTCTTGGTTCTACTTTACTTACTATGGCTGATTGAGTTCTCTCGGTAGTGAAGTCCTTCTTCATTAAACGCTTTGGTCTAGTATCTGTTTAAAAAGTAACAGAAAATGTCTTATTAGCGTTGTATAGATACTTAGAACACTTCTACATAGATCTCTCTCTCTCAGACAGACACACACACACACACACACAGTTCATCCAAGAAGTCATCCTCTATTCTGGAAGGGATCTGGGCTCGTGTTTTTTCGTTTTTCTTTTTCCGATATTTACCAAATATCCCGTGCTTTTCCTTTTCATATTTCTCAGAAGGAACATGTTCCTTGCGTCTTGGATTGCAATTGTAACTACCGCACTGACCCATAATAAATTTAGTGTACCCGTTATCTGTGATCTGTAGTCTAAAAATGGGTCACAGAAATTGTTCATTTGAAAAATCTGTTCTTTGACTACATCATAATCGCTTAATTGATGCGGCTGCATTATGACATCACACGCCACCCACTGAAATAAAAGCTGAGGATGTCATTGCAGAGGTAGGAGGAGCCAGAGTAGAATATTACAGAATATTACATTGCTTGAATAGTGGCTCTCTCTGCCCTGGGGGTATTATTGAAACCCAAAGGCTGAAAGGATGGGGAGAGAGAGAGAGAGAGAGAGCAAGCGAGCGAGCATGTGTGAACATATTCTTGTCACGGTACGCACCCCCCCCAAACGTCTCCCCGTGTGTGTTTGCTTGTGTGTGTGTGTGTGTGTGTTTATCCGTGTGGCCATGCTCCCTTGTGTTTCACGGCTGCCCTTCATTGTGTTGTTATTGTTTGCGTATATAAGTCCTTTGTGTCAACGTTAACGTTGTCAGTGTTTGATCCCACGATAGCCTTAGTGCTACGTTGTCTTCCATGTCTCTAAATAAACATCGTTGTATGCATCATTGCTCCTCTTTTGTATCCTGCCAAGCCTCCCTGCGTTACAATTATGATAAAATTTGATAAAATACTAGATCATAGTTTGCAGTCTGAAGTACTTTTGACCTGCTGAGAGTTAGCCTGATTTGACTTAGCCTGTTCCTAACCTTTGTTTAGTATGTTGCATAAAAGCTCATGGAAATATTTCAGATGTAACATACATGTAACTGACCTAGTAGAGCAAAATTACAGAATTGTAAGGAGGAAGTGACGTTCTTGGGGCATATCATTAAAGGGGGAAATACACACAAGCTGGCTCAAAACCGACCACAAGCCATAATTTCGCTACCTAAACCATAGTGGCATACTCCCCTCTTACTGTTTTAGTCCCACACGCATTACACCGAATACTGCAGGACCAAAGAGTGTCACACTTATCAGCCCAGTGGTAGCTGAGATACCACACCACCCTCTTAGATATGCCTAATATAACTGTCAAAAGGTGTATAACACTGAACCCAGCTACACTCCTTCCTACGGAGGAGGATGGAGATCCACAAGACTGCACAGCAGTCTTAGCTGAAGTATATATACCGCGGGTTGATCTCTTTGAAGAAGCCATAAGTAACCCAGACCTATGCCTCTATGTGGATGGGTCAGCATGCAGGGACGACACAGGGGTCAATAGGGAAGCATACGCGGTAGTAACAGATCATGAAATACTTAAAACAGAAGTATTACCATCCTCCTATTCAGCGCAGGCTGCTGAACTAGTAGCACTGACGGAAGCATGCAAACTAGCTGCAGACAAAACTGTTAATGATTTTGGAGCCATATGGAAACATAGGCAATTCCTGACAAGCTCGGGTAAATATATTAGACATGACCATCTTGCTAGAAGCCATTTCGCTGCCAAAGACAATTGCAGTTGTTAAGTGTGCAGCTCACAGGACTACAGAAGACCAAATCAGCAAGGGGAATACTTTTGCAGATAGAGTAGCAAAGGCAGCTGCAACTAAAACCGCTGTGCAAGCAATACAGGAAACCGCTGCTACCCCGCAGGCCACATTACGGGAAATTCAGTCAGGGGCTACCGCCACTGAAGGCACCAGGTGGAGACAACTAGAACCTCCTGTTAACAACCCACACTGCTGTCAAAATAGAAGGACGAGGAACCTGGGTACATCACACACACTGTAAGAAGGCTCCGACACTAGCCCCAACTCCAAGCAGCAGCACCCCAACAGACTAGGTCGGAACTGTGTTGAGTAGGGTGTTAAAGGCAAGGCCTACCCTTTCGACACTCGGAACCGTCAAGAGACGGTAGAGAAAATCAGACACAGCTAACACAGTCAGAACATAGACTGAATATTAATATGGATGAAGAATCCCATGACTTATGAGAAGACTTGTTACCATTTCAGGGTCCCAACGCCACTGAAGCAGAATGATTAGCAGCTAAATGCCAACAAAATACAGCGTGTATGTCAGCCATTGTGCATGCCCAACATATCGAGCAAGAGTACCTGGTGTGCCAGCACACCAGTGTTCCAAGGACTGTGATCCCTCTGAAAAACGCAGACGTAGGAGAAGTGAATATGACAATCTCTATGTGCCAGGTTATTAACCAGACCTCAAACTGTCCCAGTCCCACTAACCCCGCACCACCGAAAATGATGCTGCATGTGGCAGCTAGTAAGGGTGAGATATTTGTATAGCAGATGAAGCAGCAGGTGCCGGAAGTCTGGTCCAGATGCATCGATTATGTGCAGGTACACAGCAATGGCACTTGCAGTGACTCCAATAGCAGTTCCCTGTGGAATTGCTCCATGACAACCCTGCAGGGGTATTGGAATGTAATGTGGGTCGGTGGTTCGGTGGCCTATGGTGAATTGCCACAGAACTGGACTGGTTGTTGTTATCCAGCTGTAGTGCGCCCAAGGACGCAGGTGTATACACTTCCCCATGCCAAGCAGCACAGGGTGAGGAGAGACATAACCAGCACAGACTATTGTGGTAGAATTCTGAGGGACCCATGGACCACTCCGGGTGAAACCATTGGTTGGTCCCTTTTCCTGGGCAGTGGCACAGTAGCAGCCCTGCAAAAGATCAATGGCTTAGCTTATCAGTTACTGCAAGTAGTTAATGACACCTTAGCAGCAATAGGTGCCTTAAAGATAGAACAACAAGTGATAAGGGCAGCAGTGCTTCAACATAGAATGGTATTAAATGAAGGAAGGAGGAGTGTGCAAAATGATTAACACTTCCTGCTGTTTTTACATTCCAGATCTCAGCGCTAATATTACTGATTATATGAATCATATGTGATCTGCCTTCACTCCGCAGCCTACAGTTCCAGTAGCGGCTGTAGCGTTGCCCATTCTGCTACTCATTCTTCTTCTTTTTCTTCTTCTTCTGTGTTTACCTCCTTTTTTGTCATTGCGTGTCAGACGTCTTTCTAGTGTGTTCACCATGCCAGCGCTCAGCGGCCATGCCAATGACCAACCGCAGCTCAGTGAAGACATTCTGCTCCCCAAGATGGGCGGTGCTGGTGATCCACATGAAGACATCGTAGTGCTATTTGCTGAATAAATGTGTGATAATGTGTGATATAGAATAAAGGGGGGAAATGTTGTGGGAATTTACCTTACTTTACCTTACTTCATTTTGTGGAAATTTACTTTGCTTTATTTTACTTTGCTTTATGTTTCTATAGTCACAGCATAACAGTCTGCAGATAAGCATGTGAGTCAGGTACACCAGCTGCTCACATACCGTTCTAACCATAGAGATAGAAGAAGCCTTCAGCGCTCAGGCTAACCAAAACATGAATTAGCCGATACTCTGTAGGAGTCGTTTTTCTTTTTTTTCTCTTTCTTCTGTTCTCTGTATAAGGGGAGGGGGACCGTACTGCGCGTCAGTCCTTTTACTCTGTTATACAGGGGACAGAACTCAATAAAATTTTACTCTTTACTACTCAATGCATAAAGCTGTCTGTGTTTGATGTGCTCTCATTTTCCCACCACATCCATTTAGCAGTACTTCTGAATCACCGAAATGGCTTAAAACAGCTGAGGGGATGTTTGAAACTGAGTGATAAGATGTTCAGCAATTTATATATGATAATACAAGGCAGTAAATTAAATTGGGCTGAACTGGACAATAGTACCTGGCATGAAAAGTATGTCGTAGAGAGAGTAACAAAAAACTCAACCTCTCACCTCGCGCTCTGAGATGTCTCCGTCACTGTCTGTAGTGTCCTCTAGGATACTGCTGCCCTCACTAAAGTGTGTCACCCTGACCGGGTCAAACATCTCTTGAACATAATAACTACACAATGGAAAATCAGCTTCAAGTGCTGCATTGAGCAAGAGTGCACTGTAAATGGCCAGATATAAATGGCAATGTCAGTAGTAAATTTATATATGCAGTCATGGAACAGGACCTAGCTGTAGAGCACAGCTTTAAGGTGCATATTATGATGTGCTCTTACCAATCATCCTCCTGGCTGTGTCTTGCTCTTTTGGCCAAATGTTTCTCTTCCAAAGCAGACAGACCAGACTCGCTGCATATTACTCCGTGCACTATAAATAAACCACATGTATAATGCCTTGTAAACAATGGAAGAAGGGAAATTTGAATTGTGACCACTCTGTTAAAGGGGCGGATAAGGCACCCCACCCAAACCCCCCGAAAGCTGTTCTGTTATCCCTAATTGCTATGCAATAGTCCTGTGATTAACTCAAAGGCTGGAGAAGTTTCACCTTTCTCTATTTGAATCCTGAAGGCTGTTCGGTTCCGTCGCCCACAATCCATCCTGTGTAATTAAACATTCACATCATAACTCGACCCCGTGTAATAGGGCAAACTCACTCGGATGGGGGAAAGGATCACAGACTACCTGTACTGCTGCCGCAACTCTGCGGCCATTCCAACAACATCCACATACATTCTAGCAACATCCCATTATAGGACACAGTGTATCTGGCTTAAGTACACCCATTTAATAGCATGTTGGACCTTCTTTGGCCTCCAGAACTGCAGCAATTCTTTCTGGCATAGTTTCCACTATATACTGAAAATACCCTGCAGGAATATTGGTCCAATCTTCATAGGATATTTTCTCTCAAATTACATGGAGGGACTGACATGTTCTAAACTGCCTGTTATACCTTTACCCAGGGATGTTCTATAGGATTAAGATCTGGGGATTGTGAAGGTCAGGGAAACATTGAAAATTTGCTGTCTTGATACTGGAACAAATCCGTGATTATACAACCCTTGCGGCAGGGTTTCTTGTCTTGTTGAAAGTGTCCTTCTGCCATAGTTTAAGCAGCTGCATGAAGGGATGCACTCGGTCGCAGTACATAGGTAAGCCCTTCTGTTCAAATGTCTACTGATTTCAGAGGACCCATGGTGTGCCAAGAAAACATTCCTCACACCTTTATGCCACCTCTACCAGCTTGAACTGCTGACACCTGACAGGAAGGACTCGTTATTTCATGCTGCTTATGCCAAATTCTTACCCTCCCATCATCATAGTGCAACAGAATTTTGGATACATCTGACAAGATGATGTTCCACTGTTTAGTTTTCTGCTCTTCTGCCCACTGGAGCCTTGCCGTTCTGTTTGCCTCAGACAGCAATGACACTCGAACAGGTCATCTGAACAGGTCATCCAAATGTGCTAAGGGACGATGACCTGTGCATTCAGACATGTTAGTTGGAGCAACAGCATTGTATCTGGCTGCAATTTGCTTGACCGTGCGCCACTTGATCATCAGAATTATTCTTGATGTCATCCTCCTCTGATCCCTTTCAAAATATTGGTCCTGGCTAGTCTGGTCTATGCCTCGTTCGCAGTTCGCTTCGCTCAGACCACTTGAATTTCCCATTCTAATGTTTACATGCTGTTTTTTGTAATTAGTCAAAACTGACCTTTCATGACCTTCATTATAAACTTTTTTAAGCAGTCATGACCTCACCCTGTCATAATATTTAATATCAGATCTTCCCTGTGTCCAAAGTGATCTCATGGCAGGAATTTTCCCAAGTGTTTACATTAAAGGAATCTGACTATACTGATTACTCTTTGCCAGCTAACAGCAAATAAAAGATGCTGGATTTTGGATTATGTGAGTATATAACATGTGACTGTGTTTGTGTCAGAGAAGGGAGAGGAGAGGCTTTGTCTCCAGCCTCTCGCTGCTTGCCGCTGTTCAGCTTCTCACTCCTGAGATCCTTCTCGTTCTCCTTCTCACCATTGCGTCCCACTCCGCCAATGCTGCTGCAACTTCAACCGTTGACAATGTGCACCGGCTCAAAGCATGGTCTAGAGCCAAATTTGAACACGGGCATCTTCCTCATTGGCTCATCTCCTCAGAGGGGCAACAAATGCACAGTTTCAGCTCCTATCGATACCCAGGTAGAACCTTATAAAATCAAACTGACAATGACAAGGAAACCATATTTTCAACACCTCCAGCACAACAAGTAGTAGTTTTTAGCAATGCACTACTTTTAATGGTTGTTGAGCATCTGGAAAGTATGCAAGTCACCAGGGTAACATCATCAAGAAGCCCTTTTAGACTTACTTCCATCAGGTGAATTCGGCCTCTTTTTTGCTTCAGTATTTGAGACTAATTCGTAGGAGGGCATTTTGCCAACATGAATCCCCTCTGCCATGTCATGCACTCTCTGCATCAGTTGTGGGCCATACCTGCTAGACCAAACATTTACATTCTGAATACTTTGGCTCAAGCTGTTAAAATGTTAGTATAAAAATCAACACTTTTATCTGTATCTTAATTTCAGGCTGATTTAACAAGTAGATAAGCTAACGTAGTGAGCGGTTGTCTTGGCTTGTCCTAATGGCAGTCAGGGGCCAAAACACTTACTGTAACACTTTATACTTATAACGCACTTTCTATACAGAATTCCACACGCTTCAAGATTGGTCTAATGGGCCAGTCATTGCTCATCCTCCGCTGCTCTTGTTCAGTCGGCAGAGGGTGGATTTTCGTCCTGCTCCGTCTCTGTCCCATTGTCAAATGCGCTAACATTTGCTGAACTTGAATCTTATTAATTCTGATGTCAGCAGGGGTAACATTCCAGAACTGTTGTCAGTGTAAATCATTTGAATAAATGACTGTCCTGTTTGCCTGCTACGAGCTGCCATAGCTGCAGGTGTTTGGTGACTAGACCAGTCAGCATGCAGGAGTCTGCCTATGTTCAGTTAGAACAGGCATCAGTAAGATGAGACTCGCTGTACTCACTCATTATCTTAATACTGTTCATTAAATTAAGTCAGCGGTTTATATTGAGTTTACGTCATTTGGTACGACGACTCTACAGTCTTGAATTGATTTCTGCAGTGTAATATGGATATAAATGTTAAAATGTTCTATTACAGAACACGACACCTATTGCGTTTTATATTTTATATTATATCTCTGATATGACCACTGTAACATAAAGTTGCGGTTCTAAGTACGTGAAACATTTTGATCGACTGAAATGTAGATGTATGTACATGCAATATATTTGTGAGTATGTAAATCAAACAGCTATTCTTATTCTTATGGCTAGCTAAATAGATTGCAATTTCGTCGTCTTCAAGGCATGGCATGGTGTTTATTCATTCGTTGGCATACAAAATGACGTCTTTTCACGTTGTGGAACTACAAATATGGCGGCCTTTTTTCTTTAGCGTTTTAATGACGTAAAAGCAGAGTCTCACCGTAAAGTCGGGCAGGAGGATCTGGACTCATTTATTTCTTCGTATCTTCCGCCGTCTAGCGGTCAATAACGGTTAGTCTTGAATTGATTTCTATCGTGTAATACTTTGGATATAAATGTTTAAATTTCCTGTTGCAGAACAGACAAAGTATAGTCAACCAGTTCTAACCTTTTGATAAAAACTTGAACTTCAAACTAGGTGAATCTATTTCCTTAAACCAATCAGATTATGTGTTTCTATAGCTTCCAACTTTCATGAGTTCCTTGAATCTGTGGAGAAAAGTGCAGACCAATGTAGTTTCTTATTTGTGAACATTTATATATTTTATGTAATTTATTTATCATTTAAATGTTTTATTACTTTTAATTTATAGACATAAGGACACAGAAAACAGTTCATATACTGAATGAACTGTTACAAGGTAATATTTTCTAGACTGTGTCTACCATATGTTTTTATTTCTAAACGTTAATGCAGTGTGTTAATCTTTGACACCGAGGCAGAAGGGGTGAATCTGATCTTCCATTGTCAACTATTCAGAGTCTTCCAGTGGAGCTCATACAACTAAAGGAACACATACAGAGGTCACTGGAGGTTCAAAGTTACATCTAAAGTGGTCTAGTTGTGACGTTGCGAGGATAAGCAGGTTGCGGGGACGAGGCACGATGAAACGCATTTTTATTTTTGCAAACATGCAAAACATACAACAACGCTCAAACACTATGCACATCTCAAACACCAACACACGTACTATGACACACGAGACATATATACACCCAAGCCGATTACACATAACAGAGAACAGGTGAACGACACGAGAGGGTGTGGCAACACAGACGAACACACACACACCAAGATGTTTGAGGAGGGGGCGGGGCCACAACATGACACTAAGCCTATACACACTGTTCCAACACTACCCTGTATGGCACCATCTCCATGGAAGTATATTTTTAAAAGCATGTTTGATAACCATATTTATACTGGAACAATTTAATCAAATGAGTTGTGTTTTTTGTTCCTCTCTAAGACGGTTCGGATGCCGATATTGAGATTTGAGTCTGAGCAAGTTGAGAAAGCCACTGTGAGGGTTTCTGGGTGCTCTGGAGGAGCACCCAGAAGTCGTACACCTGCACCAAGCCTGAGACCCCTCTGCCCCTGACACAATTGCCCAGGAATGCGGGCATGTACCTAGACTATGAGGATGGGCAGCTGTCTTTCTATTACATACTAACATATCTACATATTTATCGGAAACCTCCGGGAGAAGAAGCTGTATCCCCTCTTTGCGCTGCTGGACAGACACACTCATGACACTGTACTCATCAAAAGCAGCACCAGAGATGCACTGAGTCATATCCCGCTACACACCTCTCAGGCCAGCTTGTTTGCACATTTTGTTATAAAACTTAAGATGTCATTTGTTGCTGTTATATATAAAATTACCAAATTAAAAAATAAATAAATCAAAAAGTACTTGTGGCTAGAGAAGCACAGCCAATCACATAAACAAGATATAATGTCAGTAATGTTTGCGGCAGGTGTTTCAAATGTGCCCAGACTCATATTCAAAAATATCCATGTTTCAACAGTTTGAAGGTGGCCATGACACTAACAGTTTGGTGGAAATTCCACAAGATATCAAACTCCACACTCACACGAACTATTCATTCTCCCATTTGGAACAATCCAGGCTTTACCATGAACAAAAATATTAAACTTTACATCTTGGATAGAAAAAGGCATTACAAACCTTAAACATATTTATCCTAAGACTTGTTTCATGTCACGCCCACAACTAGCCCCAAAATATGCTATAGAAAGCCCCCAGTTCCTACAATACCATCAGCTAAGATCACCTATGTGTTCAAAAATCAATTCCGATACCTACATCCATATCAGAATTTATAAACAAACATTCTTAATACAAAAAACCTATTATCTAAGATATACAAAATAATAGTGAAATCAAATCTCACAGTTACTCTCCCATCGAGACAATAGGAGGAACATTTATTACTAGCCCATGACCCTGCAGTTTGGATTAAAATGTGTAACAATAATTACCACATGACAGCAACACTGACCTACAATGCATTCAGTACAAAATAATACAGAGTACATTATACTACACATTGGATGTTTAAAATTGGTTTCACAAGCTCAGCAATCTGTACATACTTTACTCAAATCACAGTTGACGATTACATTCACGCCACATGGCAGAGCACACCTATCAAGCAATTTTGGCAAGTCGTCATCAAGTTCGAGTTCAAGTTCAAGTGGTTTTATTGTCATTTCAGGTATATATACAAGTACACAACAAAAACGAGACAACGTTCCTCCAGGGCCATGGTGCAACATAAAAACAACAGTGCAACAGACAACATGCTACACAAGTGCAAACAGTCCAATATAGTGCATCACCAACATATCCCATGCTTTAAATAACCATATCCATCCAACACCATCTTTATGTCTCCTAGGAGACATATCATCAACCAATATGACAGGATACTATGTATAACATTATTATATTGATATAATAAAAATATTCTTGCAAAAAAACAACAAACAAAAAAACATACTCATGAACTGGAAAACAAAAAATAATATTAGTGTCACCCAATAGAAAAATCTATTGATAGAGTATATATATATCAATAGAATAATTCTCAGAATTAATCAATAACAGAACCAATAATCTAGAGTGGACACCTTTGATAAAATCCATACAGAGCCAATCCATAAACGATAAATATCACACTCTAATACGTGTACATATACAATCCAACATACATGTACTCACACATAACCATATACATAGATACATACACACACACACACACACACACACACACACACACACACACACACACACACACACACACACACACACACACACACACACATTATTCCTGTAATGGTGCAGATGGCGAATACTTAAAAATATTATATATACATTTTGCGTTTGTCTGTTCATCTGTCTGTCTTATTTTGAATAATAAAGCTCTAAAGGTCCACTGATGGGGGGTAATACATTCATCTATTTATTTCTCCAGATTTCTAACTCTGAGAGAAAAAAAACGTCCTTTTACAAATTGCACCTCGTTGTGGACCTCGGCTAGGTTTACATTCCAGGTGATTATTTTTAAGTTATAAATAAAAATAAATAAAAAATAAAGTGTAACAGTTCCCGATGAGGAGGTGTGGTGGTAGCGGGCCAAAAAAATCAAAATCTTCAATATGTCGCATGTAATTTACTCTAAATAAAAATATTTAGATATGATTTACATACGAGTTATATTTTTAGGCCTACTAAATGTATACTCTAAATACATTTATTAATTAGCACAGATAATATATCTGCTCTTTATACTTGGATTTCTAACCTACATATTTAAAAATTTAACTGATGTATTTATTTCTGCAGATTTCTAACTCTGAGAGAAAAAGACGTCCTTTTACAAATTGCACCTCGTTGTGGAACTCTACTAGGTTTAATTCCAGGCGAGTATTTTTAAGAGGCTAGATTTGTGCTCACAAGCTGCGATGGTGGTTTTTTCATAGCTTCTAAAAGAAGAGGCTGTGGTCAGGGTGGAGTGAATCTTTGATAACCAAGATTGTTGTTGTTTTGGCCTTCGAATAGACAATGGAATTACCCAGTGTCAGGTCTTTCTCAGTAAACTGCAGAGAATGATATAGAGGGCAAGAAATGGTCAAGCACAGTTTAATTGGGTGTGTATCAGCTCTCTGATACATTTTTGGTTCAAGATTTAATCATCATGCAAATGATTGTGATTAATGCTTTGTCTGTTTAATTCAAATATTATACTATAAATCTAATATTTTAATAGGGTTGGCAACTTTCTAGATCCGATTACTACATGTGTTGTTCATGTAACTGTGCAAATAAACTGCAAACACAATTACTTTTAGAAGTATCATCCAGTTTGTTTTCACAATTGCCAAAATGTAATGAATCACAGCCAGTGTTCTAAAACAGAGCTGGAATGTATTCCTGGTTGATGTGTCCTGTTTCTGGTAAAAAAAAAAAATAAAAAAAAAAAATTGGTGGATGAATTTTCAATGAAAGTGCTTCACTCAGCAGCCATTAATGATTCTTATATCCAGTATGAATAAATTTAAATTCCTATCCTTGTATCAGGTGCAGCAATTATGTGTAACAATTGTGAAGCAAAAAAGCAAAAGCAAAATTGTAATATAACAATATAGGTAATATAGAACTTGATCTAATGATATTAATTAGGCTATGCAAATAACACAACTACTTCGGTAGCACATCATTTATGCCTGTTGAATAGGCAGTTTTCTGCTTTGCAGATACTTGAAATCTTTTACTAATCTTTCCCCAAATCCAGTAGGAGCTGCCTTTTACATTAACATGCCAGGATACACACTCACTGGATGTTTAATCTTTCTAGTGGTTAAGCTATATTCTTATAGTCAAGAAAGATATTTTTAAATTATTAATCAGTTAAAAGGATTTCTTACTGTAGGCCTATTATAAACAACATGGAGGAAATTAAAATAAAAATACTTGAGTTAGACAGTGGACACAGGTTGCTAATAAATCAAGTAAATGAAACTGGATGGACTGCTTAATTATGTAACAACACAACATTTATGGCGACGAAGATGTTTCACACATATACATTCTTACGTGATGCTGACCTCGATATCCATATTTCACATTGATACTGTAACACTATAGATGAACCTAAACCTCACATTCTTGTCACGTTGATAAGCTTTTTGAAAGTTTGATCATGATCAAAGATCATGATCTTTGTTTTCTAAGTGTGTTTCCAAATTGCCTTTGACTGCTGTATGCCTAATAGCGGCATTTAGCACCTCATTTCGTCTCTAATTTTTGACATGTACTCTTGACATAAGTCTTGCATAAGTGGAAAGTCGATCAGCCCCCTTTTAAAAATGGTAAGCTTTTACTGTCACGTTAATAACATCACACACACGCACACATAATGCTTCGACTGTCCTACACCTTAAATATCTTTTGCACATTATAGAGGGTGAGCATAGTTACCAGTTCCCTTCATGCAAAAGGGTTGTCTTAGGTTACTGTAAAGTCTAATGCACATTTGGAATTAGTAAAAGTAGTTTATAATCAATACGAAATTTTACTGGGAGCCAAAGTAAAGTAGCTAAGATATGATTGATGTGATCAAATTTTCTAGCTCTATTAAGAACTATGGCTGCTGCATTTTGAACTCGCTAGGCACTTTAGGCACTTAATAGCACAGCTAGATAGTAAGGGATTACAGTAGTCCAATATTGAAGTAATAAATGCATGGACTACCTTTTCTGCATTATGTGTGGAGAACATGCTCCTAATCTTTGAAATGTTTCTAAGGTGGAGAAAGGGGGTCCTAGAAACATTATTTATTTACGTGAGCTTCGAACGAGAGACTGGGATCCATAACTCCAAGATCTTTAACTGTTAGAGAAGATGTGATTGGGAGACCATTGAGGTTCATTGAGTAATTAGAGAGTGGAGACCTAGCTGACTCTGGGCTTAATAGAAATACCTCTGAATGTCTCTGAATGTTAGAAATTAATTAAAAATACTAATGTCAATGTATTTACAACGCATGTATTTAGGACGTAATTTTTTCAATCACAACAAAATATGTTGTTGTATTTTTTGCATTATGCTTACTACAGAATTAACAGTCAACTGTTCAGTGACTTTGCATGCAGAGTTGTAACACTGCTTATTACTAGAACTGTGGCTAGAATCAAAATCAACGCTAGTGTCGTTCCTAAATCCCCAATCAGCTAGTCGTAAAGTTAACATTCAAATAGAAAATAAAGATGCAGACTTCAGAATTAGTTAAAGAGAATAGCTGAGAGAATAGAATAAATTATCCGTTACTACCCCTGTCTTTTATCATCCCTCCATCCCTCCATCCCATGCCATCTTCCTCTATTATTTGCTTTTCTATTTTGTTCTGGTATCTCCTTATCTCTTTAAAAAAAAAACATTGGCCAAAAGACTAACGAAAACACTGACATACTTAAGACCTTTAATATTTTTTTTAAATATAACATTAAAAGGAGAATGTTACTTATTTCACCCTGACTGTCCACTTATATATCTGTTTTGAGTATGATTTTCCTTGTTCAAGTGAAAACAGTAACAAATGTAGCATGTCACAAATATATACATGACTATGTATGAAAAATGAAAGACATCAACATGAAACACTGGAGCTGATTTCAGTTAAGCACCTAGTTATGGAAACTATAAAGACTAACATTGTCATAAAAATGTTGTGAAAGTTAATGCTTAGAAGATTACAAGTGGCTAAGACATACCTTGTTATAGGCTGTGCTTACTGATGTACACCAGGTGGACATAGTGTCAAAGCAGAGGGTCTGATGGAGCAGGTGGAACATCAACATTTAAAACAAAAATGAACTGCTTGTATTTAGTGAACTAAATAAAGCATAAGCGTCCTATGCATGGCATACAGATCCCTATAAGCTTTGATAAAATCCATCCTCATGTAAAAGATGTATTGTCCCAATCATAGTAAGTGAAAACTATGACATAAAAAACTTTCTTTACCTAATATAAGCAGGCAATTATCTTTTAATTTGACCTACCCCAGTAAATCACGGTACCTAACTTGATGAATAACAGGAATAATCACAAACCTCTAATGAAGCAAAGTAATATATAATTACAATTATAAAGGACTAATTTGGTTCGTCTCCCCCAAAGCCATTAGAATGTTCTTTATATAACAGGTGAAAATGACCTACACCAATGTGATATACAAACCAATCCTGCTTTTATTACACAGAAGAGCTGAGCAATTATGGGGAGGCACCCTAAAAAGTTGAGGGTGGAATTACCTGTCAATAAACAAAGTACAGAAGAGAAAAGCAAAACTATTCTGTTGCATCATCTTTGAAATGACTCTGCAAGGAAAATGTTGATATGAATAAATGCTTGTATTCCTTTCTGATACAAGTCAAAAAATATCTTTAAAGTGGGTCAAACATGAGAACTATGTGCATTCCTTCACAAACATATACAAATCAATGAAAAAATCTCCCCTAATATGTTTATATACACAAGTGTCTGTGGGAGCCCTAAAGCTATATTATGCATTCAAATAACAAAATATATATCACAGTCCCTACAAAAAATGAAAGTAAAAAAGCAAACAAACAACAAAAAGGGGAAAATCATAAATGAAAATATCCCAAAAATAATTTACTAATGCCATGTTTGTAAGCAGCCCTGCTTTCCTGCTTCCTAAAATGGTGACATATTTTAGGTACTCAGGCCACTGGAAACAAAAATATACACAGCAGTTCTTCCACACATTTAGAGGAACCTGATGTTTTTGTTAGATAAATATGTGTCGGTTATGACCGTTAAAAAGACCTGAACAAAAAAAATGTTTGGATTTTTATTTCCTGTCACCTTTCATCACGGGCAACATAAAAATTCACACTACTGCAATATCGCTAACATGTTACTGGCATGCGAATAAGACACCTGAGCACAGAGAGAAACCCAGTGTTATGACTACAGTTGACATTGGAACTAGCTAGATAGCTCATATTAAGACACTTCTTTGGAGAACACGTGCTAAAGTGTTTTCCCCACAATCTATATGCATAATTTATTTGCCAACTGTGACCAGAGAGAGAACATACCTTACTCACAGCCTAGGACATGCATGGATTTTGATGAGGACTGCATATGCCTGGGATCAATTCAAACACGTCATGACGATGATATAAAACCTGATGAAACAAGCTTGACAAGCAGCAGTTCCGTTTTTTCGTGAAAGTATCAAGCACAGATGAAGACGTTTCTATGGTTATCTCGGTTTTATAAATATTAGCCTATAGGGTTGGGCTTAGTACGTGAATAAAAGATGGAATTAAACATGCATAAATTACGGTGTCCTGGAAAACCCATCGTGCTGCAAATACACAAAGCATATTCATCAAAGTGGTAACACACTTTAGAAATGCGGTGCAAATTCAGAAAACGCATACAACTTCAGGAACAAATCCCGTCACAACACAACGGTAGTGCTGTTTCCGGAGGACACGGAAAGGGGCGGACTTCTATGAGATTAGCGTGAAGTCTATTGGAAGTAGTGACAACTGAGTAAAAAGGGTTGTTTTTTTTCCAGTTACCACGGTGTTATCAAGGGTAGGTATGTGATACAGAATGGAAGACTGACCTATTCATGCTCTGCATTCTTGCATATTTATTTATACATAAGGCAGCCTTAAAAACATGGGATGGAAATCCCATTTAACAAAATATGCACTGTTTTACAGTCAGAGTGAAATAAGTAACATTCTCCTTTTAATATATATATTTTAAATGTTAAAATTCTTAACTATGTCAGTTAAGCTGCCAAAAATGCCCCTTTTGAAATTTGTATTTCTAATGTCACAAGAACACTTTATTTACGTATCTCTGCCTATTCAGCCTATAGAGGTTTAGCACACCCACTTAAATTGCCTTTCTCAGGCATTTCAGCTCTGAGTACCTTTTGAATGAAGCACAATACAGGGCAGCCAATCATAAAGGAGCTCATTTATCCTACATCCGTCTCAAAGGTGCAGTAGCAACAGGTGTCTGTTGAATTCCGAGCGATATATATATATAGAAGTTGGAAATTGGTTGTGTAAAAATGAATTGTGATTGTTAAGCCACACAGATGTAAGTGGACATCGAGGGAAAAAATAGTGTGGGTGCCAAGTATGGTGATTGTATCTTAAAGGCTGTAGGAAATGTTACATTCAGAATGTTTCTGAGACAAAAAAAATAACATATAATTACTATCCATGGTATAATTGACTGTGTTGCAGACAACATAGGCAAGGATTAGACTGAAAAATGTCAGAGTATTTTTAATGCTGTTTATTGCTGTCGTCAGAGGTTATGCAGCCATATCCTCCCTAGCAAGTACGGCGTCTAATACCTGCAGACACAAATACCGTGTTGAGCAATATTTAATTACATCTACTTGAAATGCATATTTAATTGCATTGTTAGTATTTATGGAAAACAAGTGTTAGGATTGCTCTGCTGCATTGCAGACTTTCTCACTCTAACAACTGTGGATTCCATTTCCTCAATCAGTTGGCCCATATCATGTTCACAGGTATCATACTGCATCTTTATGAAATAATTCAATTTCACCTCCAACTATGAAGAGAAACAGTGTTAAGCAATATTTAATTACATCTACTTGAAATGCATAGTTCATAGCATTGTGAGAATTTATGGAAAACAAGCATTAGGATTGCTCTGCTCCACTGCAGACTTTCTCACTTTAGCAAACACGGCTTCCAGGTCCTCAATACACTTATCCCTCTCAATGATATTCATATCTTTAGGTTCCACCTGTAGATATGAGTAGAAATATTGTTGAACAGTATTTAAATACATTTAATTGAAATATGACTTTAATTACATTTTGATACATTTGTAATTTATAATTTGTATTGGACTGGAAAGGAAACAAATACAATTTTTATCGCATAGCCGTTATCACATAGCCTGCAGGTCTAATGATGTAAAAATGTGCCCTCAAACATCAAATGTTCAACAGAAATAACACGACCTGACACACTAAGGTACCGTAGACCCATTCAAACTGTGCTGTTGGAATAATAAATTCCAATGCATTCAGTCATTTTAGCTAGTGTTGATTTTGATTCTTGCCACAATTATACTAATAATCAGTGTTACAACTCAGCATGCAAAGTCACCGAACAGTCGACTGTTAATTCTATAGTAAGGAGAATGTAAAACAAACAAACAAAAAACCCACCAACAGTATTTTTTTTTCCTGTAACTGACAAAGATTGCATATGCTAAATGTATGTGTCCTAAATATATTCTAAATACATTTACATTAGTGTTTTTAATTAATTTCTCGAACATTTGTTGAAATGCATTTGTAATTTATATTCAGAGACATTTCAGTGTACTTAAATACAAGCATTCAATTAGCATCACTGTTCACCATAGCTGTTTTTCCATTTTTTGTGGCTTTTGTCCATTGCCACAGTATGGCTTTAAATCATTTGTCTTGGTTCTACTTTACTTACTATGGCTGATTGAGTTCTCTCGGTAGTGAAGTCCTTCTTCATTAAACGCTTTGGTCTAGTATCTGTTTAAAAAGTAACAGAAAATGTCTTATTAGCGTTGTATAGATACTTAGAACACTTCGACGTAGATCTCTCTCTCTCAGACAGACACACACACACACACAGTTCATCCAAGAAGTCATCCTCTATTCTGGAAGGGATCTGGGCTCGTGTTTTTTCGTTTTTCTTTTTCCCATATTTACCAAATATCCCGTGCTTTTCCTTTTCATATATCTCAGAAGGAACATGTTCCTTGCGTCTTGGATTGCAATTGTAACTACCGCACTGACCCATAATAAATTTAGTGTACCTGTTATCTGTGATCTGTAGTCTAAAAATGGGTCACAGAAATTGTTCATTTGAAAAATCTGTTCTTTGACTACATCATAATCGCTTAATTGATGCGGCTGCATTATGACATCACACGCCACCCACTGAAATAAAAGCTGAGGATGTCATTGCAGAGGTAGGAGGAGCCAGAGTAGAATATTACAGAATATTACATTGCTTGAATAGTGGCTCTGTCTGCCCTGGGGGTATTATTGAAACCCAAAGGCTGAAAGGATGGGGAGAGAGAGAGAGAGAGAGCAAGCGAGCGAGCATGTGTGAACATATTCTTGTCACGGTACGCCCCCCCCTAAACGTCTCCCCGTGTGTGTTTGCTTGTGTGTGTGTGTGTGTGTGTGTTCATCCGTGTGGCCATGCTCCCTTGTGTTTCACGGCTGCCCTTCATTGTGTTGTTATTGTTTGCGTATATAAGTCCTTTGTGTAAACGTTAACGTTGTCAGTGTTTGATCCCACGATAGCCTTAGTGCTACGTTGTCTTCCATGTCTCTAAATAAACATCGTTGTATGCATCATTGCTCCTCTTTTGTATCCTGCCAGACCTCCCTGCGTTACAATTATGATAAAATTTGATAAAATACTAGATCATAGTTTGCAGTCTGAAGTACTTTTGACCTGCTGAGAGTTAGCCTGATTTGGCTTAGCCTGTTCCTAACCTTTGTTTAGTATGTTGCATAAAAGCTCATGGAAATATTTCAGATGTAACATACATGTAACTGACCTAGTAGAGCAAAATTACAGAATTGTAAGGAGGAAGTGACGTTCTTGCGGCATATCATTAAAGGGGGAAATACACACAAGCTGTCTCAAAACCGACCACAAGCCATAATTTCGCTACCTAAACCATAGTGGCATACTCCCCTCTTACTGTTTTAGTCCCACACGCATTACACCGAATACTGCAGGACCAAAGAGTGTCACACTTATCAGCCCAGTGGTAGCTGAGATACCACACCACCCTCTTAGATATGCCTAATATAACTGTCAAAAGGTGTATAACACTGAACCCAGATACACTCCTTCCTACGGAGGAGGATGGAGATCCACAAGACTGCACAGCAGTCTTAGCTGAAGTATATATACCGCGGGTTGATCTCTTTGAAGAAGCCATAAGTAACCCAGACCTATGCCTCTATGTGGATGGGTCAGCATGCAGGGACGACACAGGGGTCAATAGGGAAGCATACGCGGTAGTAACAGATCATGAAATACTTAAAACAGAAGTATTACCATCCTCCTATTCAGCACAGGCTGCTGAACTAGTAGCACTGACGGAAGCATGCAAACTAGCTGCAGACAAAACTGTTAATGATTTTGGAGCCATATGGAAACATAGGCAATTCCTGACAAGCTCGGGTAAATATATTAGACATCACCATCTTGCTAGAAGCCATTTCGCTGCCAAAGACAATTGCAGTTGTTAAGTGTGCAGCTCACAGGACTACAGAAGACCAAATCAGCAAGGGGAATACTTTTGCAGATAGAGTAGCAAAGGCAGCTGCAACTAAAACCGCTGTGCAAGCAATACAGGAAACCGCTGCTACCCCGCAGGCCACATTACGGGAAATTCAGTCAGGGGCTACCGCCACTGAAGGCACCAGGTGGAGACAACTAGAACCTCCTGTTAACAACCCACACTGCTGTCAAAATAGAAGGACGAGGAACCTGGGTACATCACACACACTGTAAGAAGGCTCCGACACCAGCCCCAACTCCAAGCAGCAGCACCCAACAGACTAGGTCGGAACTGTGTTGAGTAGGGTGTTAAAGGCAAGGCCTACCCTTTCGACACTCGGAACCGTCAAGAGACGGTAGAGAAAATCAGACACAGCTAACACAGTCAGAACATAGACTGAATATTAATATGGATGAAGAATCCCATGACTTATGAGAAGACTTGTTACCATTTCAGGGTCCCAACGCCACTGAAGCAGAATGATTAGCAGCTAAATGCCAACAAAATACAGCGTGTATGTCAGCCCTTGTGCATGCCCAACATATCGAGCAAGAGTACCTGGTGTGCCAGCACACCAGTGTTCCAAGGACTGTAATCCCTCTGAAAAACGCAGACGAAGGAGAAGTGAATATGACAATCTCTATGTGCCAGGTTATTAACCAGACCTCAAACTGTCCCAGTCCCACTAACCCCGCACCACCGAAAATGATGCTGCATGTGGCAGCTAGTAAGGGTGAGATATTTGTATAGCAGATGAAGCAGCAGGTGCCGGAAGTCTGGTCCAGATGCATCGATTATGTGCAGGTACACAGCAATGGCACTTGCAGTGACTCCAATAGCAGTTCCCTGTGGAATTGCTCCATGACAACCCTGCAGGGGTATTGGAATGTAATGTGGGTCGGTGGTTCGGTGGCCTATGGTGAATTGCCACAGAACTGGACTGGTTGTTGTTATCCAGCTGTAGTGCGCCCAAGGACGCAGGTGTATACACTTCCCCATGCCAAACAGCACAGGGTGAGGAGAGACATAACCAGCACAGACTATTGTGGTAGAATTCTGAGGGACCCATGGACCACTCTGGGTGAAACCATTGGTTGGTCCCTTTTCCTGGGCGGTGGCACAGTAGCAGCCCTGCAAAAGATCATTGGCTTAGCTAATCAGTTACTGCAAGTAGTTAATGACACCTTAGCAGCAATAGGTGCCTTAAAGATAGAACAACAAGTGATAAGGGCAGCAGTGCTTCAACATAGAATGGTATTAGATCTCCTAACCATGAAGGAAGGAGGAGTGTGCAAAATGATTAACACTTCCTGCTGTTTTTACATTCCAGATCTCAGCGCTAATATTACTGATTATATGAATCTTATGTGATCTGCCTTCACTCCGCAGCCTACAGTTCCAGTAGCGGCTGTAGCGTTGCCCATTCTGCTACTCATTCTTCTTCTTTTTCTTCTTCTTCTGTGTTTACCTCCTTTTTTGTCATTGCGTGTCAGACGTCTTTCTAGTGTGTTCACCATGCCAGCACTCAGCGGCCATGCCAATGACCAACCGCAGCTCAGTGAAGACATTCTGCTCCCCAAGATGGGCGGTGCTGGTGATCCACATGAAGACATCGTAGTGCTATTTGCTGAATAAATGTGTGATAATGTGTGATATAGAATAAAGGGGGGAAATGTTGTGGGAATTTACCTTACTTTACCTTACTTCATTTTGTGGAAATTTACTTTGCTTTATTTTACTTTGCTTTATGTTTCTATAGTCACAGCATAACAGTCTGCAGATAAGCATGTGAGTCAGGTACACCAGCTGCTCACATACCGTTCTAACCATAGAGATAGAAGAAGCCTTCAGCGCTCAGGCTAACCAAAACATGAATTAGCCGATACTCTGTAGGAGTCGTTTTTCTTTTTTTTCTCTTTCTTCTGTTCTCTGTATAAGGGGAGGGGGACCGTACTGCGCGTCAGTCCTTTTACTCTGTTATACAGGGGACAGAACTCAATAAAATTTTACTCTTTACTACTCAATGCATAAAGCTGTCTGTGTTTGATGTGCTCTCATTTTCCCACCACATCCATTTAGCAGTACTTCTGAATCACCGAAATGGCTTAAAACAGCTGAGGGGATGTTTGAAACTGAGTGATAAGATGTTCAGCAATTTATATATGATAATACAAGGCAGTAAATTAAATTGGGCTGAACTGGACAATAGTACCTGGCATGAAAAGTATGTCGTAGAGAGAGTAACAAAAAACTCAGCCTCTCACCTCGCGCTCTGAGATGTCTCCGTCACTGTCTGTAGTGTCCTCTAGGATACTGCTGCCCTCACTAAAGTGTGTCACCCTGACCGGGTCAAACATCTCTTGAACATAATAACTACACAATGGAAAATCAGCTTCAAGTGCTGCATTGAGCAAGAGTGCACTGTAAATGGCCAGATATAAATGGCAATGTCAGTAGTAAATTTATATATGCAGTCATGGAACAGGACCTAGCTGTAGAGCACAGCTTTAAGGTGCATATTATGATGTGCTCTTACCAATCATCCTCCTGGCTGTGTCTTGCTCTTTTGGCCAAATGTTTCTCTTCCAAAGCAGACAGACCAGACTCGCTGCATATTACTCCGTGCACTATAAATAAACCACATGTATAATGCCTTGTAAACAATGGAAGAAGGGAAATTTGAATTGTGACCACTCTGTTAAAGGGGCGGATAAGGCACCCCACCCAAACCCCCCGAAAGCTGTTCTGTTATCCCTAATTGCTATGCGATAGTCCTGTGATTAACTCAAAGGCTGGAGAAGTTTCACCTTTCTCTATTTGAATCCTGAAGGCTGTTCGGTTCCGTCGCCCACAATCCATCCTGTGTAATTAAACATTCACATCATAACTTGACCCCGTGTAATAGGGCAAACTCACTCGGATGGGGGAAAGGATCACAGACTACCTGTACTGCTGCCGCAACTCTGCGGCCATTCCAACAACATCCACATACATTCTAGCAACATCCCATTATAGGACACAGTGTATCTGGCTTAAGTACACCCATTTAATAGCATGTTGGACCTTCTTTGGCCTCCAGAACTGCAGCAATTCTTTCTGGCATAGTTTCCACTATATACTGAAAATACCCTGCAGGAATATTGGTCCAATCTTCATAGGATATTTTCTCTCAAATTACATGGAGGGACTGACATGTTCTAAACTGCCTGTTATACCTTTACCCAGGGATGTTCTATAGGATTAAGATCTGGGGATTGTGAAGGTCAGGGAAACATTGAAAATTTGCTGTCTTGATACTGGAACAAATCCGTGATTATACAACCCTTGCGGCAGGGTTTCTTGTCTTGTTGAAAGTGTCCTTCTGCCATAGTTTAAGCAGCTGCATGAAGGGATGCACTCGGTCGCAGTACATAGGTAAGCCCTTCTGTTCAAATGTCTACTGATTTCAGAGGACCCATGGTGTGCCAAGAAAACATTCCTCACACCTTTATGCCACCTCTACCAGCTTGAACTGCTGACACCTGACAGGAAGGACTCGTTATTTCATGCTGCTTATGCCAAATTCTTACCCTCCCATCATCATAGTGCAACAGAATTTTGGATACATCTGACAAGATGATGTTCCACTGTTTAGTTTTCTGCTCTTCTGCCCACTGGAGCCTTGCCGTTCTGTTTGCCTCAGACAGCAATGACACTCGAACAGGTCATCTGAACAGGTCATCCAAATGTGCTAAGGGACGATGACCTGTGCATTCAGACATGTTAGTTGGAGCAACAGCATTGTATCTGGCTGCAATTTGCTTGACCGTGCGCCACTTGATCATCAGAATTATTCTTGATGTCATCCTCCTCTGATCCCTTTCAAAATATTGGTCCTGGCTAGTCTGGTCTATGCCTCGTTCGCAGTTCGCTTCGCTCAGACCACTTGAATTTCCCATTCTAATGTTTACATGCTGTTTTTTGTAATTAGTCAAAACTGACCTTTCATGACCTTCATTATAAACTTTTTTAAGCAGTCATGACCTCACCCTGTCATAATATTTAATATCAGATCTTCCCTGTGTCCAAAGTGATCTCATGGCAGGAATTTTCCCAAGTGTTTACATTAAAGGAATCTGACTATACTGATTACTCTTTGCCAGCTAACAGCAAATAAAAGATGCTGGATTTTGGATTATGTGAGTATATAACACGTGACTGTGTTTGTGTCAGAGAAGGGAGAGGAGAGGCTTTGTCTCCAGCCTCTCGCTGCTTGCCGCTGTTCAGCTTCTCACTCCTGAGATCCTTCTCGTTCTCCTTCTCACCATTGCGTCCCACTCCGCCAATGCTGCTGCAACTTCAACCGTTGACAATGTGCACCGGCTCAAAGCATGGTCTAGAGCCAAATTTGAACACGGGCATCTTCCTCATTGGCTCATCTCCTCAGAGGGGCAACAAATGCACAGTTTCAGCTCCTATCGATACCCAGGTAGAACCTTATAAAATCAAACTGACAATGACAAGGAAACCATATTTTCAACACCTCCAGCACAACAAGTAGTAGTTTTTAGCAATGCACTACTTTTAATGGTTGTTGAGCATCTGGAAAGTATGCAAGTCACCAGGGTAACATCATCAAGAAGCCCTTTTAGACTTACTTCCATCAGGTGAATTCGGCCTCTTTTTTGCTTCAGTATTTGAGACTAATTCGTAGGAGGGCATTTTGCCAACATGAATCCCCTCTGCCATGTCATGCACTCTCTGCATCAGTTGTGGGCCATACCTGCTAGACCAAACATTTACATTCTGAATACTTTGGCTCAAGCTGTTAAAATGTTAGTATAAAAATCAACACTTTTATCTGTATCTTAATTTCAGGCTGATTTAACAAGTAGATAAGCTAACGTAGTGAGCGGTTGTCTTGGCTTGTCCTAATGGCAGTCAGGGGCCAAAACACTTACTGTAACACTTTATACTTATAACGCACTTTCTATACAGAATTCCACACGCTTCAAGATTGGTCTAATGGGCCAGTCATTGCTCATCCTCCGCTGCTCTTGTTCAGTCGGCAGAGGGTGGATTTTCGTCCTGCTCCGTCTCTGTCCCATTGTCAAATGCGCTAACATTTGCTGAACTTGAATCTTATTAATTCTGATGTCAGCAGGGGTAACATTCCAGAACTGTTGTCAGTGTAAATCATTTGAATAAATGACTGTCCTGTTTGCCTGCTACGAGCTGCCATAGCTGCAGGTGTTTGGTGACTAGACCAGTCAGCATGCAGGAGTCTGCCTATGTTCAGTTAGAACAGGCATCAGTAAGATGAGACTCGCTGTACTCACTCATTATCTTAATACTGTTCATTAAATTAAGTCAGCGGTTTATATTGAGTTTACGTCATTTGGTACGACGACTCTACAGTCTTGAATTGATTTCTGCAGTGTAATATGGATATAAATGTTAAAATGTTCTATTACAGAACACGACACCTATTGCGTTTTATATTTTATATTATATCTCTGATATGACCACTGTAACATAAAGTTGCGGTTCCAAGTACGTGAAACATTTTGATCGACTGAAATGTAGATGTATGTACATGCAATATATTTGTGAGTATGTAAATCAAACAGCTATTCTTATTCTTATGGCTAGCTAAATAGATTGCAATTTCGTCGTCTTCAAGGCATGGCATGGTGTTTATTCATTCGTTGGCATACAAAATGACGCCTTTTCACGTTGTGGAACTACAAATATGGCGGCCTTTTTTCTTTAGCGTTTTAATGACGTAAAAGCAGAGTCTCACCGTAAAGTCGGGCAGGAGGATCTGGACTCATTTATTTCTTCGTATCTTCCGCCATCTAGCGGTCAATAACGGTTAGTCTTGAATTGATTTCTATCGTGTAATACTTTGGATATAAATGTTTAAATTTCCTGTTGCAGAACAGACAAAGTATAGTCAACCAGTTCTAACCTTTTGATAAAAACTTGAACTTCAAACTAGGTGAATCTATTTCCTTAAACCAATCAGATTATGTGTTTCTATAGCTTCCAACTTTCATGAGTTCCTTGAATCTGTGGAGAAAAGTGCAGACCAATGTAGTTTCTTATTTGTGAACATTTATATATTTTATGTAATTTATTTATCATTTAAATGTTTTATTACTTTTAATTTATAGACATAAGGACACAGAAAACAGTTCATATACTGAATGAACTGTTACAAGGTAATATTTTCTAGACTGTGTCTACCATATGTTTTTATTTCTAAACGTTAATGCAGTGTGTTAATCTTTGACACCGAGGCAGAAGGGGTGAATCTGATCTTCCATTGTCAACTATTCAGAGTCTTCCAGTGGAGCTCATACAACTAAAGGAACACATACAGAGGTCACTGGAGGTTCAAAGTTACATCTAAAGTGGTCTAGTTGTGACGTTGCGAGGATAAGCAGGTTGCGGGGACGAGGCACGATGAAACGCATTTTTATTTTTGCAAACATGCAAAACATACAACAACGCTCAAACACTATGCACATCTCAAACACCAACACACGTACTATGACACACGAGACATATATACACCCAAGCCGATTACACATAACAGAGAACAGGTGAACGGCACGAGAGGGTGTGGCAACACAGACGAACACACACACACCAAGATGTTTGAGGAGGGGGCGGGGCCACAACATGACACTAAGCCTGTACACACTGTTCCAACACTACCCTGTAGGGCACCATCTCCATGGAAGTATATTTTTAAAAGCATGTTTGATAACCATATTTATACTGGAACAATTTAATCAAATGAGTTGTGTTTTTTGTTCCTCTCTAAGACGGTTCGGATGCCGATATTGAGATTTGAGTCTGAGCAAGTTGAGAAACCCACTGTGAGGGTTTCTGGGTGCTCTGGAGGAGCACCCAGAAGTCGTACACCTGCACCATGCCTGAGACCCCTCTGCCCCTGACACAATTGCCCAGGAATGTGGGCATGTACCTAGACTATGAGGATGGACAGCTGTCTTTCTATTACATACTAACATATCTACATATTTATCGGAAACCTCCGGGAGAAGAAGCTGTATCCCCTCTTTGCGCTGCTGGACAGACACACTTATGACACTGTACTCATCAAAAGCAGCACCAGAGATGCACTGAGTCATATCCCGCTACACACCTCTCAGACCAGCTTGTTTGCACATTTTGTCATAAAACTTAAGATGTCAGTTGTTGCTGTTATATATAAAATTACCAAATTAAAAAATAAATAAATCAAAAAGTACTTGTGGCTAGAGAAGCACAGCCAATCACATAAACAAGATATAATGTCAGTAATGTTTGCGGCAGGTGTTTCAAATGTGCCCAGACTCATATTCAAAAATATCCATGTTTCAACAGTTTGAAGGTGGCCATGACACTAACAGTTTGGTGGAAATTCCACAAGATATCAAACTCCACACTCACACGAACTATTCATTCTCCCATTTGGAACAATCCAGGCTTTACCATGAACAAAAATATTAAACTTTACATCTTGGATAGAAAAAGGCATTACAAACCTTAAACATATTTATCCTAAGACTTGTTTCATGTCACGCCCACAACTAGCCCCAAAATATGCTATAGAAAGCCCCCAGTTCCTACAATACCATCAGCTAAGATCACCTATGTGTTCAAAAATCAATTCCGATACCTACATCCATATCAGAATTTATAAACAAACATTCTTAATACAAAAAACCTATTATCTAAGATATACAAAATAATAGTGAAATCAAATCTCACAGTTACTCTCCCATCGAGACAATAGGAGGAACATTTATTACTAGCCCATGACCCTGCAGTTTGGATTAAAATGTGTAACAATAATTACCACATGACAGCAACACTGACCTACAATGCATTCAGTACAAAATAATACAGAGTACATTATACTACACATTGGATGTTTAAAATTGGTTTCACAAGCTCAGCAATCTGTACATACTTTACTCAAATCACAGTTGACGATTACATTCACGCCACATGGCAGAGCACACCTATCAAGCAATTTTGGCAAGTCGTCATCAAGTTCGAGTTCAAGTTCAAGTGGTTTTATTGTCATTTCAGGTATATATACAAGTACACAACAAAAACGAGACAACGTTCCTCCAGGGCCATGGTGCAACATAAAAACAACAGTGCAACAGACAACATGCTACACAAGTGCAAACAGTCCAATATAGTGCATCACCAACATATCCCATGCTTTAAATAACCATATCCATCCAACACCATCTTTATGTCTCCTAGGAGACATATCATCAACCAATATGACAGGATACTATGTATAACATTATTATATTGATATAATAAAAATATTCTTGCAAAAAAACAACAAACAAAAAAACATACTCATGAACTGGAAAACAAAAAATAATATTAGTGTCACCCAATAGAAAAATCTATTGATAGAGTATATATATATCAATAGAATAATTCTCAGAATTAATCAATAACAGAACCAATAATCTAGAGTGGACACCTTTGATAAAATCCATACAGAGCCAATCCATAAACGATAAATATCACACTCTAATACGTGTACATATACAATCCAACATACATGTACTCACACATAACCATATACATAGATACATACATACATACACACACACACACACACACACACACACACACACACACACACACACACACACACACACACACATTATTCCTGTAATGGTGCAGATGGCGAATACTTAAAAATATTATATATACATTTTGCGTTTGTCTGTTCATCTGTCTGTCTTATTTTGAATAATAAAGCTCTAAAGGTCCACTGATGGGGGGTAATACATTCATCTATTTATTTCTCCAGATTTCTAACTCTGAGAGAAAAAAAACGTCCTTTTACAAATTGCACCTCGTTGTGGACCTCGGCTAGGTTTACATTCCAGGTGATTATTTTTAAGTTATAAATAAAAATAAATAAAAAATAAAGTGTAACAGTTCCCGATGAGGAGGTGTGGTGGTAGCGGGCCAAAAAAATCAAAATCTTCAATATGTCGCATGTAATTTACTCTAAATAAAAATATTTAGATATGATTTACATACGAGTTATATTTTTAGGCCTACTAAATGTATACTCTAAATACATTTATTAATTAGCACAGATAATATATCTGCTCTTTATACTTGGATTTCTAACCTACATATTTAAAAATTTAACTGATGTATTTATTTCTGCAGATTTCTAACTCTGAGAGAAAAAGACGTCCTTTTACAAATTGCACCTCGTTGTGGAACTCTACTAGGTTTAATTCCAGGCGAGTATTTTTAAGAGGCTAGATTTGTGCTCACAAGCTGCGATGGTGGTTTTTTCATAGCTTCTAAAAGAAGAGGCTGTGGTCAGGGTGGAGTGAATCTTTGATAACCAAGATTGTTGTTGTTTTGGAATTCGAATAGACAATGGAATTACCCAGTGTCAGGTCTTTCTCAGTAAACTGCAGAGAATGATATAGAGGGCAAGAAATGGTCAAGCACAGTTTAATTGGGTGTGTATCAGCTCTCTGATACATTTTTGGTTCAAGATTTAATCATCATGCAAATGATTGTGATTAATGCTTTGTCTGTTTAATTCAAATATTATACTATAAATCTAATATTTTAATAGGGTTGGCAACTTTCTAGATCCGATTACTACATGTGTTGTTCATGTAACTGTGCAAATAAACTGCAAACACAATTACTTTTAGAAGTATCATCCAGTTTGTTTTCACAATTGCCAAAATGTAATGAATCACAGCCAGTGTTCTAAAACAGAGCTGGAATGTATTCCTGGTTGATGTGTCCTGTTTCTGGTAAAAAAAAAAAATAAAAAAAAAAAATTGGTGGATGAATTTTCAATGAAAGTGCTTCACTCAGCAGCCATTAATGATTCTTATATCCAGTATGAATAAATTTAAATTCCTATCCTTGTATCAGGTGCAGCAATTATGTGTAACAATTGTGAAGCAAAAAAGCAAAAGCAAAATTGTAATATAACAATATAGGTAATATAGAACTTGATCTAATGATATTAATTAGGCTATGCAAATAACACAACTACTTCGGTAGCACATCATTTATGCCTGTTGAATAGGCAGTTTTCTGCTTTGCAGATACTTGAAATCTTTTACTAATCTTTCCCCAAATCCAGTAGGAGCTGCCTTTTACATTAACATGCCAGGATACACACTCACTGGATGTTTAATCTTTCTAGTGGTTAAGCTATATTCTTATAGTCAAGAAAGATATTTTTAAATTATTAATCAGTTAAAAGGATTTCTTACTGTAGGCCTATTATAAACAACATGGAGGAAATTAAAATAAAAATACTTGAGTTAGACAGTGGACACAGGTTGCTAATAAATCAAGTAAATGAAACTGGATGGACTGCTTAATTATGTAACAACACAACATTTATGGCGACGAAGATGTTTCACACATATACATTCTTACGTGATGCTGACCTCGATATCCATATTTCACATTGATACTGTAACACTATAGATGAACCTAAACCTCACATTCTTGTCACGTTGATAAGCTTTTTGAAAGTTTGATCATGATCAAAGATCATGATCTTTGTTTTCTAAGTGTGTTTCCAAATTGCCTTTGACTGCTGTATGCCTAATAGCGGCATTTAGCACCTCATTTCGTCTCTAATTTTTGACATGTACTCTTGACATAAGTCTTGCATAAGTGGAAAGTCGATCAGCCCCCTTTTAAAAATGGTAAGCTTTTACTGTCACGTTAATAACATCACACACACGCACACATAATGCTTCGACTGTCCTACACCTTAAATATCTTTTGCACATTATAGAGGGTGAGCATAGTTACCAGTTCCCTTCATGCAAAAGGGTTGTCTTAGGTTACTGTAAAGTCTAATGCACATTTGGAATTAGTAAAAGTAGTTTATAATCAATACGAAATTTTACTGGGAGCCAAAGTAAAGTAGCTAAGATATGATTGATGTGATCAAATTTTCTAGCTCTATTAAGAACTATGGCTGCTGCATTTTGAACTCGCTAGGCACTTTAGGCACTTAATAGCACAGCTAGATAGTAAGGGATTACAGTAGTCCAATATTGAAGTAATAAATGCATGGACTACCTTTTCTGCATTATGTGTGGAGAACATGCTCCTAATCTTTGAAATGTTTCTAAGGTGGAGAAAGGGGGTCCTAGAAACATTATTTATTTACGTGAGCTTCGAACGAGAGACTGGGATCCATAACTCCAAGATCTTTAACTGTTAGAGAAGATGTGATTGGGAGACCATTGAGGTTCATTGAGTAATTAGAGAGTGGAGACCTAGCTGACTCTGGGCTTAATAGAAATACCTCTGAATGTCTCTGAATGTTAGAAATTAATTAAAAATACTAATGTCAATGTATTTACAACGCATGTATTTAGGACGTAATTTTTTCAATCACAACAAAATATGTTGTTGTATTTTTTGCATTATGCTTACTACAGAATTAACAGTCAACTGTTCAGTGACTTTGCATGCAGAGTTGTAACACTGCTTATTACTAGAACTGTGGCTAGAATCAAAATCAACGCTAGTGTCGTTCCTAAATCCCCAATCAGCTAGTCGTAAAGTTAACATTCAAATAGAAAATAAAGATGCAGACTTCAGAATTAGTTAAAGAGAATAGCTGAGAGAATAGAATAAATTATCCGTTACTACCCCTGTCTTTTATCATCCCTCCATCCCTCCATCCCATGCCATCTTCCTCTATTATTTGCTTTTCTATTTTGTTCTGGTATCTCCTTATCTCTTTAAAAAAAAAACATTGGCCAAAAGACTAACGAAAACACTGACATACTTAAGACCTTTAATATTTTTTTTAAATATAACATTAAAAGGAGAATGTTACTTATTTCACCCTGACTGTCCACTTATATATCTGTTTTGAGTATGATTTTCCTTGTTCAAGTGAAAACAGTAACAAATGTAGCATGTCACAAATATATACATGACTATGTATGAAAAATGAAAGACATCAACATGAAACACTGGAGCTGATTTCAGTTAAGCACCTAGTTATGGAAACTATAAAGACTAACATTGTCATAAAAATGTTGTGAAAGTTAATGCTTAGAAGATTACAAGTGGCTAAGACATACCTTGTTATAGGCTGTGCTTACTGATGTACACCAGGTGGACATAGTGTCAAAGCAGAGGGTCTGATGGAGCAGGTGGAACATCAACATTTAAAACAAAAATGAACTGCTTGTATTTAGTGAACTAAATAAAGCATAAGCGTCCTATGCATGGCATACAGATCCCTATAAGCTTTGATAAAATCCATCCTCATGTAAAAGATGTATTGTCCCAATCATAGTAAGTGAAAACTATGACATAAAAAACTTTCTTTACCTAATATAAGCAGGCAATTATCTTTTAATTTGACCTACCCCAGTAAATCACGGTACCTAACTTGATGAATAACAGGAATAATCACAAACTTCTAATGAAGCAAAGTAATATATAATTACAATTATAAAGGACTAATTTGGTTTGTCTCCCCCAAAGCCATTAGAATGTTCTTTATATAACAGGTGAAAATGACCTACACCAATGTGATATACAAACCAATCCTGCTTTTATTACACAGAAGAGCTGAGCAATTATGGGGAGGCACCCTAAAAAGTTGAGGGTGGAATTACCTGTCAATAAACAAAGTACAGAATAGATAAGCAAAACTATTCTGTTGCATCATCTTTGAAATGACTCTGCAAGGAAAATGTTGATATGAATAAATGCTTGTATTCCTTTCTGATACAAGTCAAAAAATATCTTTAAAGTGGGTCAAACATGAGAACTATGTGCATTCCTTCACAAACATATACAAATCAATGAAAAAATCTCCCCTAATATGTTTATATACACAAGTGTCTGTGGGAGCCCCAAAGCTATATTATGCATTCAAATAACAAAATATATATCACAGTCCCTACAAAAAATGAAAGTAAAAAAGCAAACAAACAACAAAAAGGGGAAAATCATAAATAAAAATATCCCAAAAATAATATACTAATGTCATGTTTGTAAGCAGCCCTGCTTTCCTGCTTCCTAAAATGATGACATATTTTAGGTACTCAGGCCACTGGAAACAAAAATATACACAACAGTTCTTCCACACATTTAGAGGAACCTGATTTTTTTGTTAGATAAATATGTGTCGGTTATGACCGTTAAAAAGACCTGAACAAAAAAAATGTTTGGATTTTTATTTCCTGTCACCTTTCATCACGGGCAACATAAAAATTCACACTACTGCAATATCGCTAACATGTTACTGGCATGCGAATAAGACACCTGAGCACAGAGAGAAACCCAGTGTTATGAGTACAGTTGACATTGGAACTAGCTAGATAGCTCATATTAAGACACTTCTTTGGAGAACACGTGCTAAAGTGTTTTCCCCACAATCTATATGCATAATTTATTTGCCAACTGTGACCAGAGAGAGAACATACCTTACTCACAGCCTAGGACATGCATGGATTTTGATGAGGACTGCATATGCCTGGGATCAATTCAAACACGTCATGACGATGATATAAAACCTGATGAAACAAGCTTGACAAGCAGCAGTTCCGTATTTCCGTGAAAGTATCAAGCACAGATGAAGACGTTTCTATGGTTATCTCGGTTTTATAAATATTAGCCTATAGAGTTGGGCTTAGTACGTGAATAAAAGATGGAATTAAACATGCATAAATTACGGTGTCCTGGAAAACCCATCGTGCTGCAAATACACAAAGCATATTCATCAAAGTGGTAACACACTTTAGAAATGCGGTGCAAATTTAGAAAACGCATACAACTTCAGGAACAAATCCTGTCACAACACAACGGAAGTGCAGTTTCCGGAGGACACGGAAAGGGGTGGACTTCTATGAGATTAGCGTGAAGTCTATTGGAAGTAGTGACAACTGAGTAAAAAGGGTTGTTTTTTTTCCAGTTACCACGGTGTTATCAAGGGTAGGTATGTGATACAGAATGGAAGACTGACCTATTCATGCTCTGCATTCTTGCATATTTATTTATACATAAGGCAGCCTTAAAAAACATGGGATGGAAATCCCATTTAACAAAATATGCACTGTTTTACAGTCAGAGTGAAATAAGTAACATTCTCCTTTTAATATATATATTTTAAATGTTAAAATTCTTAACTATGTCAGTTAAGCTGCCAAAAATGCCCCTTTTGAAATTTGTATTTCTAATGTCACAAGAACACTTTATTGACCTATCTCTGCCTATTCAGCCTATAGAGGTTTAGCACACCCACTTAAATTGCCTTTCTCAGGCATTTCAGCTCTGAGTACCTTTTGAATGAAGCACAATACAGGGCAGCCAATCATAAAGGAGCTCATTTATCTTACATCCGTCTCAAAGGTGCAGTAGCAACAGGTGCCTGTTGAATTCCAAGCGATATCTATAGAGGTTGGAAATTGGTTGTGTAAAAAAAAAAAAAAACAGGCTGAAAACGAGTCGTTTCCGCTCTGTGAATTGGGAGAAAGGGACAGTGTGTGGAAGCCCAACCCCAGTCATATAGGTTTGCTTCTAACAGTACCATTACCATCACCCACTCTGGTGCACTAGTTTGAGTGTATTAGAACTAGTAGCAATGCTGAAGCATTACATGTATCTATAACACATATTCTGACCATGATGAAGTGATAGGTTTGTTAAGGCAAACTGTGTATGCAATACATGTTGCTTAGGTCACTTGCTCCAATTGTACACAACTCTAAAGCTACACAACTGTACATTAGTTAAAGTCTACACAGTGTCAGTCATGTGAAGTACAACTGAAAGTTCCCCTGTTGTATTCTTCCAACAATCAAGTTCTGCGTAAGTGGGGGCAAAATAATATGACCTTCACATCAAAGAACATTTTAAACAAATGGACTGTATGTACATCTTTTTTCTAATGTTACAATTGGAGTCTAAAGTTATATCTCTTATCAGTGGAGGATGCACTTGCTCAAACCTTTTCTTTAGATTCCTTTTGTACACACTACAGACTGTGACCTCGAGATGCTTGAATGAATGTTGAACATTCACACTTGTGTATGAGTGCCGATTGTTAGCTAATGCATCATGATGAGCCTATCCTTTTTGAGTTACTTACTGAGATCATTCTCATAACAAGTTCATTACACCTTGTGTACTCGATGTAGTGCGGTGAGCAGTTTCAATCTTAGTTACAATCTTAGTTATCAAAGACTCACTCCACCGACCAAAGCCTCTTCTCTTAGACAACATGACAAAACCATCGCAGCTTGAGAGCAAAAATCGAGCCTCGTAAGAGGTGTTATGTTCCATAGGCAGATTGACATCTTAATGCGATACACATGAACTCAATTTTCTTTGCATACATGTACATTGCACTTGTAATGTTTCTGATATTGCTTCTCTCCTGAATAGCTCAGTCAGTAGAGCATCAGACTTTTAATCCGTGGTCCCTGTTCAAGTGAAAATATTGTTCTTTGCCACTAAAGTGCGCTTGAGAAGTTTCTTGAAATACCTCTAGATCAACCTAAGTCAAGGGACAGGACCCTGTTGCCTTGAGCCTTGGCGATTAAACTGACATTTCACATCCGTTTCCCCCAGCTGTGATGCTGTGCATTGGCTGTCATCCCAGGTTAGGCTAGCTAGTTCTGCTGGCAAGCTTGAAATATCAAAATCCTCCTACTTAAAAAAAAAAAAATCACTTCTGAGCCTATCCTTTTTGAGTTAATTACTGAGATCATTCTCACAGCAAGTTCATTAGACCTTGTTCACTCATTGTAGTTCGGTGAGCAATTTCTATATTGGATGAGAGAAGGAGCAGACTTGTTCAAGTCACAGAATCCATTCACACTTAAACAACAGGAGCTTGTCAGTGGAGGGTATACTTGCTCACACCTTTCTTTTCAATTCCTGTTGCATAAGGGAATAAGGGACAAGGGAAGTCATTTTGGAACAAACCTGTGAGGCAACTGTCTTTGAGGCAAAGTGTCTGTATCCAGGGAACAACATGTGCATGTTCAAGTGCTTGCCCTGTACTTCATTCTCTGAAGTTTACTGAGAAAGACCTGACAGCAGTTGAACACGTTTGGTTGTTGTCTGCTACCTTGTCTCTGTCTCTCTCTGTGTTCGCATGATAGGCACCACTGCATGCCATGCACCAGGCCTCCTTTCTTGTGAGGCTGTCCCTCATGACATCTATGGAGTGCATAATTGAAGACTAAGTGAAAGGATTCCCTTAAGATCTGAATACCTTTGGTTGTTGTCGTACATCGTCTCTGTCTCTCTCTCTATGTGTTAAATGCAGACTGCTCAGGTCATGGTGTTGACAGCTTCTAGTATTTTCACTAGATCCAAAGCAGTGTCAAACCTGTTTTTACATTTAAATGTTTTCACTTGGTTTTACATTTTAATGTTAACAAAATAAGAAACAATACACATTATAAATGTTAGATAGCTACATATTTGTACTTCTTGTACAAACTAAGAAAATAATAGAACACTAATTTAGTTATGTGACATATTGACACCTGAGCAAGACATGGGTGAGGGATAAAAAGGCAGGATATTAGTCACACAAAGCATTGCCAAAAAGTTTTAAAAACACAGATGTGGGGAAGCTCATGAAGACAGGCTCAGCTTTAGTCCACAGTATGCTAAATGGGAAACACTGGAGGATGGTACATGAGGGGTTTAAATAGGGAGAGAGTTAATTAGAAGCAGGTGATCGTGATGGTTGATAAGTGTGTGATTGTGAACCGAGCAGTGGTCGTGGTAGGTGATTTGTGCGGATATGTGTGTACGTGTCTGTGTCTGCGTTCCTGGTTGGGTGCGGACCAGAACCTGACAACTTGTTTCCACTTGATATCAGAATTAGTTGAAGAGAATAGCTGGTCCTGTCCTTTATTGCAACTTAAATATAAACATGCTTTTGAGGGACCCTCTGGAGAATGTCTGAGGGGTACACAAGAGTTTAATTCTTATAAACTTTTTCAAGGGCAATTATGTAAACAACCCTCCTTTTTTTCCATATTGTTCTTTGAAGTTTCCACCATTATGCTCAAATTACACATGACATTATAAAAGCTAGTCACCTATGAACCTGCGGGCTTATATAGAAGGGAAAATAAACTATGGACTATTTGTGCTCTGCATTCTTGCGTATTTATTTATGCTAGGCTGTACATAATGCAGCCTTAAAAACATAGGATAAAAATCCCCATGTAACACAATTCAGGTTCTGTCTAAATACATGGCTAGCTAGCTAGTTATTTTACAATCCCATTTAGAACATATATCGTCGTGAATGTCCTGAACAAAACACGCTGTACCTAATCCCCATAAATGACATATCTCTCACTGAATAAAAACTTGTATGCTTCAACAGTATACAGTGGTAGAAATGGTGATCACCTTTAAAAGGATTTCTTACTGTAGGCCTATTATAAACAACATGGAGGAAATTAAAATAAAAATACTTGAGTCAGGTGTCTGTTGAATTCCGAGCGATATATATATAGAGGTTGGAAATTGGTTGTCTAAAAATGAATTGTGATTGTTAAGTCACATAGATGTAAGTGGACATGAAGGGAAAAAATAGTGTGGGTGCCAAGTATGGTGATTGTATTTTTAAAGCTGTAGGAAATGTTACATTCAGAATGTTTGTGAGACAAAAAAAAAAAAAAAAGATATAATTACTATCCATGGTATAATTGACTGTGTTGCAGACAACATAGGCAGGGATTAGACTGAAAAATGTCAGAGTATTTTTAATGCTCTTTATTGCTGTCATCAGAGGTTATGCAGCCATATCCTCCCGAGCAAGTACGGCTTCTAATCCTAACAGTTTGGCCGCCTGCAGACACAAATAAAGTGTTGAGCAATATTTAATTACATCTACTTGAAATGCATATTTAATTGCATTGTTAGTATTTATGGAAAACAAGTGTTAGGATTGCTCTGCTCCATTGCAGACTTTCTCACTCTAGCAACTGTGGATTCCATCTCCTCAATCAGTTGGCCCATATCATATTCACAGGAACCATATTCCATCTTTATAAAAGAATTCAGTTTCACCTCCAACTATGAAGAGAAACAGTGTTAAGCAATATTTAATTACATCTACTTGAAATGCATAGTTCATAGCATTGTGAGAATTTATGGAAAACAAGCGTTAGGATTGCTCTGCTCCACTGCAGACTTTCTCACTTTAGCAAACACGGCTTCCAGGTCCTCAATACACTTATCCCTCTCATTGATATTCAAATCTTTAGGTTCCACCTGTAGATATGAGTAGAAATATTGTTGAACAGTATTTAAATACATTTAATTGAAATATGACTTTAATTACATTTTGATACATTTGTAATTTATAATTTGTATTGGACTGGAAAGGAAACAAATACAATTTTTATCGCATAGCCATAATCACATAGCCTGCAGGCCTAATGATGTAAAAATGTGCCCCCAAACATCAAATGTTCAGCAGAAATAACAGGACCTGACACACTAAGGTACCGTAGACCCATTCAAATTGTGCTATTGGAATAATAAATTCCAATGCATTCAGTCATTTTAGCTAGTGTTGATTTTGATTCTCGCCACAATTA
The DNA here is from genome assembly GCF_041902795.1 of Electrophorus electricus. Lineage (NCBI taxonomy): Eukaryota > Metazoa > Chordata > Actinopteri > Gymnotiformes > Gymnotidae > Electrophorus > Electrophorus electricus. The sequence continues at coordinate 255,216 of NW_027658790.1, read as the reverse complement.
TACTAATAATCAGTGTTACAACTCAGCATGCAAAGTCACCGAACAGTCGACTGTTAATTCTATAGTAAGGAGAATGTAAAACAAACAAACAAAAAACCCACCAACAGTATTTTTTTTTTCCTGTAACTGACAAAGATTGCATATGCTAAATGTATGTGTCCTAAATATATTCTAAATACATTTACATTAGTGTTTTTAATTAATTTCTCGAACATTTGTTGAAATGCATTTGTAATTTATATTCAGAGACATTCAGTGTACTTAAGTACAAGCATTCAATTAGCATCACTGTTCACCATAGCTGTTTTTCCATTTTTTGTGGCTTTTGTCCATTGCCACAGTATGGCTTTAAATCATTTGTCTTGGTTCTACTTTACTTACTATGGCTGATTGAGTTCTCTGAGTAGTGAAGTCCTTCTTCATTAAACGCTTTGGTCTAGTATCTGTTTAAAAAGTAACAGAAAATGTCTTATTAGCGTTGTATAGATACTTAGAACACTGCTACGTAGATCTCTCTCTCTCAGACAGACACACACACACACACAGTTCATCCAAGAAGTCATCCTCTATTCTGGAAGGGTTCTGGGCTCGTGTTTTTTCGTTTTTCTTTTTCCCATATTTACCAAATATCCCGTGCTTTTCCTTTTCATATTTCTCAGAAGGAACATGTTCCTTGCGTCTTGGATTGCAATTGTAACTACCGCACTGACCCATAATAAATTTAGTGTACCCGTTATCTGTGATCTGTAGTCTAAAAATGGGTCACAGAAATTGTTCATTTGAAAAATCTGTTCTTTGACTACATCATATTCGCTTAATTGATGCGGCTGCATTATGACATCACACGCCACCCACTGAAATAAAAGCTGAGGATGTCATTGCAGAGGTAGGAGGAGCCAGAGTAGAATATTACAGAATATTACATTGCTTGAATAGTGGCTCTGTCTGCCCTGGGGGTATTATGGAACCCAAAGGCTGAAAGGATGGGGAGAGAGAGAGAGAGAGAGCGAGCGAGCGAGCATGTGTGAACATATTCTTGTCACGGTACGCCCCCCCCCCCCCCAAACGTCTCCCCGTGTGTGTTTGCTTGTGTGTGTGTGTGTGTGTTCATCCGTGTGGCCATGCTCCCTTGTGTTTCACGGCTGCCCTTCATTGTGTTGTTATTGTTTGCGTATATAAGTCCTTTGTGTAAACGTTAACGTTGTCAGTGTTTGATCCCACGATAGCCTTAGTGCTACGTTGTCTTCCATGTCTCTAAATAAACATCGTTATATGCATCATTGCTCCTCTTTTGTATCCTGCCAAGCCTCCCTGTGTTACAATTATGATAAAATTGGATAAAATACTAGATCATAGATTGCAGTCTGAAGTACTTTTGACCTGCTGAGAGTTAGCCTGATTTGACTTAGCCTGTTCCTAACCTTTGTTTAGTATGTTGCATAAAAGCTCATGGAAATATTTCAGATGTAATATACATGTAACTGACCTAGTAGAGCAAAATTACAGAATTGTAAGGAGGAAGTGACGTTCTTGGGGCATATCATTAAAGGGGGAAATACACACAAGCTGTCTCAAAACCGACCACAAGCCATAATTTCGCTACCTAAACCATAGTGGCATACTCCCCTCTTACTGTTTTAGTCCCACACGCATTACATCGAATACTGCAGGACCAAAGAGTGTCACACTTATCAGCCCAGTGGTAGCTGAGATACCACACCACCCTCTTAGATATGCCTAATATAACTGTCAAAAGGTGTATAACACTGAACCCAGCTACACTCCTTCCTAGGGAGGAGGATGGAGATCCACAAGACTGCACAGCAGTCTTAGCTGAAGTATATATACCGCGGGTTGATCTCTTTGAAGAAGCCATAAGTAACCCAGACCTATGCCTCTATGTGGATGGGTCAGCATGCAGGGACGACACAGGGGTCAATAGGGAAGCATACGCGGTAGTAACAGATCATGAAATACTTAAAACAGAAGTATTACCATCCTCCTATTCAGCGCAGGCTGCTGAACTAGTAGCACTGACGGAAGCATGCAAACTAGCTGCAGACAAAACTGTTAATGATTTTGGAGCCATATGGAAACATAGGCAATTCCTGACAAGCTCGGGTAAATATATTAGACATCACCATCTTGCTAGAAGCCATTTCGCTGCCAAAGACAATTGCAGTTGTTAAGTGTGCAGCTCACAGGACTACAGAAGACCAAATCAGCAAGGGGAATACTTTTGCAGATAGAGTAGCAAAGGCAGCTGCAACTAAAACCGCTGTGCAAGCAATACAGGAAACCGCTGCTACCCCGCAGGCCACATTATGGGAAATTCAGTCAGGGGCTACCGCCACTGAAGGCACCAGGTGGAGACAACTAGAACCTCCTGTTAACAACCCACGCTGCTGTCAAAATAGAAGGACGAGGAACCTGGGTACATCACACACACCGTAAGAAGGCTCCGACACCAGCCCCAACTCCAAGCAGCAGAACCCAAACAGACTAGGTCAGAACTGTGTTGAGTAGGGTGTTAAAGGCAAGGCCTACCCTTTCGACACTCGGAACCGTCAAGAGACGGTAGAGAAAATCAGACACAGCTAACACAGTCAGAACATAGACTGAATATTAATATGGATGAAGAATCCCATGACTTATGAGAAGACTTGTTACCATTTCAGGGTCCCAACGCCACTGAAGCAGAATGATTAGCAGCTAAATGCCAACAAAATACAGCGTGTATGTCAGCCATTGTGCATGCCCAACATATCGAGCAAGAGTACCTGGTGTGCCAGCACACCAGTGTTCCAAGGACTGTAATCCCTCTGAAAAACGCAGACGTAGGAGAAGTGAATATGACAATCTCTATGTGCCAGGTTATTAACCAGACCTCAAACTGTCCCAGTCCCACTAACCCCGCACCACCGAAAATGATGCTGCATGTGGCAGCTAGTAAGGGTGAGATATTTGTATAGCAGATGAAGCAGCAGGTGCCGGAAGTCTGGTCCAGATGCATCGATTATGTGCAGGTGCACAGCAATGGCACTTGCAGTGACTCCAATAGCAGTTCCCTGTGGAATTGCTCCATGACAACCCTGCAGGGGTATTGGAATGTAATGTGGGTCGGTGGTTCGGTGGCCTATGGTGAATTGCCACAGAACTGGACTGGTTGTTGTTATCCAGCTGTAGTGCGCCCAAGGACGCAGGTGTATACACTTCCCCATGCCAAGCAGCACAGGGTGAGGAGAGACATAACCAGCACAGACTATTGTGGTAGAATTCTGAGGGACCCATGGACCACTCCGGGTGAAACCATTGGTTGGTCCCTTTTCCTGGGCGGTGGCACAGTAGCAGCCCTGCAAAAGATCAATGGTTTAGCTTATCAGTTACTGCAAGTAGTTAATGACACCTTAGCAGCAATAGGTGCCTTAAAGATAGAACAACAAGTGATAAGGGCAGCAGTGCTTCAACATAGAATGGTATTAAATCTCCTAACCATGAAGGAAGGAGGAGTGTGCAAAATGATTAACACTTCCTGCTGTTTTTACATTCCAGATCTCAGCGCTAATATCACTGATTATATGAATCATATGTGATCTGCCTTCACTCCGCAGCCTACAGTTCCAGTAGCGGCTGTAGCGTTGCCCATTCTGCTACTCATTCTTCTTCTTTTTCTTCTTCTTCTGTGTTTACCTCCTTTTTTGTCATTGCGTGTCAGACGTCTTTCTAGTGTGTTCACCATGCCAGCGCTCAGCGGCCATGCCAATGACCAACCCCAGCTCAGTGAAGACATTCTGCTCCCCAAGATGGGCGGTGCTGGTGATCCACATGAAGACATCGTAGTGCTATTTGCTGAATAAATGTGTGATAATGTGTGATATAGAATAAAGGGGGGAAATGTTGTGGGAATTTACCTTACTTCATTTTGTGGAAATTTACTTTGCTTTATTTTACTTTGCTTTATGTTTCTATAGTCACAGCATAACAGTCTGCAGATAAGCATGTGAGTCAGGTACACCAGCTGCTCACATACCGTTCTAACCATAGACATAGAAGAAGCCTTCAGCGCTCAGGCTAACCAAAACATGAATTAGCCGATACTCTGTAGGAGTTGTTTTTCTTTTTTTTCTCTTTCTTCTGTTCTCTGTATAAGGGGAGGGGGACCGTACTGCGCGTCAGTCCTTTTACTCTGTTATACAGGGGACAGAACTCAATAAAATTTTACTCTTTACTACACAATGCATAAAGCTGTCTGTGTTTGATGTGCTCTCATTTTCCCACCACATCCATTTAGCAGTACTTCTGAATAACCGAAATGGCTTAAAACAGCTGAGGGGATATTTGAAACTGAGTGATAAGATGTTCAGCAATTTATATATCATAATACAAGGCAGGAAATTAAATTTGGCTGAACTGCACAACAGTAGCTGGCATGAAAAGTATGTCGTAGAGAGAGTAACAAAAAACTCAACCTCTCACCTCGCGCTCTGAAATGTCTCCGTCACTGTCTGTAGTGTCCTCTAGGATACTGCTGCCCTCACTAAAGTGTGTCACCCTGAGCGGGTCAAACATCTCTTGAACATAATGGAAAATCAGCTTCAAGTGCTGCACTGAGCAAGAGTGCACTGTAAATGGCCAGATATAAATGGCAATGTCAGTAGTAAATTTATATATGCAGTCATGGAACAGGTCCTATCTGTAGAGCACAGCTTTAAGGTGCATATTATGATGTGCTCTTACCAATCATCCTCCTGGCTGTGTCTTGCTCTTTTGGCCAAATGTTTCTCTTCCAAAGCAGACAGACCAGACTTGCTGCATATTACTCCGTGCACTATAAACAAACCACATGTATAATGCCTTGTAAACAATGGAACAAGGGAAATTTGAATTGTGACTACTCTGTTAAAGGGGCGGATAAGGCAACCCACCCAAACCCCCCCGAAAGCTGTTCTGTTATCTCTAATTGCTATGCAATAGTCCTGTGATTAACTCAAAGGCTGGAGAAGTTTCACCTTTCTCTACTTGAATCCTGAAGGCTGTTCGGTTCTGTCGCCCACAATCCATCCTGTGTAATTAAACATTCACATCATAACTCGACCCCGTGCAATAGGGCAAACTCACTCGGATGGGGGAAAGGATTACAGACTACCTGTACTGCTGACGCAACTCTGCGGCCATTCCAACAACATCCACATACATTCCAGCAACATCCTATTATAGGACAAAGTGGGCTTAAGTACACCCATTTAATAGCATCTTGGACCTTCTTTGGCCTCCAGAACTGCAGCAATTCTTTCTGGCATAGTTTCCACTATGTGCTGAAAATACTCTGCAGGAATTTTGGTCCAATCTTCATAGGATATTTTCTCTCAAATTACATGGAGGGACTGACATGTTCTAAACTGCCTGTTATACTCTTACAGCCGCTTTGAAATACAAAAAAAAACATATTTATCTTCCACTCCACTCAAGGATGGCCACACTTGGAATTTCCCTTGGCACATTTAAAACATTGTGTGAGCCAGATAGCTTCTGTTTTCAACCTTCCAATGCTCTGAGTATTAGTGTTCCATGCATATGAGATGCTTCAACACGTCCATGCGTGTTGTAAAGAAACACAGTGTAAGCAGTATTAATGAAAGTGCATCTCTACCTCAAACTCACCAGTGTAACAATTACAGTTTGTGAAATCTAATTTTAAATGGCGATCAGCCTTCTTAACAAATCTCCAATAACAAATAAGCAGAACTCACCTTGTTAAGTGTTTGTGTGTGTGTGTGTGTGTGTGTGTGTGTGTGTGTGTGTAGTTTTAAGCATAGCAAGGCCCTTCAGGGTTGCCAGGTGGAGCCTTCCTGAAGACCCTGATACTGAAACAGCATTAAAAGCTGCAATGGCACTGTAGTTGTATTTATCTGCACTAATACAGCTTTGAACTATTGCACTCTTACATACAGTAAGTTTCTGTGTACCGGTGTACATTTCTGTGTACCTTTAGTAAATAAAGGGATTCTATTCTAATATTACAAGTGTTAGAAGTGCTGAAACTCCAAACAGTGAAGAAACCAGTGGAGCTTAATGACTGGTCAGATGAAGAGAGTGAAGTGAGGAGTTTCCTTCAGTGTCTGCCATGCCCCAGCTGAGCTGAGTGTGAAGCTTTTATTAGTACTATAGGAGTTGTGTTTAACTTTGAAACTGATGGTGTCACAGCCATTTGTGGCCGAGAGTCTAGAAGAGCATAATTGGCTGTACTCTTAGGGAGAGAGGGAGTGGCATACGCTCTCTCCCCTGTCAATTACAGAGACACCGTGCAATCAAGGGCGTCTATAAGTTCACGCGTCAGAAGGGGGAGGAAAAGACTATTTTCTGAGTACTTAGAATAACATTCCGTATTTTTTGGAGAAAGTTTTCTAGAGTGTTTTCATGTAGAGAGAGAAATGAGTGGCTAAAATGTCAGAAACATTAAGGAGACAAATGGGGAATACTATAACAGCTCTTTCCATGTGTTAGTGACACCAGCGTTCCCTCTTTTCCCAGATGGTAAAAAAGAGCCCTGACTCTTGCAAACTTCATTTTTTTGTAGAACAAAGAGAAAGATAAATAACTCGCTTTATGGCCTTTTTCCACTCATGCATACCAAGTCCAGTATGCATCCAAACATTGTCAGAATAGTAGGAGTGCAGACTTTGAAAAATGGTCTTGTCATGTAAACTCAGCAGCTTTGTCCCTGGTTGTCTAGTGGTTAGGATTCGGCGCTTTCACCGCCGCGGCCCGGGTTCGATTCCCGATCAGGGAAAAACCTCTTTTTATGCTCATATAAAACGACAGATTCTGCATTAAAACATAAAGTTTGTGTGAGTTGGAGTTGAGCCGACAGCCTAAGGATGACAGTTTTAACTTCTACTCTACCAACTGAGTTATTGAAAGCGACATGCAAGTAATCCCACATGTCCAAACACCAGTATGTTGGCAAGAAACACAGCCAGTTTTGGATGTTTCAATTGTTAAGTTCATTTGACACAAAGAAGAAAGATCGCATTGTATAAGTTGTTCAGCTACAAACAGATATATCTTTTGATGACATTTGGAATCATACTGGACTTTGTGTACATGAATGGAGAAAGGCCATAAATGGTTAGAATAACATTCAGTGCTTTTGGAGAAAAGTTTCGAGAGTTTTGTCATGTAGTGAGAGAAATGAGTGGCTGAAATATCAGGCATTAAAAGTGCAATTTGCACTCATGGAAAGAAAATTGCTTTCATGTGGACCGCATTGAGATATCGATCTGCCTGTGGAACATAACACCTCTTAAGAGGCTAGATTTGTGCTCTCAAGCTGCGATGGTGGTTTTCTCATGGCTTCTAAAAGAAGAGGCTGTGGTCAGGGTGGAGTGAGTCTTTGATAACCAAGATTGTTGTTGTTTTGGCCTTCGAATAGACAATGGCATTACCCAGTGTCAGGTCTTTCTCAGTAAACTGCAGAGAATGATATAGAGGGCAAGAAATGGTCAAGCAAAGTTTTATTGGGTGTGTGTCTGTAAAAAACACTACAGCTCTCTGATACATTTTTGGTTCAAGATTTAATCATCATGCAAATGATTGTGATTAATGCTTTGTCTGTTTAATTCAAATATTATACTATAAACCTAATATTTTAATAGGGTTGGCAACTTTCTAGATCCGATTACTACATGTGTGTGAAGTACAGGTGCTGTAGCTATACGGTATACAATTGTCCACAGTAGCCTAATTATAATATATACAACAAAAAATGCATCTAAAATAAACACCAGAAACCTGGACTAAGGGTGATGTACATAAGTGCATTAAATCTAGGTAGGACTGCTCAATAGGTAGGATAACAGCAGAACAATTGTCCCACCATATAAGCAAAATGAGAGCCTGCTAAGGCCGCCAAGAGGGTGCCAAAGACCATGTATTTATTTCTATTTGTTTTTTACCGATGTTATGTCAGTGGCAGCTCAGATTTCTGCATAGGGCCCCACACAGGCTTGGGCCAGCCCTGGTATCACGGTGTCGTGCACTGGAAAACCATCAAGCCTGTTGACTATGCTACCAGTGTTGTTGATGTAACTGTGCAAATAAACTGCAAACACAATTACTTTTAGAAGTATCATCCAGTTTGTTTTCACAATTGCCAAAATGTAATGAATCACAGCCAGTGTTCTAAAACAGAGCTGGAATGTACTCCTGGTTGATGCGCCCTGTTTCTGGTTCCAAAAAAAAAAAAAAAAAATTGGTGGATGAATTTTCAATGAAAGTGCTTCACTCAGCAGCCATTAATGATTCTTATATCCAGTATGAATAAATTTAAATTCCTATCCTTGTATCAGGTGCAGCAATTATGTGTAACAATTGTGAAGCAAAAAAGCAAAAGCAAAATTGTAATATAACAATATAGGTAATATAGAACTTGATCTAATGATATTAATTAGGCTATGCAAATAGCACAACTACTTCGGTAGCACATAATTTCTGCCTGTTGAATAGGCAGTTTTCTGCTTTGCAGATACTTGAAATCTTTTACTAATCTTTCCCCAAATCCAGTAGGAGCTGCCTTTTACATTAACATGCCAGGATACACACTCACTGGATGTTTAATCTTTCTAATGGTTAAGCTATATTCTTATAGTCAAGAAAGATATTTTTTAATTATTAATCAGTTAAAAGGATTTCTTACTGTAGGCCTATTATAAACAACATGGAGGAAATTAAAATAAAAATACTTGAGTTAGACAGTGGACACAGGTTGCTCATAAATCAAGTAACTGAAACTGGATGGACTGCTTAATTATGTAACAACACAACATTTATGGCGACGAAGATGTTTCACACATATACATTCTTACGTGCTGCTGACCTCGATATCCATATTTCACATTGATACTGTAACACTATAGATGAACCTAAACTTCACATTCTCGTCACGTTGATAAGCTTTTTGAAAGTTTGATCATGATCAAAGATCATGATCTTTGTTTTCTAAGTGTGTTTCCAAATTGCCTTTGACTGCTGTATGCCTAATTGCGGCATTTAGCACCTCATTTCGTCTCTAATTTTTGACATGTACTCTTGACATAAGTCTTGCATAAGTGGAAAGTCGATCAGCCCCCGTTTAAAAATGATAAGCTTTTACTGTCATGTTAATAACATCACACACGCGCACGCATAATGCTTCGACTGTCCTACACTTTAAATATCTTTTGCACATTATGGAGGGTGAGCATAGTTACCAGTTCCCTTCATGCAAAAGGGTTGTCTTAGGTTACTGTAAAGTCTAATGCACATTTGGAATTATTAAAAGTAGTTTATAATCAATACGAAATTTTACTGGGAGCCAAAGTAAAGTAGCTAAGATATGATTGATGTGATCAAATTTTCTAGCTCTATTAAAAACTATGGCTGCTGCATTTTGAACTCGCTAGGCACTTTAGGCACTTAATAGCACAGCTAGATAGTAAGGGATTACAGTAGTCCAATATTGAAGCAATAAATGCATGGACTACCTTTTCTGTATTATGTGTGGAGAGCATGCTCCTAATCTTTGAAATGTTTCTAAGGTGGAGAAAGGGGGTCCTAGAAACATTATTTATTTACGTGAGCTTCGAACGAGAGACTGGGATCCATAACTCCAAGATCTTTAACTGTTAGAGAAGATGTGATTGGGAAACCATTGAGGTTCATTGAGTAATTAGAGAGTGGAGACCTAGCTGACTCTGGGCTTAATAGAAACACCTCTGAATGTCTCTGAATGTTAGAAATTAATTAAAAATACTAATGTCAATGTATTTACAACGCATGTATTTAGGACGTAATTTTTTCAATCACAACAAAATATGTTGTTGTATTTTTTGCATTATGCTTACTACAGAATTAACAGTCAACTGTTCAGTGACTTTGCATGCAGAGTTGTAACACTGCTTATTACTAGAACTGTGGCTAGAATCAAAATCAACGCTAGTGTCGTTCCTAAATCCCCAATCAGCTAGTCGTAAAGTTAACATTCAAATAGAAAATAAAGATGCAGACTTCAGAATTAGTTAAAGAGAATAGCTGAGAGAATAGAATAAATTATCCGTTACTACCCCTGTCTTTTATCATCCCTCCATCCCTCCATCCCATGCCATCTTCCTCTATTATTTGCTTTTCTATTTTGTTCTGGTATCTCCTTATCTCTTTTTAAAAAAAACATTGGCCAAAAGACTAACGAAAACACTGACATACTTAAGACCTTTAATATTTTTTTAAAATATAACATTAAAAGGAGAATGTTACTTATTTCACCCTGACTGTCCACTTATATATCTGTTTTGAGTATGATTTTCCTTGTTCAAGTGAAAACAGTAACAAATGTAGCATGTCACAAATATATACATGACTATGTATGAAAAATGAAAGACATCAACATGAAACACTGGAGCTGATTTCAGTTAAGCACCTAATTATGGAAACTATAAAGACTAACATTGTCATAAAAATGTTGTGAAAGTTAATGCTTAGAAGATTACAAGTGGCTAAGACATACCTTGTTATAGGCTGTGCTTACTGATGTACACCAGGTGGACATAGTGTCAAAGCAGAGGGTCTGATGGAGCAGGTGGAACATCAACATTTAAAACAAAAATGAACTGCTTGTATTTAGTGAACTAAATAAAGCATAAGCGTCCTATGCATGGCATACAGATCCCTATAAGCTTTGATAAAATCCATCCTCATGTAAAAGATGTATTGTCCCAATCATAGTAAGTGAAAACTATGACATAAAAAACTTTCTTTACCTAATATAAGCAGGCAATTATCTTTTAATTTGACCTACCCCAGTAAATCACGGTACCTAAGTTGATGAATAACAGGAATAATCACAAACTTCTAATGAAGCAAAGTAATATATAATTACAATTATAAAGGACTAATTTGGTTTGTCTCCCCCAAAGCCATTAGAATGTTCTTTATATAACAGGTGAAAATGACCTACACCAATGTGATATACAAACCAATCCTGCTTTTATTACACAGAAGAGCTGAGCAATTATGGGGAGGCACCCTAAAAAGTTGAGGGTGGAATTACCTGTCAATAAACAAAGTACAGAATAGATAAGCAAAACTATTCTGTTGCATCATCTTTGAAATGACTCTGCAAGGAAAATGTTGATATGAATAAATGCTTGTATTCCTTTCTGATACAAGTCAAAAAATATCTTTAAAGTGGGTCAAACATGAGAACTATGTGCATTCCTTCACAAACATATACAAATCAATGAAAAAATCTCCCCTAATATGTTTATATACACAAGTGTCTGTGGGAGCCCCAAAGCTATATTATGCATTCAAATAACAAAATATATATCACAGTCCCTACAAAAAATGAAAGTAAAAAAGCAAACAAACAACAAAAAGGGGAAAATCATAAATGAAAATATCCCAAAAATAATATACTAATGTCATGTTTGTAAGCAGCCCTGCTTTCCTGCTTCCTAAAATGATGACATATTTTAGGTACTCAGGCCACTGGAAACAAAAATATACACAACAGTTCTTCCACACATTTAGAGGAACCTGATTTTTTTGTTAGATAAATATGTGTCAGTTATGACCGTTAAAAAGACCTGAACAAAAAAAATGTTTGGATTTTTATTTCCTGTCACCTTTCATCACGGGCAACATAAAAATTCACACTACTGCAATATCGCTAACATGTTACTGGCATGCGAATAAGACACCTGAGCACAGAGAGAAACCCAGTGTTATGAGTACAGTTGACATTGGAACTAGCTAGATAGCTCATATTAAGACACTTCTTTGGAGAACACGTGCTAAAGTGTTTTCCCCACAATCTATATGCATAATTTATTTGCCAACTGTGACCAGAGAGAGAACATACCTTACTCACAGCCTAGGACATGCATGGATTTTGATGAGGACTGCATATGCCTGGGATCAATTCAAACACGTCATGACGATGATATAAAACCTGATGAAACAAGCTTGACAAGCAGCAGTTCCGTATTTCCGTGAAAGTATCAAGCACAGATGAAGACGTTTCTATGGTTATCTCGGTTTTATAAATATTAGCCTATAGAGTTGGGCTTAGTACGTGAATAAAAGATGGAATTAAACATGCATAAATTACGGTGTCCTGGAAAACCCATCGTGCTGCAAATACACAAAGCATATTCATCAAAGTGGTAACACACTTTAGAAATGCGGTGCAAATTTAGAAAACGCATACAACTTCAGGAACAAATCCTGTCACAACACAACGGAAGTGCAGTTTCCGGAGGACACGGAAAGGGGTGGACTTCTATGAGATTAGCGTGAAGTCTATTGGAAGTAGTGACAACTGAGTAAAAAGGGTTGTTTTTTTTCCAGTTACCACGGTGTTATCAAGGGTAGGTATGTGATACAGAATGGAAGACTGACCTATTCATGCTCTGCATTCTTGCATATTTATTTATACATAAGGCAGCCTTAAAAAACATGGTATGGAAATCCCATTTAACAAAATATGCACTGTTTTACAGTCAGAGTGAAATAAGTAACATTCTCCTTTTAATATATATATATTTTAAATGTTAAAATACTTAACTATGTCAGTTAAGCTGCCAAAAATGCCCCTTTTGAAATTTGTATTTCTAATGTCACAAGAACACTTTATTGACCTATCTCTGCCTATTCAGCCTATAGAGGTTTAGCACACCCACTTAAATTGCCTTTCTCAGGCATTTCAGCTCTGAGTACCTTTTGAATGAAGCACAATACAGGGCAGCCAATCATAAAGGAGCTCATTTATCTTACATCCGTCTTAAAGGTGCAGTAGCAACAGGTGCCTGTTGAATTCCAAGCGATATCTATAGAGGTTGGAAATTGGTTGTGTAAAAAAAAAAAAAAAACAGGCTGAAAACGAGTCGTTTCCGCTCTGTGAATTGGGAGAAAGGGACAGTGTGTGGAAGCCCAACCCCAGTCATATAGGTTTGCTTCTAACAGTACCATTACCATCACCCACTCTGGTGCACTAGTTTGAGTGTATTAGAACTAGTAGCAATGCTGAAGCATTACATGTATCTATAACACATATTCTGACCATGATGAAGTGATAGGTTTGTTAAGGCAAACTGTGTATGCAATACATGTTGCTTAGGTCAATTGCTCCAATTGTACACAACTCTAAAGCTACACAACTGGACATTAGTTAAAGTCTACACAGTGTCAGTCATGTGAAGTACAACTGAAAGTTCCCCTGTTGTATTCTTCCAACAATCAAGTTCTGCGTAAGTGGGGGCAAAATAATATGAGCTTCACATCAAAGAACATTTTAAACAAATGGACTGTATGTACATCTTTTTTCTAATGTTACAATTGGAGTCTAAAGTTATATCTCTTATCAGTGGAGGATGCACTTGCTCAAACCTTTTCTTTAGATTCCTTTTGTACACACTACAGACTGTGACCTCGAGATGCTTGAATGAATGTTGAACATTCACACTTGTGTATGAGTGCCGATTGTTAGCTAATGCATCATGATGAGCCTATCCTTTTTGAGTTACTTACTGAGATCATTCTCATAACAAGTTCATTACACCTTGTGTACTCGATGTAGTGCGGTGAGCAGTTTCAATCTTAGTTACAATCTTAGTTATCAAAGACTCACTCCACCGACCAAAGCCTCTTCTCTTAGACAACATGACAAAACCATCGCAGCTTGAGAGCAAAAATCGAGCCTCGTAAGAGGTGTTATGTTCCATAGGCAGATTGACATCTTAATGCGATACACATGAATTTTCTTTGCATACATGTACATTGCACTTGTAATGTTTCTGATATTGCTTCTCTCCTGAATAGCTCAGTCAGTAGAGCATCAGACTTTTAATCTGTGGTCCCTGTTCAAGTGAAAATATTGTTCTTTGCCACTAAAGTGCGCTTGATAAGTTTCTTGAAATACCTCTAGATCAACCTAAGTCAAGGGACAGGACCCTGTTGCCTTGAGCCTTGCCGATTAAACTGACATTTCACATCCGTTTCCCCCAGCTGTGATGCTGTGCATTGGCTGTCATCCCAGGTTAGGCTAGCTAGTTCTGCTGGCAAGCTTGAAATATCAAAATCCTTCCTACTTAAAAAAAAAAAAATCACTTCTGAGCCTATCCTTTTTGAGTTAATTACTGAGATCATTCTCACAGCAAGTTCATTAGACCTTGTTCACTCATTGTAGTTCGGTGAGCAATTTCTATATTGGATGAGAGAAGGAGCAGACTTGTTCAAGTCACAGAATCCATTCAAACTTAAACAACAGGAGCTTGTCAGTGGAGGGTATACTTGCTCACACCTTTCTTTTCAATTCCTGTTGCATAAGGGAATAAGGGACAAGGGAAGTGTGAAGGAAATATTGTTGTGTTTCTTTCTCTATCATTGTAAAGCGTGAGAAAGCTTAGCATAAGATTAGAAGAACAGGACGTTCCCTAGAGAACGTCCTTGAAGAAATACACTCCTTCCAAGGAGTTATCTGGTCTCAGCAGAAGCAAACCCTCCCTCGTTCTCTCGAACGCTACAGCTAGTATATAAGGGGAGGGAAATCACCCAAAGGGGAGCGAAGCAAATAGGCACGCTCATTTTTTGAAACTAATAACTCAATAAAATCTTCTTATCCACATCTGACTCCTTGTTTGCTGAATTTCCACCACAGAATTTGGCGTAGTCGGCAGGATCAGCGAGAGGCACCATGCGGCGCGGCGGTGACTAAACTTCGAGGACGCTCCTCAGAGAGAAAACTGAGCTGGAGGAAGAGGGAAACCCACAAGAATACGGGAAAGTACCTAACCAGGGAGTGATGTCCCGCTTGACTCCGGTGGTGTGCTCCGCCTGATCTAACGAACAGAAAGTAAGTGGTGAAGTTCAGTAATTTAATCCTAGAAGAAAGTGACATAGTGATCCGCCTGAGTCTACCCTGGGGTGGGTCTGTAAAGTAGCATAGTATATGAGATACTAGGGCTTAAAAATAGGGTCTAGAGGACTCCGGAGTCTGGGACTCCGCCAGCCTAAGAGAATAGGCACACTGAGTAGACGTACTAGTGTAAGAAATAGGCCCGGGCCGACAGAACACCCCGCAGGGAAAGGAGTGGACTCAGTATACTAGCACGATTTGCTGGAGCGGAACTAATCCATATCGGGGGTAGATGGTGTGGATAATAAGATAAAAAATAGGAAAATTGTAGAGAGTAGGTAAGTTTCCTTTGTTCGTTTGTTGCCTGAATCCAAAAGTAAAAAAAAAAAAAAAAAAATGGGTGCGGGCAATAGTAAGGAGTATGAGTTCGGTAAGGACAAGCTCTCCAGTAGCCTATTCTTTCAAATGAGTAAAGATTATGGGGAACATGTAAACAAACATGTCCCGTTTTGGATTAAACATTATGGGTTTAATACCTCAGGGACGCTGAGTGTTGCATACCTGTTAAAATTAATTAAGAGAGTCGAGGTCAAACCTAGAGAAGCTGATAAGAAAGCACGGAAATATTTGACAAAAACAGTGAGGATATGCTAGAAAAGGCAAAAATGTGGTTAGAAGAAGCTGAGAAAAGGCAGAAGAAACAGGAAGGGCAAAAGAAATGTAATAATGAAGTGTCTCAGTGTGTTTCCTTAGCTGATCCTGACCTCGATGCCGCCCCGCCGAGAGCCCCCAGCTGATTCAACAACCACAAGCATCAGGAAACCCACCTCCTTATCCCGAACCAGGGACTTCATCGCTAACATCAAAGCCGTCTCCATATGACGAACCAAGACGGCAACTGGAGACAATAACCTCACCAGTGGCTCATCACACTCGAAGTCACGCCACTATAAAGCCATCCGCAGGGCCTGACAGAGGCTATGCCCCACAGTTCCCGATGGTGGAAGTGTCAGGACCTGAGGGAGTGATTATGGTCCACCGTCACTGGACTACAGACGACATCATGAAAGCGGCCGACGGCCTGAGCAAGCCAGGTGACATCGGCGGACGACGCTTCGGACAAGAACTGATGGCATTCGTGCAGTCCTGCAGACCAACACAGGCTGAACTGAGACGGTTGTTGATGATGCGGAAGAAGCAGAGGAAGAGGAAAAGGAGGGAAAAACGAGTGGATGAAAGAGCAGGAATGCTACAACTGTGGAAAGCTTGGACATTTTGCCAGAAACTGTCCGGAGGAGGATAACTCATATGACGGGGGCACAGACCTGGATCCCACTATCCACGAATGACGGGCGGTGGAGAGGCAGGACAGCAGCGGACCACTGAGTGAAGATGGCAAAAGGGAAGTAACAAATTTAAATTACCAACTATTACAGCAGATTAGTAAAGGGCCAAGAGGCCTCCCCGAGGTAACTGTGAAAGTAGAGGGAAAAAATGTTAGGTTTTTGGTTGACAGTGGTGCCACCCACTCAGTGTTAAAAGAAGGTTTAATAGAATGTAAAATGAGAACAGGATATGGGATAACAGTAATTGGAGTAGGGGGTCATCCCATTGATGAAAGGATGTCCGAGCCTCTCCAATGTAGTTTAGGAAGCAGCCAATTCAAACACAGCTTTTTGGTGTCAGAAACCTGTCCAATTAATTTGTTAGCTAGAGATTTAATGTGTAAACTCGGGTGCACAATTAGCAGCAACCCAGAGGGGTTATTTGTTATGTGGGAAACACCTACACAGGGAGTCCAGCTAGAGGCAGGAGTCCCTTTGTACGTGTATGAATTGCAGTGCACTGCTGGGGAAGTACTAACACATTTTATGACTGAAGTTACTAACACGCTACCTGGTGAGCTGACAGTTAAACAAAGTGATTCTATTCACTGTACAATGAAGGTCCATGAGGGATCTGATGTTGATTTTGAACAAAAATTTGACTTAGGGGGCAGTGACAGTCTGATTATCACAGCTATAGCGTGGGACTGCGAGTGGGCTGCGGGAGTGGTGCAGCTCTCAGCTAAACAGAAATCTTTATATTCAATCTCACATGCAGCACCTCATGTGTCGCTGGCTAGCGCACATGTTGACCCAGACTGGCAGAGAGTAGGGTTGTGGACAAAACGCATGTTGAGCACAACTGATTGGATAAAAGGACCCCAGTGTAAAGTCATGTACAGCCCAAGCATAGATGTGTGGAAAATGCCAACCCCGTATAGGCTAAATTGTAAAAGGGGGGTTGAGCTTGTAAGTCCTAATATAGTAATTATGGCAGCCTCTGTTACCCTCTCAGAGGAAGAGGAGGATGAATTGAAAACAGTTCCTGCAGGATTATGGGCACAGGGAAAAAATGATGTGGGCTTAATAAAAGGATGTGAGCCTGTCCACATCACCCCAAAATCTGATTACAGACCACACCAGCACCAATACCCTCTAAAACCAGAGGCAGTGGAGGGTATCAGGCCTGTGTTCCAATCATTAAAACAAGCAGGAGTTATCGTACCATGCCCAGACTCACCAGTACGTACTCCAATTTTCCCAGTTAAAAAGCCAGGGAGAGATGAATGGAGATTTGTGCAGGATTTGCAGGCTGTCAACACGGCAGTACACCCTAGAGCCCCAGAAGTTCCAAACCCGCACACCATTTTCTCTCAGATCCCACCAGACAGTAAGTGGTTCAGTGTAGTTGATTTGGCCAACGCTTTCTTTAGCGTACCTGTGCACAAGGATAGCCAATTTTGGTTTGCTTTCACTTTTGAAGGAAAGCCATACACATTCACGAGATTGTGTCAAGGGTATTGTGAATCACCAACCATTTACAATGCCGCCTTACACCGAAGCCTAGAGGCTTTAGAACTCCCTAAGGGAATAGCCTTGCTGCAATATGTTGATGATCTTTTGATTTGTGGGAGAACACGAGAAGCGTGTAAACAAGCCACGGTGGCACTGCTACATCATTTAGCAGGGGAAGGCCACAAGGCATCCAAATCCAAATTACAGTTTTGTAAGCAGCAAGTGCATTTTTTAGGACATGACATCACTGAACAAACGCGCATGCTGACTAAAGACCGAGTGAATGCCATTTTGACTATACCAAAGCCCATGACGAAAAAACAACTGTTGTCCTTTTTAGGAATGTGTTCCTATTGTAGGACATTCATACCATCCTATGCAGAACATGAGGGACCACTCAGAGATATAATACCGACCAAAGGGTCAAATTCCTCACAGCCGGAATGGACACCGGAAGCTGAGGCGGCCTTCACAACACTGAAACAGCTG
This sequence comes from Electrophorus electricus, assembly GCF_041902795.1. Lineage (NCBI taxonomy): Eukaryota > Metazoa > Chordata > Actinopteri > Gymnotiformes > Gymnotidae > Electrophorus > Electrophorus electricus. Next base: position 236,997 of record NW_027658790.1, on the reverse strand, counting down.
TTACAAGTCATGCCAGCGTTAGGCATTCCCGACCCAAACAAACCATTTGAACAGACAGTGGATGTTAAAGGGCAATATATGACAAGTGTATTGACACAAAAACATGGGGACAAACAAAGGCCGGTGGCCTACTTCTCAGGAAAATTAGATACAGTCGCAGCAGGCCTACCTTTATGTGTAAGAGCTGTGGCAGCCGCCGAGAAGGCACTAGTGGCTTCCAGAGACATAGTAGGCTACGCCAAGCTTACCCTACATGTGCCTCATGCAGTGTCAAGAATACTGCAAGATCAAAAAGTGGCACATTTGTCCACTCAGCGATGGCTTAGGTACCACACTGCCTTATTAGACATGCCAAATGTTACTGTGAAACGATGCACAACTCTAAACCCCTCCACTCTATTGCCTACAGAGGAGGAAGGAGAGCCCCATGACTGCCAACAGGTGTTAGAAATTGCAACATCTCCCAGAATAGATTTAAAGGAGGAACCAATACTTAATGCGGACCTGGAATTGTTTGTGGACGGTTCAGCTAAACGTGACTCTCAAGGCACTAATCGAGCAGCATATGCTGTTGTGTCACACACAGAAGTGGTGAAAGCAGAACCACTCCCATCTAATTACTCAGCGCAGGCAGCTGAACTTGCTGCACTCATACAGGCGTGTAAACTAGCACAAGATAAGACCGTGAACGTCTGGACCGATTCCCGGTACGCGTGGGGAGTGGCACATGACTTTGGGGCTATTTGGAGACATCGTAACTTCCTTACGAGCTCAGGAGCAAAGATAAAGAACCATTGCCTAGTAGCAGAACTGTTGGAAGCAATCCAACTACCAAAGAAAGTGGCCATCATAAAATGTGCAGCACACACAAAAGCAGGGGACCCTGTGTCGAGAGGAAACGCTTATGCAGACAAAGTAGCTCAACTCACAGCCACACAACCAGTCCATACACAAATGGCACAAATAGATAATGGAACCAGGATAACAACCAAAGATATCCAAAAACAAGCTACTCCACAAGATTATGTGAAATGGAAAAAAGGGGGGTGCAAACAAATAGGCGGGATATGGGTACACCCAGAGATAAACAAACCCTGTCTCCCCACGGCTTACATGAAAGGACTAATTGAGATTGCTCATGGGAGGAGTCACATGAGCAAAGGGGGGATAGTGGAAAGTATAACAAAATATTGGTATGCACCAGGAATAAACACACACACCAGTAAATTTTGTTCCCGATGCTTGGTATGTGCACAAAACACACCACACGGGGACAATCATACCAAACACGCACCCGCCGGACACCCGCCGCCTAGTGAGCCATTTCAACATTGGCAAATAGATTTTGTAGAACTAACACCAGCTGAAGGAAAGAGGTACATGCTTGTGTGTGTGTGCATGTTTAGTAAGTGGGTGGAGGCCTTCCCAATGGGAAAACAAGATACTGATGCAGTAGCAAAAGCGCTACTGAGAGAAATTATTCCCCGGTGGGGGTTACCACAACGAGTGTCCAGTGACAATGGGACACCCTTCGTACACGAAGGACTAAAAGCTCTGACTAAATACCTAGGGGTAGATATGAGAAAACACTGCAGCTATCACCCTGCTAGTGCAGGGGCAGTAGAACGGACAAACGGCACCATTAAAGGAGGTCTAGCTAAATTAACGCAGGAAACAGGCATGAATTGGGTAAAATGCCTTCCCCTCGTCCTGTGGCAATGCCGAACCAGACCGCAGGCACGAACAGGCTTATCAACTTTTGAGAGTGTTTGGACGGCCTCCCAACACGGGGCTAGGACCGCCCGACTGGGATACTAACCTGATCAATGAATCACTTTTGCAGTATTGTGTGTCTCTGCACAAATCTCTCTCCCATGTGTCTAAGCAGGTGAAGGCAGTTCTTCCCGAGGTGACGGATACTCCACTCCACACCCACCAACCAGGTGATTGGGTGCTGATAAAGGACTTCAGAAGGAAGCGGTGGAACCAGCCCAGGTGGAGAGGACCATTCCAAGTGCTGCTGACGACTAACACCGCCGTCAAAACCGACGGACGAGCAACGTGGATACACCACACTCATTGCAAGAAGGCGCCAGAACGACCTGAGGACTCATGATGAATTCTCTGTTTGTCACTATCCTACTCACTACTCTCGCCCCGATCGCGGGACGACAACTCCTGCCAGAGGACAGATGCAAAGGCAATATCGCTTGTGCAATGGCATTGGTGACGGCAACCACTGCAGCCTTGAATAAGATTAATGGTTTAGCGTGGCAAGTCCTAACTCTGGCCAATAGGACTGAGACGATTTTTACACTCCTAAACCAAGAATTGCACCAGATTCGCCAAGTAGTCCTGCAGAATAGAATGGCCTTAGATTTGCTCCTAGCCGAGGAAGGTGGGGTGTGTAAGAAGATAAATGTATCATGTTGTTTTCACATCCCAGATTATTATGATAATATAACAGACCTGATTACACATATGAAACAGGACATCCAGGAGCCGTCCCCAGCAGACAATTCATGGTTCTCATGGTTCACCTCGGCCCTGGGCCCGTGGGGACACTGGGCAATGACGGTGCTTTTTCCTGTGCTCATTGTCGTATTGATGGTTATGTGTTTCCTGCCATGTATTATGAATTGTTGTGTCACCTGGGTGACTAATCTTACTCGTGTACAGTATCAACTGTTGCAAGAACTGCCAGAGGGGGTGGATGAGGATTCTGAGGAATTTAATGACCTCCAGGCACTATTCATTGAAAATTAAAGTCTAGATGATGTTGATGATTGACAAAGAATCAAAGGGGGGAAGTGTGAAGGAAATATTGTTGTGTTTCTTTCTCTATCATTGTAAAGCGTGAGAAAGCTTAGCATAAGATTAGAAGAACAGGACGTTCCCTAGAGAACGTCCTTGAAGAAATACACTCCTTCCAAGGAGTTATCTGGTCTCAGCAGAAGCAAACCCTCCCTCGTTCTCTCGAACGCTACGGCTAGTATATAAGGGGAGGGAAATCACCCAAAGGGGAGCGAAGCAAATAGGCACGCTCATTTTTTGAAACTAATAACTCAATAAAATCTTCTTATCCACATCTGACTCCTTGTTTGCTGAATTTCCACCACAGAAGTCATTTTGGAACAAACCTGTGAGGCAACTGTCTTTGAGGCAAAGTGTCTGTATCCAGGGAAGAACATGTGCATGTTCAAGTGCTTGCCCTGTACTTCATTCTCTGAAGTTTACTGAGAAAGACCTGACAGCAGTTGAACACGTTTGGTTGTTGTCTGCTACCTTGTCTCTATCTCTCTCTGTGTTCGCATGATAGGCACCACTGCATGCCATGCACCAGGCCTCCTTTCTTGTGAGGCTGTCCCTCATGACATCTATGGAGTGCATAATTGAAGACTAAGTGAAAGGATTCCCTTAAGATCTGAATACCTTTGGTTGTTGTCGTACATCGTCTCTGTCTCTCTCTCTATGTGTTAAATGCAGACTGCTCAGGTCATGGTGTTGACAGCTTCTAGTATTTTCACTAGATCCAAAGCAGTGTCAAACCTGTTTTTACATTTAAATGTTTTCACTTGGTTTTACATTTTAATGTTAACAAAATAAGAAACAATACACATTATAAATGTTAGATAGCTACATATTTGTACTTCTTGTACAAACTAAGAAAATAATAGAACACTAATTTAGTTATGTGACATATTGACACCTGAGCAAGACATGGGTGAGGGATAAAAAGGCAGGATATTAGTCACTGCCAAAAAGTTTTAAAAACACAGATGTGGGGAAGCTCATGAAGACAGGCTCAGCTTTAGTCCACAGTATGCTAAATGGGAAACACTGGAGGATGGTACATGAGGGGTTTAAATAGGGAGAGAGTTAATTAGAAGCAGGTGATCGTGATGGTTGATAAGTGTGTGATTGTGAACCGAGCAGTGGTTGTGGTAGGTGATTTGTGCGGATATGTGTGTACGTGTCTGTGTCTGCGTTCCTGGTTCGGTGCGGACCAGAACCTGACAACTTGTTTCCACTTGATATCAGAATTAGTTGAAGAGAATAGCTGGTCCTGTCCTTTATTGCAACTTAAATATAAACATGCTTTTGAGGGACCCTCTGGAGAATGTCTGAGGGGTACACAAGAGTTTAATTCTTATAAACTTTTTCAAGGGCAATTATGTAAACAACCCTCCTTTTTTTCCATATTGTTCTTTGAAGTTTCCACCATTATGCTCAAATTACACATGACATTATAAAAGCTAGTCACCTATGAACCTGCGGGCTTATATAGAAGGGAAAATAAACTATGGACTATTTGTGCTCTGCATTCTTGCGTATTTATTTATGCTAGGCTGTACATAATGCAGCCTTAAAAACATAGGATAAAAATCCCCATGTAACACAATTCAGGTTCTGTCTAAATACATGGCTAGCTAGCTAGTTATTTAACAATCCCATTTAGAACATATATCGTCGTGAATGTCCTGAACAAAACACGCTGTACCTAATCCCCATAAATGACATATCTCTCACTGAATAAAAACTTGTATGCTTCAACAGTATACAGTGGTAGAAATGGTGATCACCTTTAAAAGGATTTCTTACTGTAGGCCTATTATAAACAACATGGAGGAAATTAAAATAAAAATACTTGAGTCAGGTGTCTGTTGAATTCCGAGCGATATATATATAGAGGTTGGAAATTGGTTGTCTAAAAATGAATTGTGATTGTTAAGTCACATAGATGTAAGTGGACATGAAGGGAAAAAATAGTGTGGGTGCCAAGTATGGTGATTGTATTTTTAAAGCTGTAGGAAATGTTACATTCAGAATGTTTGTGAGACAAAAAAAAAAAAAAAGATATAATTACTATCCATGGTATAATTGACTGTGTTGCAGACAACATAGGCAGGGATTAGACTGAAAAATGTCAGAGTATTTTTAATGTTCTTTATTGCTGTCATCAGAGGTTATGCAGCCATATCCTCCCGAGCAAGTACGGCTTCTAATCCTAACAGTTTGGCCGCCTGCAGACACAAATAAAGTGTTGAGCAATATTTAATTACATCTACTTGAAATGCATATTTAATTGCATTGTTAGTATTTATGGAAAACAAGTGTTAGGATTGCTCTGCTCCATTGCAGACTTTCTCACTCTAGCAACTGTGGATTCCATCTCCTCAATCAGTTGGCCCATATCATATTCACAGGAACCATATTCCATCTTTATAAAAGAATTCAGTTTCACCTCCAACTATGAAGAGAAACAGTGTTAAGCAATATTTAATTACATCTACTTGAAATGCATAGTTCATAGCATTGTGAGAATTTATGGAAAACAAGCGTTAGGATTGCTCTGCTCCACTGCAGACTTTCTCACTTTAGCAAACACGGCTTCCAGGTCCTCAATACACTTATCCCTCTCGTTGACATTCATATCTTTAGGTTCCACCTGTAGATATGAGTAGAAATATTGTTGAACAGTATTTAAATACATTTAATTGAAATATGACTTTAATTACATTTTGATACATTTGTAATTTATAATTTGAATTGGACTGGAAAGGAAACAAATACAATTTTTATCGCATAGCCGTAATCACATAGCCTGCAGGCCTAATGATGTAAAAATGTGCCCTCAAACATCAAATGTTCAACAGAAATAACAGGACCTGACACACTAAGGTACCGTAGACCCATTCAAATTGTGCTATTGGAATAATAAATTCCAATGCATTCAGTCATTTTAGCTAGTGTTGATTTTGATTCTCGCCACAATTATACTAATAATCAGTGTTACAACTCAGCATGCAAAGTCACCGAACAGTCGACTGTTAATTCTATAGTAAGGAGAATGTAAAACAAACAAACAAAAAACCCACCAACAGTATTTTTTTTTCCTGTAACTGACAAAGATTGCATATGCTAAATGTATGTGTCCTAAATATATTCTAAATAATTTACATTAGTGTTTTTAATTAATTTCTCGAACATTTGTTGAAATGCATTTGTAATTTATATTCAGAGACATTTCAGTGTACTTAAGTACAAGCATTCAATTAGCATCACTGTTCACCATAGCTGTTTTTCCATTTTTTGTGGCTTTTGTCCATTGCCACAGTATGGCTTTAAATCATTTGTCTTGGTTCTACTTTACTTACTATGGCTGATTGAGTTCTCTGAGTAGTGAAGTCCTTCTTCATTAAACGCTTTGGTCTAGTATCTGTTTAAAAAGTAACAGAAAATGTCTTATTAGCGTTGTATAGATACTTAGAACACTGCTACGTAGATCTCTCTCTCTCAGACAGACACACACACACACACAGTTCATCCAAGAAGTCATCCTCTATTCTGGAAGGGTTCTGGGCTCGTGTTTTTTCGTTTTTCTTTTTCCCATATTTACCAAATATCCCGTGCTTCTCAGAAGGAACATGTTCCTTGCGTCTTGGATTGCAATTGTAACTACCGCACTGACCCATAATAAATTTAGTGTACCCGTTATCTGTGATCTGTAGTCTAAAAATGGGTCACAGAAATTGTTCATTTGAAAAATCTGTTCTTTGACTACATCATAATCGCTTAATTGATGCGGCTGCATTATGACATCACACGCCACCCACTGAAATAAAAGCTGAGGATGTCATTGCAGAGGTAGGAGGAGCCAGAGTAGAATATTAAAGAATATTACATTGCTTGAATAGTGGCTCTGTCTGCCCTGGGGGTATTATTGAAACCCAAAGGCTGAAAGGATGGGGAGAGATAGAGTGAGAGAGAGAGAGAGCGAGCGAGCGAGCATGTGTGAACATATTCTTGTCACGGTACGCCCCCCCCCCCCAAACGTCTCCCCGTGTGTGTTTGCTTGTGTGTGTGTGTGTGTGTTCATCCGTGTGGCCATGCTCCCTTGTGTTTCATGGCTGCCCTTCATTGTGTTGTTATTGTTTGCGTATATAAGTCCTTTGTGTCAACGTTAACGTTGTCAGTGTTTGATCCCACGATAGCCTTAGTGCTACGTTGTCTTCCATGTCTCTAAATAAACATCGTTGTATGCATCATTGCTCCTCTTTTGTATCCTGCCAAGCCTCCCTGTGTTACAATTATGATAAAATTTGATAAAATACTAGATCATAGTTTGCAGTCTGAAGTACTTTTGACCTGCTGAGAGTTAGCCTGATTTGACTTAGCCTGTTCCTAACCTTTGTTTAGTATGTTGCATAAAAGCTCATGGAAATATTTCAGATGTAACATACATGTAACTGACCTAGTAGAGCAAAATTACAGAATTGTAAGGAGGAAGTGACGTTCTTGGGGCATATCATTAAAGGGGGAAATACACACAAGCTGTCTCAAAACCGACCACAAGCCATAATTTCGCTACCTAAACCATAGTGGCATACTCCCCTCTTACTGTTTTAGTCCCACACGCATTACACCGAATACTGCAGGACCAAAGAGTGTCACACTTATCAGCCCAGTGGTAGCTGAGATACCACACCACCCTCTTAGATATGCCTAATATAACTGTCAAAAGGTGTATAACACTGAACCCAGCTACACTCCTTCCTACGGAGGAGGATGGAGATCCACAAGACTGCACAGCAGTCTTAGCTGAAGTATATATACCGCGGGTTGATCTCTTTGAAGAAGCCATAAGTAACCCAGACCTATGCCTCTATGTGGATGGGTCAGCATGCAGGGACGACACAGGGGTCAATAGGGAAGCATACGTGGTAGTAACAGATCATGAAATACTTAAAACAGAAGTATTACCATCCTCCTATTCAGCGCAGGCTGCTGAACTAGTAGCACTGACGGAAGCATGCAAACTAGCTGCAGACAAAACTGTTAATGATTTTGGAGCCATATGGAAACATAGGCAATTCCTGACAAGCTCGGGTAAATATATTAGACATCACCATCTTGCTAGAAGCCATTTCGCTGCCAAAGACAATTGCAGTTGTTAAGTGTGCAGCTCACAGGACTACAGAAGACCAAATCAGCAAGGGGAATACTTTTGCAGATAGAGTAGCAAAGGCAGCTGCAACTAAAACCGCTGTGCAAGAAATACAGGAAACCGCTGCTACCCCGCAGGCCACATTACGGGAAATTCAGTCAGGGGCTACCGCCACTGAAGGCACCAGGTGGAGACAACTAGAACCTCCTGTTAACAACCCACACTGCTGTCAAAATAGAAGGACGAGGAACCTGGGTACATCACACACACTGTAAGAAGGCTCCGACGCCAGCCCCAACTCCAAGCAGCAGCACCCAAACAGACTAGGTCGGAACTGTGTTGAGTAGGGTGTTAAAGGCAAGGCCTACCCTTTCGACACTCGGAACCGTCAAGAGACGGTAGAGAAAATCAGGCACAGCTAACACAGTCAGAACATAGACTGAATATTAATATGGATGAAGAATCCCATGACTTATGAGAAGACTTGTTACCATTTCAGGGTCCCAACGCGACTGAAGCAGAATGATTAGCAGCTAAATGCCAACAAAATACAGCGTGTATGTCAGCCATTGTGCATGCCCAACATATCGAGCAAGAGTATCTGGTGTGCCAGCACACCAGTGTTCCAAGGACTGTAATCCCTCTGAAAAACGCAGACGTAGGAGAAGTGAATATGACAATCTCTATGTGCCAGGTTATTAACCAGACCTCAAACTGTCCCAGTCCCACTAACCCCGCACCACCGAAAATGATGCTGCATGTGGCAGCTAGTAAGGGTGAGATATTTGTATAGCAGATGAAGCAGCAGGTGCCGGAAGTCTGGTCCAGATGCATCGATTATGTGCAGGTGCACAGCAATGGCACTTGCAGTGACTCCAATAGCAGTTCCCTGTGGAATTGCTCCATGACAACCCTGCAGGGGTATTGGAATGTAATGTGGGTCGGTGGTTCGGTGGCCTATGGTGAATTGCCACAGAACTGGACTGGTTGTTGTTATCCAGCTGTAGTGCGCCCAAGGACGCAGGTGTATACACTTCCCCATGCCAAGCAGCACAGGGTGAGGAGAGACATAACCAGCACAGACTATTGTGGTAGAATTCTGAGGGACCCATGGACCACTCCGGGTGAAACCATTGGTTGGTCCCTTTTCCTGGGCGGTGGCACAGTAGCAGCCCTGCAAAAGATCAATGGCTTAGCTTATCAGTTACTGCAAGTAGTTAATGACACCTTAGCAGCAATAGGTGCCTTAAAGATAGAACAACAAGTGATAAGGGCAGCAGTGCTTCAACATAGAATGGTATTAAATCTCCTAACCATGAAGGAAGGAGGAGTGTGCAAAATGATTAACACTTCCTGCTGTTTTTACATTCCAGATCTCAGCGCTAATATTACTGATTATATGAATCATTTGTGATCTGCCTTCACTCCGCAGCCTACAGTTCCAGTAGCGGCTGTAGCGTTGCCCATTCTGCTACTCATTCTTCTTCTTTTTCTTCTTCTTCTGTGTTTACCTCCTTTTTTGTCATTGCGTGTCAGACGTCTTTCTAGTGTGTTCACCATGCCAGCGCTCAGCGGCCATGCCAATGACCAACCGCAGCTCAGTGAAGACATTCTGCTCCCCAAGATGGGCGGTGCTGGTGATCCACATGAAGACATCGTAGTGCTATTTGCTGAATAAATGTGTGATAATGTGTGATATAGGGGGGAAATGTTGTGGAAATTTGCCTTACTTCATTTTGTGGAAATTTACTTTGCTTTATTTTACTTTGCTTTATGTTTCTATAGTCACAGCATAACAGTCTGCAGATAAGCATGTGAGTCAGGTACACCAGCTGCTCACATACCATTCTAACCATAGAGATAGAAGAAGCCTTCAGCGCTCAGGCTAACCAAAACATGAATTAGCAGATACTCTGTAGGAGTCGTTTTTCTTTTTTTTCTCTTTCTTCTGTTCTCTGTATAAGGGGAGGGGGACCGTACTGCGCGTCAGTCCTTTTACTCTGTTATACAGGGGACAGAACTCAATAAACTTTTACTCTTTACTACTCAATGCATAAAGCTGTCTGTGTTTGATGTGCTCTCATTTTCCCACCACATCCATTTAGCAGTACTTCTGAATAACCTGAAATGGCTTAATACAGCTGAGGGGTTGTTTGAAACTGAGTGAAAAGATGTTCAGCAATTTATATATGATAATACAAGGCAGTAAATTAAATTTGGCTGAACTGGACAATAGTACCTGGCATGAAAAGTATGTCGTAGAGAGAGTAACAAAAAACTCAAACTCTCACCTCGCGCTCTGAGATGTCTCCGTCACTGTCTGTAGTGTCCTCTAGGATACTGCTGCCCTCACTAAAGTGTGTCACCCTGACCGGGTCAAACATCTCTTGAACATAATAACTACACAATGGAAAATCAGCTTCAAGTGCTGCACTGAGCAAGAGTGCACTGTAAATGGCCAGATATAAATAGCAATGTCAATAGTTAATTTATATATGCAGTCATGGAACAGGACCTAGCTGTAGAGCACAGCTTTAAGGTGCATATTATGATGTGCTCTTACCAATCATCCTCCTGGCTGTGTCTTGCTCTTTTGGCCAAATGTTTCTCTTCCAAAGCAGACAGACCAGACTTGCTGCATATTACTCCGTGCACTATAAATAAAGCACATGTATAATGCCTTGTAAACAATGGAACAAGGGAAATTTGAATTGTGACTACTCTGTTAAAGGAGCGGATAAGGCAACCCACCCAAACCCCCCCGAAAGCTGTTCTGTTATCCCTAATTGCTATGCAATAGTCCTGTGATTAACTCAAAGGCTGGAGAAGTTTCCCCTTTCTCTACTTGAATCCTGAAGGCTGTTCGGTTCTGTCGCCCACAATCCATCCTGTGTAATTAAACATTCACATCATAACTCGACCCCGTGCAATAGGGCAAACTCACTCAGATGGGGGAAAGGATTACAGACTACCTGTACTGCTGCCGCAACTCTGCGGCCATTCCAACAACATCCACATACATTCCAGCAATATCCTATAATAGGACACAGTGGGCTTAAGTACACCCATTTAATAGCATGTTGGACCTTCTTTGGCCTCCAGAACTGCAGCAATTCTTTCTGGCATAGTTTCCACTATGTGCTGAAAATACTCTGCAGGAATCTTGGTCCAATCTTCATAGGATATTTTCTCTGAAATTACATGGAGGGACTGACATGTTCTAAACTGCCTGTTATACTCTTACAGCCGCTTTGAAATACAAAAAAAACATATTTATCTTCCACTCCACTCAAGGATGGCCACACTTGGAATTTCCCTTGGCACATTTAAAACATTGTGTGAGCCAGATAGCTTCTGTTTTCAACCTTCCAATGCTCTGAGTATTAGTGTTCCATGCATATGAGATGCTTTAACACGTCCATGCATGTTGTAAAGAAACACAGTGCAAGCAGTATTAATGAAAGTGCATCTCTACCTCAAACTCACCAGTGTAACAATTACAGTTTGTGAAATCTAATTTTAAATGGCGATCAGCCTTCTTAACAAATCTCCAATAACAAATAAGCAGAACTCACCTTGTTAAGTGTTTGTGTTTGTGTGTGTGTGTGTGTGTGTGTGTGTGTGTGTAGTTTTAAGCATAGCAAGGCACTTCAGGGTTGCCAGGTGGAGCCTTCCTGAAGACCCTGATACTGAAACAGCATTAAAAGCTGCAATGGCACTGTAGTTGTATTTATCTGCACTAATACAGCTTTGAACTATTGCACTCTTACATACAGTAAGTTTCTGTGTACCGGTGTACATTTCTGTGTACCTTTAGTAAATAAAGGGATTCTATTCTAATATTACAAGTGCTAGAAGTGCTGAAACTCCAAACAGTGAAGAAACCAGTGGAGCTTAATGACTGGTCAGATGAAGAGAGTGAAGTGAGGAGTTTCCTTCAGTGTCTGCCATGCCCCAGCTGAGCTGAGTGTGAAGCTTTTATTAGTACTATAGGAGTTGTGTTTAACTTTGAAACTGATGGTGTCACAGCCATTTGTGGCCAAGAGTCTAGAAGAGCATAATTGGCTGTACTCTTAGGGAGAGAGGGAGTGGCATACGCTCTCTCCCCTGTCAATTACAGAGACACCGTGCAATCAAGGGCGTCTATAAGTTCACGCGTCAGAAGGGGGAGGAAAATACTATTTTCTGAGTAGTTAGAATAACATTCCGTATTTTTTGGAGAAAGTTTTCTAGAGTGTTTTCATGTAGAGAGAGAAATGAGTGGCTAAAATGTCAGAAACATTAAGGAGACAAATGGGGAATACTATAACAGCTCTTTCCATGTGTTAGTGATACCAGCGTTCCCTCTTTTCCCAGATGGTAAAAAAGAGCCCTGACTCTTGCAAACTTCATTTTTTTGTAGAACAAAGAGAAAGATAAATAACTCGCTTTATGGCCTTTTTCCACTCATGCATACCAAGTCCAGTATGCATCCAAACATTGTCAGAATAGTAGGAGTGCAGACTTTGAAAAATGGTCTTGTCATATAAACTCAGTAGCTTTGTCCCTGGTTGTCTGGTTAGGATTCGGAGCTTTCACCGCTGCAGCCCGGGTTCGATTCCCGGTCAGGAAAAAGCCTTTTCTTATGCTCATATAAAATGACAGATTCTGCATTAAAACATAAAGTTTGTGTGAGTTGGAGTTGAGCCGACAGCCTAAGGATGACAGTTTTAACTTCTACTCTACCAACTGAGTTATTGAAAGCGACATGCAAGTAATCCCACATGTCCAAACACCAGTATGTTGGCAAGAAACACAGCCAGTTTTGGATCTTTCAATTGTTAATTTCATTTGACACAAAGAAGAAAGATCGTATTGTATAAGTTGTTCAGCTACAAACAGATATATCTTTTGATGACATTTGGAATCATACTGGACTTTGTGTACATGATTGGAGAAAGGCCATAAATGGTTAGAATAACATTCAGTGCTTTTGGAGAAAAGTTTCGAGAGTTTTGTCATGTAGTGAGAGAAATGAGTGGCTGAAATATCAGGCATTAAAAGTGCAATTTGCACTCATGGAAAGAAAATTGCTTTCATGTGGACCGCATTGAGATATCGATCTGCCTGTGGAACATAACACCTCTTAAGAGGCTAGATTTGTGCTCTCAAGCTGCGATGGTGGTCTTCTCATGGCTTCTAAAAGAAGAGGCTGTGGTCAGGGTGGAGTGAGTCTTTGATAACCAAGATTGTTGTTGTTTTGGCCTTCGAATAGACAATGGCATTACCCAGTGTCAGGTCTTTCTCAGTAAACTGCAGAGAATGATATAGAGGGCAAGAAATGGTCAAGCACAGTTTTATTGGGTGTGTGACTGTAAAAAACACTACAGCTCTCTGATACATTTTTGGTTCAAGATTTAATCATCATGCAAATGATTGTGATTAATGCTTTGTCTGTTTAATTCAAATATTATACTATAAACCTAATATTTTAATAGGGTTGGCAACTTTCTAGTTCCGATTACTACATGTGTGTGAAGTACAGGTGCTGTAGCTATACGATATACAATTGTCCACAGTAGCCTAATTATAATATATACAACCAAAAATCCATCTAAAATAAACACCAGAAACCTGGACTAAGGGTAATGTACATAAGTACATTAAATCTAGGTAGGACTGCTCAATAGCTAGGATAACAGCAGAACAATTGTCCCGCCGTATAAGCAAAATGAGAGCCTGCTAAGGCCGCCAAGAGGGTGCCAAAGACCATGTATTTATTTCTATTTGTTTTTTACCTATGTTATGTCAGTGGCAGCTCAGATTTCTGCATAGGGCCCCAAACAGGCTTGGGCCAGCCCTGGTATCACAGTGTCGTGCACTGGAAAACCATCAAACCTGTTGACTATGCTACCAGTGTTGTTCATGTAACTGTGCAAATAAACTGCAAACACAATTACTTTTAGAAGTATCATCCAGTTTCTTTTCACAATTGCCAAAATGTAATGAATCACAGCCAGTGTTCTAAAACAGACCTGGAATGTATTCCTGGTTGATGTGCCCTGTTTCTAGTTCCAAAAAAAAAAAAAAAAAAAAAATTGGTGGATGAATTTTCAATGAAAGTGCTTCACTCAGCAGCCATTAATGATTCTTATATCCAGTATGAATAAATTGAAATTCCTATCCTTGTATCAGGTGCAGCAATTATGTGTAACAATTGTGAAGCAAAAAAGCAATAGCAAAATTTTAATATAACTATATAGGTAATATAGAACATGATCTAATGATATTAATTAGGCTATGCAAATAACACAACTACTTCGGTAGCAGATCATTCATGCCTGTTGAATAGGCAGTTTTCTGCTTTGCAGATACTTGAAATCTTTTACTAATCTTTCCCCAAATCCAGTAGGAGCTGCCTTTTACATTAACATGCCAGGATACAAACTGACTGGATGTTTAATCTTTCTAATGGGTAAGCTATATTCTTATAGTCAAGAAAGATATTTTTAAATTATTAATCAGTTAAGGAAGTCAAGCTATTCCATTTTGCTGAGATGAAGGAATATTGCATAACCCTGTACTGGCCAAATAATTAGATTTGATGTTCTATTTTGTGGATTAATCCCATAACTGAATTATTCACATGGTTTTATAGCCATGGTTAATACTTGCTGTCAAAATGCTGAGGTTCATAAGAACCTCTTTCCTTCATAAGGAAGCTTCCTGTTTTTGAAACAGGTAGTTTCAGCATACTAGCTTTTACTGCTCTCTATCTGTTTAACAAATGTTTTGTTGGATTTAACTACTTTCTACCTGGAAACTGGCAACTTCCATGGAAAACTATTTTATCATCTCAAACTATATCTAAGGAACTACCACAAACATAAGTAATGTTAACATTTTGCTTTTTCATCATGACTTATGTTCTGCTTCAGAGCACTGAATGCAGCATGTTTATTCTTCGTCATTAGTGGCAGTTTTATCTGTGAGAAGTGTAGATGAATTGCTAGTCTGACAGACAGTACGCATCCAGACAGCAAGGCGAAAGGGTGACGTTACGGCAAAGTAGACGAGCTTCCACCAGCTCATGGGACCACTACACATCCCCAACATTAAGTAACAAAATCCCAGAGACCTTCTGCCTGTACTGGCCAGACTTCAGATCAGAAGGTGAGAGAATACAGTCATGTGTTGTGTGGCTCAGATTGTTCACACAGTTAGTAACAGTCCAAACACTTTAATTATACTGTACAGCATGAGACCTGGAAATGTGTGTATGTGTGTGTGTGTGTGTCTTCTCCCCAGGCTGAGCTCCAGCTTTGTACTGTCCATCATCAGAGAGATCTATCAGACTGGCTCTGCTCACTGTGTGTCCAGCTTGTTGAGTTCAGCAGAGAACTGCATCAACCTGAACAGCAGAGAGCTGGACTCTGTCCACTGTGCTGCCCTGCGCTTCACCCTCCAGCACTGCACAGCAGTCTCTCTCAGCCTGCTTTTCACCTCCATACCAAAGGCGGAGTTGGAGAGCATTGAGCCACTGCTCTAACACGTCTCCCATCTCAGGCTTGAACTTTTCTCACAATCAGAATTTTAACACAGAACTGGTCTGTTTAGGGAGTGTTATATAAATGTTTATGTACGTTTATGTGTTTTTCACGAGTTTCCTCAAAAGTCATTTTGTGCCAGCATCATTTAGGTTTTATTGAGACTCCTGTCAAGTAATCAGCAATATCCATGGATATTTACCTAGAATAAAATGACTTTCTGGAGGAAATTGGTAAATT
This sequence comes from Electrophorus electricus, assembly GCF_041902795.1. Taxonomy (NCBI): domain Eukaryota; kingdom Metazoa; phylum Chordata; class Actinopteri; order Gymnotiformes; family Gymnotidae; genus Electrophorus; species Electrophorus electricus. The sequence continues at coordinate 221,283 of NW_027658790.1, read as the reverse complement.
TAAGTGAAATATTTATATTAATCCGAAATTAACTGCCCAGCCACTGTCTGTGTGTGTTTTATTTTCTCCGTGTTGACAGGAGACACACAGACACACACACACACTGACTCTGAGCACTGAGGACTGCAAAGTTGTCTCCATGGTCATCCAGAGAGTGAGCTCTCTCACACACACACACACACAGCTCACTCTACACGGCTGTGAGGGCAACTCTTCCCCATTTTACACACAGTCACCCTTCAGTAAGCCAATGACTCAACACCACACAAACTAGGGAAACATTCTGGAAAAGGGAAAAGAATTTTATCATTTGAAACAAAATGTGTGTAAATAGCATTAATGTTAGTAGTTATGTGAGTGTGTTAGTGTTTTGTGACTCTACATGTTGGTGAATGTTGAGTGTGTTCAGCTGCAATAAAGCCAGGCTGCTCCAGTTCCTGTCTCTTCTCTGTGTGGGGACTGATATGGCCTGTAGGTCACTGGCGCTGTTTCTGGAACATTCTGAAGGGCTGTCAGAACTGGACCTTAGCCACTGTCAGCTCACTGACCACTGCCTGCAGCTGCTGTTCCCACACCAGCACAAAGCCCACATCCTGGAGTGAGTGGACAAGCGGGAGGAGGAATGTGTAGTGAGTCTTGATTGTTGAGTGCACAGTGAACACTAACATAGATATAACACATTTTACTCTTTTTCTCACAATTTAACACAAAATCCGGCATGTGACTGAATATAGAAGCTGTGTGTGTTCATTGTAAAGCATTGTATGTTCCTTGAAAGGCTCTATATAAATGTAACTTTGCTCATTCAGTCATATCCTTTGTTCCTTCAAGGACTTATTTTTTTCAAAAGCAAACAACAAAAAGCTTGATTTTCTTGGTGATTTTATTTGGAAATGACGACCTCTCTCACTGGCTGACTGGTTCACTGATCACTGCCTGTACTTGGCAAGATGGACCTCTGTGGTCTACAAAATATCCAGACTGCTTGTAGAAACACATGTTCTCATTAAAAAGAGAAATAAGGCATAACAGACTCTTTATGATTTACAGTTTCATGCCTGATAGATAACAAGTCATGTGTACAAGAACTGAAATAAATGATATTTTGTTTAAAATGTCAGAATGCATAATTATCTGGCCATTAATGACTCAGGTCCACTGACACAAATATACTATTTATTTCTTTGCTTATTCATTCATTTGCTAATTCAGTCATTCGTTTATTCATTCATTCGTTCATTAATTTAATTCATTGATATATAAATCTACAGGTGTTTGTACTACTATGCGGTGATTTAGTAGAGGGAGGTGTGTTTGGGAATCCTGAACAATGTGGTAATTATAATCCATCTTATTTCAGCCTCAGTCACAATGACATCACTGATGTGTCAGCAAAGAGGATCTATGATACTTTCTCCACCAACAACAATATTCACACTGTGAGGTAACTGTGTGTGTGTGTTAAGGCATGTAAAATAAGGCTGTATTTATTTGAGTTTAAAATTTCAAATTTAAAAGCCTATTTTGATTTTATAGGCTCTTCAACAACAGAATTACAGGCATACAAATCTTCCTCTCAGACAAGTGCTTTGAAGTCTGGTGATGCTGATGTGTTGTTGGCACTGTAATGATGAGATTTGATTTTTCTAGATTATTGGGACTATCCAAATTATATTTTTGTTTTAAGTGAAAAAATGTAATGATTAAAAAACAAATTTTAGTTATCTTATACATTTTAAGATTACATATAAAAATCAAATACTCAAAATTTATTTATAAAGTACTTTTTAAAATTGTATTTTATTTTATTTTATTTACAACAGGTGCTATTACAAAGCAGCTTTTCAAATGTCCAAGTCCAAGCCCCCAGTAAGCAAGCCAAGGGTGACAGTGGCAAGGAAAAGCTCCCTAGAGCATGAGGAAGAAACGTCGAGAGGAACCAAGACTCAAAGGGGGTCCCATCCTCCTCTGGCTGTTTAAAGAGAGACATAAATAAAAAAATGAAATAAGCATTTAATGTTTAGTCCAACTTTCTGGAGCTTCTAGACTTGTGTGCATGTGTCCGAGACCCAAGTCGCAAGAGAACGTCCATTAAGGGCAAAAGAGAGTAGCTGGTTGGGGTGGAGGTGGTGTGGGCTACAACAGGGGACATCAGGGGATGATGGGAGTAGTCAAGGCATCTGAGACAGGATGAGGCTCAGTAACATCACGACATCAGGGGTAGGTGTACCTCGGCAGAGTCCACTATCAGTCCAGTGTATTAGAGCAATGATGTTTGATTCCTACTCAAAGAACATGTGATATTTCCAACATTCACTTTAGGTATCAATGAAGTTGTGACATCAAGCAAAGGAGGACAGTGAGACATGAGTAGACAAGCACAAGTTGGACTTATTAGGGACAATGAAACAAAACCTGAAGACAAGAAAACAGAAATGAAAGCCTGAGTGAGCTGAACTGAACTGAGTCAAACTCCTACCGCTATATGGACCTAGCTCTGTAATATAGTTGAAACTGTAAGTTGCTATAGATAAGCGTGTCTGCCAGATGTAAACAGGAGATCACATTAAGCAGTGAAGTTGTGCAGTGTGAACATGACATCTGTCTTTTACAGCAAAATCAGATTATTTTATTATGCTTTAAATGTCTTCATGGTCTAGCAACTCATAATGGCATTAGCACTTGAAAGCAAAAAAACAGAAAAAAAAAACAAACCAACAGCAAAACAAAAACATCTCAAAACACACTTATTGCATTGAGTTCTGTTTAGATGACTTTTGATTTTATATTAACACATCTACTGTTATCTATTTACCTTTTCCTTTTATCATTATATATGTCATTTTATTTTTTATCCTTTGGGCAATTAGTCTCTTCTCAATGCATTTTATTTTTTGTGTGCAGAGAGAAGGGGTAAGAAGATGCATATACAGAGGTCTGGACTAGCCGTGCTGTCAAAGGTTAGGGGAAATGAAATAAATAAATGTTCCAAAATGTTTTTTAAATAGTTTAGTATCCAACATTTTAAATTCTAACATTTATGGTTACCCCCAGCAGTGATCAGTGGTAGCTCAGTGGTTAATATACTTGACATGTAGTCAGAAGCTTACCGGTTCCAGCCCTACTGCTGCCAAGTTGCCACTGTTGGTTTGCGGAGCAAGGCCCTTAACCCTCAATTGCTCAAGATATACTCACTCGTAAGTCACTTTGGATATAAGTATCAGGTAAATGTATGATTGTGTTTTTTATAATCTTGTACACATAAATGTCATATTCAACCAGAATATGTAAAACACACTGTCAAATCGTGTTTATAAAAATACGTTTTAGTTTTAATTAATTTCTGTAACTTCATGTCACTTATGTTGATATGGTTGTTGGCTCAGACAACAATGGCCACAAGAGGGAGACAAAGAGCTTCCCTAGTAATCAATGAAAACAGGAATACCCTGTAACTGTATGCTATACTATTCTTTTATTTTATATTTTTCCTTGATGTCCACTTACAATGTTTGCATGGCTTTATGTTCCAAAAATAATCATAATCTATTTTACACAAATATTTTCCAACCTGTTTATCTTGTAGAATTAAATAGGACATGTATTACATTACGAAGAAAGAATTCTGCGCTGCATACACTTAGACATCGGTAATATAACTTGCAGTTATATAACTTCTAGTGAAAATCCTTGAAGCAGTCAACACCATCATCTGAGTGAGCTCCATTTAACCCTCTGAAGTTAAACAAAGAATTGCAGCTAAATGTGTGAACATTATCACATGTGTCAGTTCATAACAAGTTAAGCTTCATAATAAGTCACGAAGTCAAGAAAATTCATACCTAAGCATTACCTTGTTTGATGTGTTTATTGATGTATTTGGGTATAACCAGGTCATTTGCCTGTTTTTATGTATTGATCTTTATTGCTCCAAAAAACTACTCACGTCTTCCAATGTTCTTGATCCCCACTTCTAAGAAATAGTAAATGGACTAATCCTAGTTGTGGATAAGTATAAGACTAAACAGCTGTGAACTAATTCCACACGAGGGGAGTCATCACTGGAAAGGTGTCCTGGTGCGAGGTGTGCAGTGGTCCCTGTCCTGCGAACACAGAGAGACACAGAGGTGAGATACCAGTTAAAAAGGTTTGAGAAAGTACATCCTCCACTGACCAGATTCTGTTGTTTAAATGTAAATGGTTCTGTGACTTGAACAGGTCTGCTCCTTCTCTCAGCCAATATAGAAACAGCTAACTGCACTACAACAAGTACACAAGGTGTAATGAACTTGCTATGAGAATGAACTCAGTAAGTAACTCAAAAAGGATAGGAGCTTCTCCTTCCTGTTTTCTTTGTTCTCTTCTTGTTAGTGTTTGTATTTGCTCTTTCAAAACACTCCTGCACTCATTCCTCACACTAAAACATGAACCTGGTGTTGTTTACACAGTGACTTGGTGTGAGGCATCTGATCCATGATTTCCCCCTGGGGTCACAGGTCTCGTTTGACGCCTTTTTTTTCTCCTTAAGACAAAAACAAATTCAAATAAGAGCAGAAAAACTGAGCAGAAATAAACAACTATTAAAATTCTAGATGCACTGTGGAATGTTCAGAGAAAAACAAGACACTCCAGTCTCTATTGTATTTAATATGTGGTATTTAACTGTCAATATGGGGACATTACGACAAGGGAGTGGGCTCAGCTGACCTGTCTATGATTTTATTTTATTTTATTTTTTTAATCCTAGTCTTTGATTAAGTTAAGGAATTTTTCTTTCAAAGAAAAGAAAAGGGATGGAACATGTGAAACACAAACAGAAAAATAGGTATGCATTTATCTAATAAACTGATGACTACGATTAGGTGAGACAAGTTTTAGGATATAATAATAAGTGTATAATTTCCATCACACTTTTCACCTGAGTCTCCTGTGTTTCTGAATAAAAGAAAGTAATATAACACAAGCAGTTATACAATTTCCGAAAGGCATATTATTTAGAAATAAAGAAGAACTTGGTTATTATTTGGTTATTAGGACACATGAGGAAAGCATTTTAGTTGCATTCATTTTGCCAAAGACATCCATGACTGAAACAAGCTTCCTGTCACCACTGACCACCCTCCTAGCGTTCATGACTCCACGGTTTCCCTGTCTAGTGTCTTTATTTTGATTTACTCCCTTGTTGTGGTTCCATTCCTTCGTTTCGTTTTCAAATTTGCATTTGTGTCTGGTTTAATGCTCATGTGACCATGTTTTTAAGCCCTGTTTTAGTTTAGTCTTGTTGCTATTTATTGTAAGTCCAGCTGCTGTTTGTTAATCGAGGCTTCCGTGCATGTGAATATAAGCCTGAATGTTTATCCTCGCCCCAATGTTATAGCCTGCATCCCTGGTTTGTCTTCGTGCACTTTTCTTTACTTTAGTTTATCGTGAATTCTCGGACTCTCCATGTTAATAATTTGACCCTGGACTTTGGATTTGCCCCTAATAAATCTCACTCTTTTCCACACAATGCGTCCGCCTCCTTACCGCTCATCGTTACACTTCCCCAACCTGCTATATTTACATTAAAACTCCGTCAACAGCAGTCTTTAGCGTTGAGGGTTTTTTTAATCTGCGTAAAATTACATAATTTCTGCTGTTTCAGAAGTGAAGGATTTGCGTGCTCTAAATTTTCATCATGCCAATGCACAGAGGTTTTGGTATGGAGATTTTATCCCGATCTATAGGAGCAGGTGTGATGGACTATAAAGTTGACGAGAAAGAAACCATCCGTTTCGCCGCCGTTTATGTCCATAGATGCTGCTATTACCAAAACTAGTACTGCGCTGATTCTTAGAGGACGGTTGATTTGACCGGATGCCGCAGCAGTACGGCCGACTACTCCTGATCATAACGTATTCATGACAACTCAGCCCTTTTTACGACTGAGGTGCTCACACGACAACGCGTGATCTTGCACCTTTTATGTGTTTTAAGAAAAACGCTCAGTGTTTTAAAGTGCAGCAGCGAATTTTCCTCTAAGGCGTTACTAAGCTCTGTGAGCACAGTAATTTCTCCCATTGTGTTGAAATGAACAGGTGTCTGTTAAACTCATTCATGAGCGTATTTTAACGCGCGTTCAATATCGTCCGAGCTGTAATCTTTTGAATTCTGTAACCATGCGGCGTCATACGTATAACATTCTAGTCGCGTGGTGTGATAGCAACTGCTAGTCAGAATAAACAAGACAAACAGTAGTAGAAACATTTAAAAAAGATACGATTACAAAAGTGAGATGCATTTTTGGCAGAACAGCGTTCATCCTTTTGAAGTTAGTTGCAGCAATTCTCCCACTTTAGAGCCGACCTACATTGTAAGACATCCTCCTGTTGAGCTGGATATCAGTGTGTTAAGCAGGTTTCTGTTTTGTAGGAGGACGGTAAGCAGCTGGAAGATTCCACCGTGTCAGCGCATCGTAGAGTGAGTTATCAACACAGCTGGCGACTGTTACAACTAACACACCACTTTAAATTTTGATATGAGCCCTTTTTAGATAGAGATTGCCTTTTAGGGATTAGAATGAGGCTCTGCAACATCTCAGATTGAAAAAGAAAGAAAGAACGCAGAGAAGAACAGAATAACTATATATATATATATATAGACTCTTTGTCGGCTGAAGATCTCTAGGGACCGAATACACATTGCTGGGTCATATGTCTCTGTATGTTCCAAATGGGAATCCATAAGGTGGAGGAGGAGTTGAGCAAAGAGACCCTGGGTGAATGTCGGAGAAAGACATGGGAGGACAACCGACGGAAGGCTGCACGTGTGGGGCGGTGTCTTGGAGGTCTAGACCTCGAGCTAGCAGTGCGAGAACTGCAGAGGGAGAATGTGGAGATCAAAGCTGAACTGAGAAGGCTGAGAGCACAGCTTGAGAAAGTAGGAAAAGAGAAACACTTAGTTACACTGCAGTGCACATCCAATGAAGCAATGTTCTGCTATACACAGCAGATGGTTTTAGATTGAAATAAGCAACTATAATTAAAGTCCAGGTAAATAGTGAGCATAAATGTGTTAGGGCATATCAACAAATGGTTTGCCTATGGCACTACAATATCACTTACATTATATTTTTGATAGTATATCAAAGTGTGTGCACATGCATGTATTTAATAGTGATGCTAAATTAAATGCTTTTTCACAGTTGGAAAGCCCAAGGCCCAGTTTCCCCCTGGAGTCTCCCAAACCACGAGACAACAGGTTTCCCTCACTCTCCCTCAGACAGCCTACCAGATTTGCACCTGGTGAGCCCCACTGGTTCCAAGAAGCCCCATCATCCAGACCCTACAGGCCTTGCCGTCCACTACTGCCTCACTCAGATGTGAGGCCAGCACCAAATGCACAGGAGAAACAGTTCAAGGAGAAAAAGACACATGAGAAGAAGAAACTGAAACGTCATCAAAAAGACATAGAGCAGACATCGAAAGAAGCGAATGGAGCCTCGGAAGCAAGAACATGTGAGAAGAAGAGATTTCGAATTAGGATTGTATGGAAAGGATTTAAAGGAATTAAGTCTTTCTTTCAAAAATAGCTGTATGGTATAGAATTTCATGTCCTTTCCATATTAACATAACTTTACTCCTTTACTGCATGCAATAAGCCTGCCAAAATAATTTTCCAGGCATTTTTCATAGATATTTAATTGATTTATAATATGAATGTCTAACTTCTCATTTCAAAATGTGCTTATTAGTTCATGTCTGTTTTATAATGTAAATAAAGATATTTTCTTAAATAGGTGCAAAGTCTGGCATCATCTTAATAGGTACAGTTGCATCATTTAAGTCCATTTAAGTTCCAAGTAAGATCATGTCATGATTTATTGACAAAATATTAAAAATGTAAAGTTTTGAAAGGATTAACAGCTCAACATTTATTCAGTAAGAGGTTCAGGAGTAGAAAAAATGTTAAGAAGCCCCCTAGTCCCCCAGTCCCAGAGTCACATGCGAGGCTTAACCATCAAATATTAAAACCCTGAGAAATGATCAGTCTGAGATCTGAGTGAATAGTTTAAGGAAGAGATTTGTCCAACCGTCCATGTTCTGTCACAAAAATGGGGTTGCGGTCTGGACCTCCTTGACACCAAGAATTGTACAACCGTTTCCCTTTGTAGATGATGAATCTGCCCAACAACATTCCCAGTGATGTGGACGGTTATCTGTTCCCTCCCACTTCCACCTGTAGTCTGCTACATAATCTTACAGGATTTGTCATGGACCAGTGACAAATCCTGTCTCATCTACATTGTAGATATTCTGGGGTTTTGTTGTGAAATCTGTGAGATAAGCATATCAAAGCAGTGGGTGAATATTCCAGTATCAGCTGAGGTCCTCACTGTAGCCACAGGAAACTGTTCTGATTTGTGAATGGTCTGCTCAGGATGATCTCACATAAAACAATAAAATCATTTTCTCCCATTGGGGAAAGGGCTCTCAATTCCACTAGCCAGATTATAATCCAGAACAAGATGTAAAACATCTGTTTCAGTAAAGCTCCAACCCCAGTCACACATGACCTGCCAGGATTGTAAGAACACATGGACACATTAGCCTAAGCCATTTTATGATCACATCGTAACTTCATATTTGTCATTCATTTATTCCATCAAACAGCATTTATTTTGCATGTCATAATTTCTTACTTGCAGCCAGTACAGTGAAAACTGATGCAAGTTTGTACTTGAAGGAACTCCTCATTAAAACACTCTAAGGTCATCTTAAATGGAGTGTAGTGGGCTTAAATGGTTTCAAAGCAACTAATGGTGAAAATAGACAATGTGTTCATTTTTAAATAAAAGATATATTTACATGCATGGAGCCTAAATATTACGTGGACTAAGAATCATATTATTATTTTGCCCACATACAGAAATATTAATTTATTCTAATTCAAGGATTGCTTGTTGCCTATGGTTGGCGTGCTTTTTGTAGTGCTGTATCATTTAAACCCACCTTTTAAAGAATCAAATTTTTGAAAATATTCAGATGTCCAGAAACTAGATGTCTGCTTATTTGTTAATATGTTAATGTAATTAGAAAACTGTGTACATACGTGGTAATGTTTAAATATAGGTGTATCTGCCAGTGAAGTTTATGCTTTGACCTTTAGATTAGCTGTAATGCTGAGACAGGCAGGGCAAGACACAAGCGTGTTGTCGAACTTTGTTTATTAGGAGGAGCAGAAACATTATCCAAGAGCAGGTTACCAGAATACATGATAAACAAAAAACAAAGTGAGGCTAACCAGGAAGAAGAAAACATAGAGGTAAAAGTAAGATAACACAGATATTAAGAACACGGGAACGGAGAACAATATGGAAAACGAACAGGCAGAGAAAGAATACATATGGTAGAACTCCAGTGTAGTGATGGGATGTTAGATACTGAGGCATCAAAGCTCACTATTGCAAAGCACATTGATTCAACACTGTATTGAAGATTGTATCAAAGTTACTATTAGCATATGACTAATGAGGTCTAAGCATCAAACGTCATCTAAACACTGGATGAAGTGGCACTGTTTCACAGGTCTGGCACTGTCCTATAACTTGCAGGCTATAAGAGACTGTAAAATCTCCAGACATCTTTTTCCCACAAAATTTGAAATATGGAAAATATGGAAGCAAATCTTTCCATATGAGGATAAATAACATAAATTGATCAAGTACCATTTCTTAATACACAAAAATTAAAGCATTAAAATCTCATTTGACATAATATAAATGCAGTTACCAAAAAGTGGCTGAAAATAAGCAGGAAACTGGGCGTGTTATAAAAACTTATATACATTTACATACACTTATATATTCATTTATGTGTGTTTTGGAAAGTTTCCAAGATGTCATTTTGTGCCAGCATTGTTTAGGTTTTATTGAGACTCCTGTGTCAGGTAATCAACATATTACAGTCCATGGTAATTGGTAAATTCGGGTGAAATATTTATATTAATCTGAAATTAACTGCCCTGCCACTGTGTGTGTGTTTGTGTGTGTGTGTGTGTGTGTGTGTGTGTGTGTTTTGTTTTCTCAGTGTTGACAGGCTGCTGCTGAGGCTGCTCCACTGCTACAGTGTCTCTGACCTCCAGCAGGGGGCAGCAGCAGCAGATCTGCTCTCTGCTCTGCAGCACACTGGACTTCTCCTGCAGCTCTGCTCTGGACCTGACAGCAAACACACAGACACACACTCTGACTCTGAGCACCGAGGACTGCACAGTCGTCTCCATGGTCATCCAGAGAGCTCACACATACATACCTACATACACACACACACACACACACACACACACACACACACACAGCTCACTCTGCATGACTGTGAGATAGAGGAGGCTGGAGTGGAGTTACTCTTCCCCATTTTACACACAGTCACCCTGCAGTAAGCCACTGACTAACAATTTAACACAATATCCAGCATGTGACTGAATGTAGAAGCTGTGTGTGTTCATTGGAAAGCATTGCATGTTCTTTGAAAGGCTCTATATAAATGTAACTTTGCTCATTCAGTCACATCTTGTGTTCTGTCAAGGACATTTTTTTGAAAACAAACAGCAAAAAGCCTGACTTTCTTGGTGATTTTATTTCTCTTACTGGCTGCCTGGTTCACTGATCACTGCCTGTCCTTGGCAGGATGGATATTGTGTGTCTCTGAAAATGTATTAATATTATTAGTATGTGCCTAACGCTCCTCTCTATTCCAAAGCTGACCCGATTTCCATAATTCTCGTATTGCATAAGACATTTATTTCCATTATATGTTTTAGCAATCAGGAGGTCATTTTTCTTTTCAACAGTTATTGGCGGGATCCAATAGATCCAAAGTCAAACGAGCACGCACATCATGTGTTGAACCCATCCATAGTATTTTTCTGCTTATCTAATATGCCAATATTTTCTCGTAACCATCCCACCAAGTCCTAAAAACACCCAAACCTAAATGCTTAGTAACTACAGTAAAGCTTGTGTCACTGTCTTAATTTATATTCTGCATTAGTTCATCAAATGGTTGTTTATTGAGAGTGAGTCTGTATTTTGTATTTGAAAAAAAAATAAAAATTTGTCAGCATTAAGCAGGTTTGTTGTCTGGTTTGAAGGCTGTGGTTGTGCTATTTTTCTGGCCTTTCTGGTCAACTAGTTTCTGTACCCAGTCATTCCATCAAGGGAGGTGTGTTGCTATTGAAATGTCTAATTTCCTTCATCTAGGGAATTCATGACATACATTAGAATTACATTTATTATAGCTGCAGTTGGCAATTAAGGGGTCCAATCATTTTATCACATCTGCACAACTTGGTTGCTGATGACATCCCATATTAAGTTCACCAGCCTTTGTGGTTGGTTTTGACGTTTTGTTTCCGGGAATGTTGTATTTTGAAACCAATCTCTCAATTTTCTCTGCTGAATTGCTTTATATAAATATTATTTTTTCTGATTCGACATGACTAAGAAATATAGTTCCCCCAGAAGGTCAGTTCACCCCAAATGTACTTGCATTCACAGTATGTTCATATACACCATTGAAGTTTGGTGATAATCTAACACTCTATGGCTAAGTTTTAGCCTATTAATAAAAATCCTGCTCTTGGGGATTGATAGTTAAATACACATATTTTTGATAATTATTTACAAGAAGATCTGCATTTTTTACATTGAAAGGGTATCTCTAGATCAAAAGGTCACTGATTTGTTTGAAAGGTGCATTTGCCCAACTAATTTAGGTATCAAAAATCAGGCTAAAAAAAGGTTTACGAAACGTATTGAACTTTTTTATGGAATAGTCACAAAGTATTGCACTGTATAAACTGCATTTCTCATGCACAATTGGTACACAATGGGATTGACTCTTTTTTTTTTTTTTTATACCTTTTCATATGTCAGAGGGGCTCTCTTGGCAAAAATGTCCTATAATTGCCATGCTAGCTTAAAGTCCATAAATCAATACTCATGTCAAGTTTCATAAGAATTACTCAAATAAGTCTTAATTTTTTTTTCAGCTGTTTTGAATGAATCAGTACACCTTGGAAGGATTGATAGGTATGTAGGGGCCATACTCCATACAAATATCAACATGTTTCAGTCTCATCAATATTTTGATACCAAATTTGTGAAGATTGGAGAAAGGTCCTACGACTAGTGTGTTACAGTTCATCAGCAACATAAAAAGCAGTAGGATATTTAAATTCAAAGTAATTTCTACAAGAATCAACGTTGTAGCAGTCTACTGAAGCCATTTCTTACTAAATTACATTACATCCTTTGAAGCCCACTGAAAAATGATTAGCCAATTACCTGAAAAACATTAGTCAATGTTTGACTCAGCCTTAGCAATCCTCCAGCTTGCTTACAGAAGCAGTATGCAAAATTTCATCTTGATCAGAAGATCAGAAGAGCAGTTGTTGAGAAACAGTTATTTGCATATTATTATATGCCCCATATTGACAAAACTGCTACATTTGGTAAGCTACCTCAAAGTCAATACTGGTATAAGTCTTTTAAATTTCATGAAATCTGAACATGTCCTTCAGGAGTGACAGCTAGTTAAAGTTAAAGCCTAACCTTTGTACTACTACTTTGTACTACTAATATTAGACTGCAATAGGACAGCTGTATTTTTATGTCAGGTTTTTGTTTAAATAATTATTGAGATACAGATTCTTGCAAATATTTTGACACCAATTTCACTCAGAATGGTGTGAAAATCCTAGGAAAAACCCAAACAAACAAAAAAAGTAAAATCTAGTGGGCAGAGCCTATCTGAATTCAGAAGAAACCAAGGAAGAATAAAATAAAAATAAATAATATTATTTCTATATTCACCTCTGCCTTTTGTTTTGAACATCTGCAAATGTTAAATATAGTTTTATCTGCAGTTCATAAAGGAAAAAACAAAAATACATTAGAGTCAGAACGTTTGTTTCTTTGTCACACAGTTTTATTATTGTTTTGAATTATTATATTGTGTTTTAGCAATTGTCACTTGTCCTTGGACTTGTCCTCGGCCTCACACAGCCAGGTGAAAAAGGCTATCACAGATTTGAGGGCCACACCTTTGCCTCTTGTTGTGTTTGGACAGCAGCTGCTGGTGCACCTTCCTCTGCTCCTCAAGTTTGGCCTACTGATGGATCTGTTCAATGGTCTTGGGCCCGTGGTCAGCTCGCTGCGACACCCAGTTATGCTAGAAAAGCAAAATCAGCAGATGCATACTTTTGCATCACCATGCGCTGGAATGGCAAACACAAACACACAAACACAGGCAGAGTCTCTAACCAGTCGCAGGTCGATGACGTCCTGGAGCAGGAACCGAATGCGTGAGGAACCCCTCCTCTCCTTCACTGTCTTTTCTATATATTTAAAGTAGTGATCCATTTTTGGCTGAGAGAGAGAGAAAGAGAGAGAGAGTGTAAGAGAAACGTAGAAAAATTTCAGGTATTCTACCCTTTTCGATTCGATCAGGTGTGCTCTCAGCTGAACTCATGTCGCAAGATGTTTATGACTCTTATGTAAACCCTGCTGCCTTGCACGTTGGTCAGTGCTGTAAAGCAGTTCACTGCCACTGTGGGTGTATCTGTGCTGTCATCAGCTGCACTTGGCTTTGGGGAATCCAGGGTGCAGCAGCAGGAGGCGGCAAACGTGGAGGAGGCTGTGAGAGCAAAACCTTCTAACAGCTGACCAGTCCTCAATAAAAGCCTTTCATTTTGTCAGCTGCAGTAGGAGCAGAGCTAACAACCACACTAACAACTTCACTAAACAACATGAACTTGGACACTTTTAAAATCATTGCCAAGGCCTAATAATACACTGATATCAGCGCAGCATGCTAGTCGCACTATAGATGATGATCCTAATTAGTTGGCTACCCTGTAGTCAGAGTGCAGGCAACAGGCAAGCAACAGAAAACACTGACAGCAAAACTTTTATAGACAACATTTCAACATGCTTGTTTTTTGGTTAAAAGCGTGCATGGAGAAAAAAATACACAATAAAAAAGACCAGGAAAATTGAACACATATAACTGTCAAACTAGTTGGTGACTGAACTGTCAACATCACAACTGCTGTTCCTACTAGAGACAAAACTGACAGTCAAGATACAATATCCAAAACTTCTTCATCCAGTTTCGATGTGTAAAGTACTTGTTGTGAAAAACGCAACACAGACCAAATCTGGACAAAATAGGCACAGTCGCTGCACCACACACTAGCACTCATCTACACATGCCCCGTAAACCTTTACATGACATACTAAAGATAAACCGATGCAAGTGCTGATCATCTGCTGAGAATATTAAATCAACCCAGATAAGGCCCGTGGCCTGCTTACCCTGGCCTTCTCCAAGTCCAGGTCTTTGCCGATGGCTGTGAGGAGGTGGCACAGACGCTCCAGGCTCTCCTCGCTGTGGGTCATGAACAGCTTGACCACACAGTCATGCATGATGGCCTCCGACAGCATGTGCAGCTTGAACAGCTCCCCGATGAACTTGATGTTACCGATGGACCTCCTGTGGGCCTTGTCCTTCGCCTCCTCCAGATCCTCCTCCAGCCTCTCCCGCTCGCTGGCCTTGCGAGGAGTAACCAGAACAAAGACAAAAGCAAGAAACAGCGCGTTTGGACCCGATAACGACCAGGCCGCCTCCCAGCACTGCTGCCGATTTCAGTCCCCTTTCTCCTGATCTGTGGGTTGGTGAGTCGGGTAAACTAGACAGGAGTGCTGCTTACTGAAGTGGCCGCTTCCAGCTGGTGCCGCAGCTTCTCCAAAACATCATCCTTGACCTTGTCCTTCTCAAACTCCTTCTGACAGCGGTTCAGCAGCAGCTTTTGGAAACTCAAAGTGCTGGTGGGCTTGTCTGCCATGGGCACTTTTAACTACACAGGAAAGACATGTAGGAGAAACACTTGGGTATAAGACAGTGTTGAGAGTTGTTACTAAATAGAAGCTGATTAAAGCTCCATGTCAGTTTAGAGTGGTTCAAACAGAGTTCACTTCTGTGTGGCATTTGCTTTTGTATGGAACTTCAGCAGCAATGTATGGGAACATGTTACTCACCATAGCCAGGCAGCTGCACATATTGCCATAGGCCATAGAGAAGCTGGGCTCATCGATGGCTTTTTCAAAAACCAGGTCAACCACGCCTTTGAGGCGCTCCTCCGTGTCGATGGTGAGGTCCATCACCTGCTTCATCAGCTGGTTAAACATCTGCGGAGGAAGCTCTGATTTCTCAGGGGGATAAGAGTCTGGGGTGGGGGCAGGAGTGGGAGCTGGAGCTGGGACGGGTCCATGTGCAGAGACAGGGGCAGGAGCAAAAGCAGGACTGCCGGGCTCTCGTCTCTGCACAGGAGGCTCGACTGGCCATAGTGCTGGTGATGAAGACTTCAGCATTGCACACTCAAGCTTTGGCTCGTCATCTACAGCCAATCACAGATGAGGGTTGGGAAAGTTGAACCACCAAAAAGGGGAAAAAAATTCAAATAAAATAATAATCAGTGGAGTCAAAAGCAAATCATCCACAAAACTAGTACTAGTTTCATAAGGAAGTTCATGCATGTGCTAGCTAGCCCTAAACCAGCTGTGTGTGTGTGTGTGATGTAGTTAGAGGGTTGAAAGGGACAGTGAGGCCTGACCTGGTTTCAAGTCCACAGGAGCAGGAAGGACCTGAGCACTGTCCACGTTATACATGACATTCCCCTGCTCTGCTACCTGGCTGTTCAGCTGCTGGGATTTGAGGTAGAAAATGTGAGGATAATGAGGGTGTGGACATAAAAACTAGCAAAAGACAGAAAAGATGGAGAGAGAGAGAGAGAGAGAGAGAGAGAGAGAGATACTGCACACACATGCAGAAGAAGGGGAATGGCAATGAGGGTGGGGGGGTGAGCATAGCACAGCACAGCACAGCACAGCACAGCATAATTAGAGTTTACAGAGAGGCCTTTCCTCAGAGAAGCTGAGGTGCTCAGGGTTTGGCTGAATCGTTCTTACAGGGCCTTTATGCGGGCTGTCTGTGTAGAGGGAACACGAGGGAAGATCAGGAGGATTCGAGTGGCTGTGAGGGAGAACTAAGATGGAGGCAGACAAAAGAATAGGCACGGCAAGTCGGAACATCAAAACACATCTGAGAAGCCTTCTTAAATCAGAACAGCCACAATCACACAAGCTACTGCAACCAGTCAAATATGACGGAGGAGGGTCAACGGTGTGACCGAATCACTGAAGAAGGAAGAGAGAATGGCCGGAAATCAAACTACACCATCAGATTTTGTTGCTGATTGTATGATGCTTTTAATAGGACAAGACAATGAAAGCCAGCCAAACAACCAAACAATCAGCTCAGAGCTTATTATGAGGGAGGACTAGATGAGAGAGAACTTTGACCTGTGGAGTGGATGACGCGAAGCAGCGGCCTGCAGCCGATCAGGGGCTCGGGCTGTGGGACTGAACGGCTTACCTGTGGAGCAGTAGGGGTAGTGCAGGGACGTCCCACTGGTGGGCTTGTGTTCTGGCTAATGCCTACTCCTGACATGATCTCCTCTGTGATATCCTTGCCATCCTGGTTAGGGTCTCGGATACGGATCTTAACGAACAGCAAGTTCTAGTCAATCCACAATTAAATTAATTTCACCTCTGAGGCATGGGGAATACTCACTGTTTTCTTTACCCTCTTAGTGGGTGGAGGCTGCTGAGCTGTATGCACTATTATGGATGGAGATTTGGTGTATATGATCTGGCCAGGATAGTATGAAGGCCCTGCCACTAGTGGTGACCAAAAAAAAGCACTGGTTTCAGTTAGAGAGCAAAAGAAAAACCAGTTTCAGCCAGCAGGAATACCCAGAAGAAAGGTCTCTTTATCAGTGAGAGCACGCATGTAGGTTTCCCAGGTGGGGGTAGAGAAAGCGAAGTCCAAACTCACCATATGCTAGTGGGCAGTCTGCAGGAAAGAGCCCAGGGTAGAATGTACTGGGTCCTGTGGGCTGGACGGAGTACTGCTGGGGATGTCCCACGTAAGGAAGGCCACTGTGGTGATACTGAGAATGAAACAGAACAGCAGAGGTAAAGGGCCTAGCACCAGACATGGCCATTCATATAGGACACTCCTAAAAGAGATATTCAAAGCAGTAAACAAACAAAAATTACAAAAACATTTAGTTTTTACACTGAAAAAAAACTAAACTAGAACTTCTCATTTCTGCTTCCAAGATAAAACATATTTTTATCTACACATTTTAGGAGCAGTTTATTTATTGCTGGCCAACCTGTTTATAGACAGATTTTCAACCCATTTGCTACACTGTGTACATATTTGCACAGGCGCTTTTCTCTGCTCTGGGTACCTGAGGCACGTAGTACTGGAGTACGTAGTACTGGCCGGTCTGGGATGAGGTGAAGGGCATGGGCGTCAGGAACATCATGATGGGCTGGCCGGACACGGGTCGAAAGGAAGCGCTGTTACTTGGAATGGCAGGCTGGGCTGTCTGCATCTGAGGGATCTGGAAAAGCTGGGAGAGGAGAGGAGTGGAGAGTGAGGGTCACAGAGCAGCGTGGCGTATGCCGCAGCAGCCGGCTCAGACGCTCGGAGTGAAGACTTTAGTCAAGAGTTGAGTCGTGGACTCTACAGCAGTTGTACTGGGAATGTTGAGGAGATATATACATAAAAAAAAAAGTTTAAAATTTAAGGGATTTTGAATGTCCTATTATGCTAGGCATGCAAGATACAAAAAGAAAACCTTTCAAGAGTCTGTTTCACATGCATGGCACTAATACAAGGGTGAATGAACTAGCATGAAAAATTAAACAATTACAATGATGGATGCAGCTAATTAGCCATGATTGCAGGAGAGGGGATTTATATGTAAAAGACAACTAATCTTGAATGTAAATTTGTACCGATAACCTGAGTCTATCAAAGCCAATGCTGACAAAATATGACATGAGCTAGAATTCAGAATGTGACAAACCCCCATCCCAGTTGGCTTTGATGCTCAGAATGGGAACACAGTGAGGGAATTCCTTCTACATGAGAAACAGTAAAATGAGCCTAAGACGTGATTCTCACATACTGTCTCCCACCGAGCTGTTGCCATCTTAACATTTTCTGGACATAAAATCCTCCCTCCAGCAGTTATGCAGGCAGGCAGAAATGAACCTTTGTATGGGCTCCTGGGTAATGGAGCAGCCATACCATGTCCAAAACAGATTATTAAAAAGCACTGGAGTCCAAAGGAAATAAAAAGAAACAGACTAAAAAAGACTAAACATAAAAGACTAAACATAGGTGCTGGCATCCTCCGAACTGGGGAGCAGAGTGGAGCGCAGGTGCACCACTGAGCTACTGGAATGTCTTTCAATGCATTTTTTGAAGACTGCAAAATTACCTGAATGGATCTCAATCCTCCCTTGAATATTGAAGCAGGAACGAGAGAGAAGCTAGTGGAAGAACGCACTAATGGGTGTAGAGGGTCAGAGAGACTGTAACACGCTCAGATACACTGGCACACACAATTTAAACAAATCTTTAAACAAATTTAAACCAAACCAAGTTTTTTTTTTTTTTTAAATGATGGAATTGAACACTGTTGTTACAGTGGAATTGTGAGGTCAGAGGCAGAGCAAATGTGTTCCACTAACCTTCCTGGCCCTTTAAGTGCACTACTGCAGATAGACTGAAAACAAATTTCACCTAAATAAAATCACACTGTAACACTGAAAACATAAACACAGACAAGCACTGAATGAGTGGTAAAGGGCATTAAAGCCTAAGTATTACATGGAGATCACCGCTCACATTTTCAATTCTTTCCTTTGACAAAACAACTCACATCAACGGCCAAGGCACTGCACTGCCTTTCTAAAAGGAGATGGCAGATGGCACTATCAATTAGCTTCACTCAAAAATGGGAGAAAACAAGGAATGCGGCATGTTATGCGCTCGTGCACATAGTTCGGTCACACGTCTCTGCTATGGTCTTCCAACGTACACTGCCCTTGATATGAGGCAATATGGCAACCTACTGTAAGCTCAACCTTGGGTCACGATATCATGCAGAGCCTTCATAATACCCTATGCTTCTGTGCATGTGCTAGTCAGATTCAAGCTCAAATATCGTCTCTCTCAGCTAGCACAGCCTGACCTCATCTGTCTACAAAACTTCCAAGAGGTCTCCGGTACACTAGACAAATGTTGCTGTTTTGTATTCACAGAGAACATTTATCCAAGTATGTGTACAGATCAAAAAGTTGGGATGCGGCTGGGAGACAGGAATCCATCTGCCTCTGAGATTGATGTGTGAGTTGGGGAGGGGAGTGCAGTGGCTAGAACACTAAACTTGGCGAGGTTTTACCACAGGCACACAGAGGAGCATGCAGCATACAGTGGGAGGTGCTGCGCTGCGGCGGTGGACATTAGCTGCTGGTGGGCAGGATGAGAGAGCAAACTGGGGGTGGAGGAGGGTGGGGGGAGCCAGGCAGAGACTGTGGGGGCAGGATGCGTGCAGACGCATGTCACATGCTGCAGGAATCTGGACCATGTTGCTGACAAGTTCATTGAATGTTTTGAAGCCAACTACAGCACATGCATGTCTGTGTTGTATCTGGGCTTGGTGGATTAGGGTCAAGGAAGACTTATTTTTAGCTGAAGATGTCTATCAATAGCAACACACTTAACTGCAGATAACCATATTTACTGCTAAACTTTGGCTGACATCTCAAGTGAGGCGCACTTCATACAGAATGAATACAAGAGTTAATTTACTGTCTTGTGCAGTTCAATATAACAAGCTCATGGTTCATTGCAGGTGGAGCCACCGTCCTTGTTGATTGAAAACCTTAAGAAGCAGAAGCAACAGTCCTATTCCAAGCTAGAGAAAAAAGGCACAGGACTCTCACACAGCAGACTCTGAAATGGAGGATCTCTCACATTAAGGTATGGCTATGCAGCCTTGAATTTTTATCTCCAGACATTCTTGTGTGGTTCCTAGATTTTTCCCACATTCCAGTCCTTTTCTCAAGTACACTTTAAATAGAAAATAAAGTAATGAATTGAAGGGAATAGCCGGTGCCATCTTTATTCTGAGCTCAATGTTGCATACAGACGAGGTATTGACCACAGAATGTCTAACAGTCTCAGGTGGGTTCAATATTTATACATTTTCATCAAGTTACAAAACCATTTTTTTTTTAAATTGTATCTTTAGGTGGTATCCTGGCCTCAATCCTGGACTTGCCACAGAGGCCATATTTGGTCATTCTCACTTCCTGCTTACTTCTGAAGCCTAATTTGGTCTTTTACAATTCCTGCCATCATATTATTACATTAATAATTTCATTTTATTACCTCACTTGAGTACACCTCTAGCTGGATATTGAACCACTTGGTTGTAATCCTAAATGAATCATGAATGATACAATCAAAGGATCACTGCTTGAAGCCAAGCAAAAAAGTTAGATTTTTCACATTCACAGACATGAAGAACCAGCAGGACGAATCAAGACTCATGTGAACTGTGTGGGAAAGTAGACTTTTCACATACTGTAGAACAAAACCGCTTTGATGAAGTTGTAAGCAAAGTGCTATTAAGAACATAAGCCTGTGTAAATCCTGATAAGCAATTGTAGTTCAGAAGTGTTTGAATATGTGTATTGTTTGTTTGTATTTTCACAGGCCAAAAACAAGTACTGATTAGCAAGATTTACTACCTCCCAGTACACCATTTCTTTTTACTGCCTGAGTAGATGTTGATGGAAGTCAAAAGGGCAACAGAAGCAACAGCCATCTGGTGGTTGCTTCCAGACTACCAGATCAGCTTGATATTCTCTATTGCCTCTCTCTGGCAGAATACCCACCAGGTCATTCCACATTTGCATAGTTTTGGTGATGCTCTTTGCTTTGGCTTCAGTGTCACTTTGGTGGGCTTCTTTGGGTGGGATGATTCCCCCGCTGAGAGTGTGCGGGCTGTTGTGGAGAGAGGATGTGTCTCCAGAGTCACATCCAGACCCACATATGGCCAGCACAACCAGAAAAGCACAGGTGAGGAAGGCAAGGCTTCTGAGAGCTACCAGCCAAGCAGGTGTGGACAGAAAAGAGGTGCTCTGTAGCAAAGAGAAAGGAAGCTGATTGCTTGGTATGTAAAAGGACAGAAACCTGGAAGCTGGTGTGGATAGTATGAAACCCACCAAAAATGAAAACAACAGCTTCATTTGGAAAGAAAACAAAACAAAAAAAACAAAAAAAACCCCACAAAATGCAACAAGAGAGAACAGGTCTTTGCTTATCTTAGATAAATCAATGTTTGAAATAATCAATGCTTTAAAAAGCATGGTAGCCAGGAACAAAAAAGTAACCAAAAGTATTCAAGTATCCATTTTTTTATATCAATTTTTATCTCTGACAAAGAAGATGTGGAGGGGAACCTGGGAGCCTGTTGGACAGGGTAATGAACTGGATTGCAGGCTCAAACACTGTATGCACTTATATGCACTTGAAGGACAGTGTTCACTACCAGTTCCGTGTACGCCTTTTTTTCTATCGTCACTTTGTATCAACTGGGAAGGAGCAACTGTCATTCACACCCAACAGGAATGCAGCTAGATGTGATCTTGAGAATTCTTGGCTATAGAATCGCCAAAAACTATCTTAAGCACTTTAGCACCATTCTAAGACAACCATTGACAATAATACTCACCTTAATGAATTCTTTGTCTGCATCTTGGCTGCATCTGAGCTGGTGGTTGAAAAGCAGGGCCCGCAGCTGTCGGTTCTGGTGCTGGATGTCATACTGCTTAGCTGTCTGACAGGCCCGCACAACTCGTAGGTCTGTTCAAGGTGGCACTTGTACACCTCAATTTCCATCGTAATTGTCCTGTACAACCATTAAAAATTTGACAGAAGTTAAAAAACAGCAGAACGGTTTGTTACAACTGGAAAAAAATAAATAAGAAAATATTGTTTGTTGTTGTACATGAAAGTCAGAGAGCCATGAGGATAAGCCCTCTTGTCCAAAGTTCTGATCAGCAGTTATGACCTCCTAACACTGCAATCAAAATGCACGGGCAAAAGATGCATTACTGAAAAAACACTCTGCACATCTGGATTTCATGTCACCACAGTCAAAGTTGAAGGCTTTGTTCGGTGAAAAGAAAACAAATGTATCAAAGTTGATGTTATACTCAGTAAGAACTCAGTACAGTAAGAAACTGCAAAATACTCAGAAAACTCTGTGCATGAGTCAGTGGCTCAATAGTCCAACTAAAATCAGCCAGGACCACAGTTTAGTTGGGTTAAACATGAGTCAACTAAATCCTTAGTCAGAGAATGATATTCTGTCTTTGCTGCTTACATGATCAGCTTCTTTCAAATAGCCATGTAAACTTAGTTATTTAGGAATAATATCAAACTACATGTGGGCCATCAGATCCTGTTTGCCCTTGAAGACCCACTCACAATCTTTGCCCAAGTCCAGCAATGGACATGCATTACCTTGCACAGTTTCACAGCTCTGGCACTGCAATCAACAATGCATACGTCTTAACTAAGAAGGCAACAGTTCAAATGGAAAACCTACTTCCTCTCTGGGAGTGAAGGAAGCCAGCTGCTTGATCTTCAGTGTCTGGTTGAGTCTTGGATGCATCAAGCACAGGGACACCAGCTGATACCCCATGGTTGAGGTGCTCCATATATTGTGCAAGGATCGGTTCGTTATAATCACCATTCTGCATTTTTTAACAGCAGCAACAGCATAAAATGGTTCAGGTAAGGGTGCATCATTGGAAGACTTTCACTAAAATATGTCCTCACCATGTCTCAAATACAGCAATACCTCTTAGAAGCCATTGTACTGCACACAGAATGGACAGTCTCAGCAGTTTCTGTTCTCATATGGAACCTCAGTGTTTTGATTACAGAACCAGCAATTCACAATGACATGAACTGGTTTCTTCCCATTGAATAGGGAGTTTATATATATAAATGAATTTGATCAAACTATAGCAATGATTGTGAGCAAGGAGCTTTCATTTTACAGCCTAAAAATGAAAGTGGCAAATAAATGTATGTTACAAATAAACCAAACTTGAAACGTTATATGAATAGCTTCATGTTGAATATACACAGTTAATCAGTCATTACAAACTACATTCTATTAATACAGAATGTTTATGAAAGTTAATTTAATCTAATTAACAATAAATGAACAGTCGAATATTGTAGTTCAAACAGTCCGATAGCTGTAGTAATGGCTTAACTCATTTTGCTTATTTAGAGAGAACGATACATTTGAAAACCCACAGGTTTGTGAATTTGGGTCTCTAAATCATACAAAAGTAGGTTTTCTATTGCTGAACAGTTAGCTAGCTAACAAACTACCAGCACCTAAACGATCAAAGTTGAAAGCTGAACAATGAAATGGTTCCACAAGGAATGGTTTATAGCCCCGAGTTTGACACTCGCTGACCTCAACTGTTAGCTAGCTAACTAGCGTATCGCTGTGATAAAGCGATACAATCTTTAGCAATGAGGACATGAATAAAGTATCCTTTACAATTTTCACAATATTGTGAAATTTAATTTGCTGGCATTGGAGGTTATTAAATATTCACAATATCAATAATAATTCCTTGGCTCACAGAATCAGACATTACATTTTTGCTGTTATGGCAGCTGTTATAAAGATCATATTTATACAGAACCCTGTTCAGTTAGTGCTAGTATTGAGGAACCATTGCATAACTAACAGCGGTACAGAGGCAGAAACATCATGTGTTCAGATGAATAACTGGATGTGTGTGAGACAGTCTGTGAGAGGTTTGCATTTGTGTGTTGCATGACTATGAGTGGGAAAACCATATAAAGGTAAAAACATTACCTCTGCAACAAGGATCTCTTCTATTTGAAGGAAAGGTTTAAGTTAGACACAGTCTCAACAGAGTAAGTTAAATCTGTCTGTGTTAAGACCAGTTGACATATCAGTGGTTTATCACTGATTATGTCTGCCACTGAGATACCACAAATTAAGCTTTCCAGATTCCAAGACATACAGTTGTGCAGTGTGAGCCATACATCAATTTGAAAACTTCAAAAGTCACGTAATGTGTGCATGGCATAAGCGTATTAGCAGGTCCCGAAAACATTTGCTATCAGAAAGGATTTCATCATAGAAAAAAACTACAAATTCTAGACTTGAGAATGTGAGCATCAATCCCACTAACACTCACATACTAAAAGAGCACTCTACCACTTGACCTAGTTCTCCTAGAGTGGGACTTGTTTGCAGATCGGACAAAAGCTGAAGACACAGTGGAATGGCAATTCTCTAGGAGATCATACCAAATCCTGCATCCACCCTAAATATTTCATCTAGCTGTGAAGTCAAAAAAGCTTATTCCTGAAATGACAGGAATAGTTCTTGCAGATTCTGATATGCTATGCAAACACTATAAAATGTGAGCTATGTTAGATCTGGCAGCCATTGGCTCTAACTGTCTCTTTTTATTGAGTTAAGCAATGCTTACAGAATAACTTTCTATGGCTTCAAATACTTCCAAGAATTAAACCTTGCAGAGCTCTGTAGCTAGACACATTGTCTCTGTCGGTTTGACATGTTCATTTGACAAACTAGCTAAAATAGCATCTTTTGGTTTGAATAAATTGCCCCTTAGACCCAGACAAAAAATTGCTCAAAATCTTTCTGCTTATTCATGCAGCAATGACACAGATTTCCAAAGAAAGAGGACGTATGGTTAAAGCTAGAAAAAAATGCCTACTCTGTGCTCAGGCAGAAAATCTGATATTTTAAATATGTCCCTAAAAGGTTTATATTCCTTGGCTCACAGAATCAGACATTACATTTTTGTTGTTATGGCAGATTTCATGGTGTAATAGACAGCACTATGTAACTCACAGCAATAAAGCTCAGTGGACTTTGCAATTGATGATTTCGTCACTGTGTACAACTGCACTGAATTGCTCTTTAACAAAAGCTTCTCCACATTTGCTTTTGAAGTTTAATTCAAAAGTTGGCTGCAGAATAACCATTTGTCAGAGGGAACAATAAGTGTCAACTTTCACCTATGCTCGGTCGAAAAAGTGGCCGTAATCTTGTGGACACCAAGTCTACAATTTCATGGAAAGGTTCCCTTCAGTGCTGTACCAAAAACTGCAAAATGAACGGAGAAAGGCCGATTAGCTCAGTTGGTCAGAGCGTGGTGCTAATAACGCCAAGGTCATGGGTTTGATCCCCATATGGGCCATGTGGGTTTTGTTTGATGAATGACCCCTTGTCAACAAACCACCTGTTTGAACTTGTGTTGCTTATAACATTGCTTGTAAATCACAATCTGCTAAGACATGTTCCAAGTACATGAGAGTGTGTTCTTGATTACAAAACTTTACCCATGGATTTGTGCTTGTTTACAAATCTTGGACAATGCAGAGAAAAGTATGAAATCAGAGGGACTCTGGCATTAGTGTAAGGCTCTCGATCGCTGTGTGAATAGGTCAAAGAAGCCATTCCAGAGGCATGCAGACAACCTGCATCCTCCCCATCAAATTATAGCCAGTTAGGTGTCTGGAAGTGCCAGGGAGTTCAAATCCTTTAGTCTGAAATGTGTTGGGATATGATTATGCCTGCCACTGAGGTCTGACAGCTCCACAGTTGCCTTGTGAAAAGAATACAGTATAGACCGGCACCGACATACATTACTGTATACATCAGAGATCAGCGCAGGAATATCAGTTTGTAAACCCGCCAAATCTGCCCCCACAGGCTCCCTGAGTTCTACTAATCGCTCCAACACCTTGTTTCAACCTCAGTTTCTTTTTTTTTGAAGCGCATGAGGCAGCTTCAGCTATTTCCACAGGCAATCATATTAGATGTGCCATCAGTAACCAGACATGTGACTTTATTTTATTTCCCATTCTTCCATAAGAGAGGATTTCACACAGGCCAAATTTTCAGCCGTATGCGCCTGCAGGAATTTCACAACACCAAGTAGTGTAGACTACAGAAATGTGTTGTCATCTATAAAATGGCAGGTCACAGCCAAGAAGGCATCCACATTAAGAGATGTCCACATATCTGCTGACAAACTCATTGCAGGAATTTTCTGGACCTCAGCTTTGGCCTTCTCTTTCTCTTATTGACATTTGGCCTCAACCATGGCCTTTACAGTCTAAAGGGAAGGAAGAAAATAATTATATATATTTTTAATACTACTCTCATAATGTATCCATGTCACCACACATACCTTCCTAGTTAGGAGAATATAAGTTGAATCCAATTTTGCTACCAAGTCCCTGAAGCTTTTATCCTCAACTATGCTAAATGGCTGTGTGTCTCTAACTATCATGGGGACCAAAGCCTCATCCAGCTCTTCCTTTCTGGTCACTGCTTTGTAAAGATTAGATTATACTTTGTCACCAAAAAATATAGTACTCACCAATGAAATTCACTTTATAATCCAATCCAAACTGCAAATAACATTTAAGGTGCAGAGAATAATGCAATATATATATATATATGTATATGTATATAGAGTATATACACATTTTATATACATGTGCATAATAACGTTAACACCTTGTGACAACTGATAAATAAGCCAAATGACATTGGCAAGGGTGACAGTAGGAAAAACTCACTGGAATGGTGGAAGGGACTTGGAAGGTGTCAGACTCAAAAGGGAACTCATCCTCCTTCGGTTAACCCTGGATAAACCTGGGCAAAGATGAGTTGGGTAGAGGATGGCTGACAAATTGTAAGCATGAAAGATACACTACAGCATTCCTACACAAAGACATCATAGGAGATAGAAACAGAGCACAGTTCACCTGGATAGAACACCTGGGTAGAAATACAGTAACTCATTATTATAACAGTACAAAGAAATGAAATGTGGATCATCCAGGTGAGGTTCATCTGCTAATCTGCACATAAATATTGTTTGTGACAGTGCAGAATGTTGCAGGTAAATGGAGGGCAAGGTGCTGTCATTTTAAGCATTTTAAGGCAGGTCCAGGAAGGAGAAACCCCAGCAGGTAGGAAGAGTTAGTGGGGAGCACAGATAGCACAGCACTCCAGAATCATGTACTGGAGCATGGTGTGTCCACTGGGGGGAGGTGGGGTGGTTGGAAGAGCATAAAAGACTGTTGTTACTGCAAAGATTCATTTAGACCTTTCATTTGGACTGTTATTCTTTTTTTAGGGGGCGGGGGGGGGCATGTATTTAATGAAATAATAACGAAAAATTAATAGATGAATTCATACCAACTCAAATTTGCTGGTAAAGAAATCATTTGTAAGGTAAAAGTTATTTTAAGAGTGATGTTAAGGAATTTTTTTAAATGTTAATTATAATTTCATTAGAATAATTCTAACATCTACGGGATGATCTGAGGGTTAAAGAAAAAAGAGGTGGACCTTATGGGCAATAAAGCAAAAGTCATTATTGTAGTACAAGACCCTTTGTTCTAGCTAAGTGATCTGCTGCATCTCAGTTTGAGTCATGTAGAATTCTAAAGACAGAAAGTCTTTATTCTGGCATAAAATAAAACTGAAGGGGGAAACATACTTTGAGTTAGTACCAGTAGTTATTGATTGTACACAAAGTCCAGTATGCATCCAAATGTAATCAAGAGATATCTGTTGGTAGCTGAACATCTCCAACTCGTACAATGCAATGTTTCTTCTTTGTGTCAAATGAACTTAACAATTCAAACATCCATAACTGGCCGTGTTTCTTGCCAACATACTGGTGTTTGGACTTATGGGATTACATGTCTGTTGCCTTCAATAGCTTAGTTGGTAGAGTGGAGGACTGTAGAATTTAAAACTGTTATCCTTAGTCTGTCAGTTAAAATCTGACTCAAAGGAAGTTTGTTTTTTCACATACAAGCTTCTTTTTTAAGTGAGCAAAAAGAGCATCCCCTGACCAGGAATCAAGCCCAAGTCGCAGTGGTGAAAGTGTTGAATCCTAGCCACTCACCCACCAGCAATAAAGCTCAGATGCTTCTGACAAACATTTTTCAAACTCTGTATTCCTAGTATACTGACGATGTTTGTATGCATACTGGACTTGGTATGCATGAGCATTAGGAGGTCATAAAGAGAGGTATTCATATTTCTTTTTATTCCACATAAAAATTAAGTTTGAAAGAGAATCCTAGCCACTAGCTCACCAGGGATAAAGGTGACAGTTTCCTCTGACATGAACATGAGCTACATTCATTGGTAACATTTTGATCGAAACCAGGCAAAAGTATTTAGTCACTAGCTGAAATAGCTCAGCTGGGTGAGTGTTAGATTGAATATCAAAAGACTCCTAGTTCAGTCCTGGGTTTTGGTAGCTGTGCAAGACCAAGCTCCTCATCAAACTGTCCTCTTTTTAAGAATATTTCATAAACTTTTACATTCCTTTCCTAAAAACGAATGACATTACTGTTTTTACGCTATTGTTAGAAGTCATAGTGTAATAGTGCTCTAGACTTTGAATTCAGTGATCCTACTTAAACTTTAGTGGAATTTGCACTTCCTTATGATATGTTTCCTCACTGCACAGAGAGCCATTTGAACATTGGCTTCTGTATAAACGCTTTTGAAATGTTTTTCATTAGTTGTCTACTGGCCAAACCACTGGACAAGGGGAGGGTAGGTGTCAGCTTGCATGTATGCTTGTGTTGGTATCCTGGTTCACACACTCCCTGTGTTTTCATGGAATGGGGCCTACCTCAGCTTCCTTTGGCTCATGGATGGGCTTTGTCCTACCAAAAAAGGTGATGCAAATAAGTCATCTGCTTACTAAAGTTCTTGAAAATCACACTCTGCGAAGAGGCATTGCATAATGCAAAAAAACCTTCAGAAACAATACACTCTAATGACAGCAACCAACATACTTAATACAGGAGTGACCTCAGGGGTGATCTCATCCAAAGGCCACAACAGGAACAACAGGCTTAAGAAGGGACACATGAAATGACCTCAAAACACAAAAGTGAGCAGGTAAGTTGAGTTGATATGTGACTTCATTAATGTGCTTGGTAATTTCATATGGACCGATATACTTGGGACCTAACCTGCGACATGACCCCGGCTTGCGGTAGTCCTGTGTAGAGAGCCACACTCTGTCACCAGGTTGGTATATCGGGTTCTCCCCTCTGTGCCTGTCCGCAATTTCCTTATACGTTCAGAGAACTCATACAATACACTGATCTGTTTCCTCCCATACCCTTTCGCTCCGCTGCATCCACTCATCCACAGCGGGGAAACCAGCTGATATGGAAGTCCATGGGACATTTGAGGCTGATAACCTAAAATACAATAAAAAGGAGTCAAGCCAGTGGATGAACTAGTAAGTGAATTTTGGGCCATTTCTGCCAATAAGAGGAACTTGGACCGGTCTGATGGATTGTTCATATAAAAACAATGTAGGAATTGGCCATTTGACTGTGGATGTAAAACTAATAGCTACCCCGATGTGTTCAATATAGGAAGCCCAAACTCGAGATGTGAATTGATGTCCCCAATATGATATTATGTCCTCTGGGATGCCAAATATACGGAACACCTGGTTAAACAAGGCTTCCACAGTTTGGCAGGCTGTAGGCATACTCGGAAACACAATGAACCACACACCCCTGGAGAATCCATCAACTACAGTGAGGACAGAGAGGTCAGTAACGCAATCTAAGGTGATGTGAGACCAAGGACTTTCTGGTACGGGAAGAAGCATGAGCTTTCCTGTGGGTAGGGTCTTAGGCATCTTGCTTTGACTGCAAATTGAACATGAAGAAACATACTTATAAATATCGCTTGTCATAGCCCTGAACCAGCGAAGAATGAGCCCACTTCAACAGATGGTCACAGCACAAGGTAGGTAATGTTTTCCCGACAGACATTCCATTGGGATGACTGTGTCTTGTATGGCCTGTTTATTCCATCATCTATTTTATATACACTTGTCTATTTAATCATCTATTGTAACTTGGACTTGTCGTATCGTTGTGAAAGTACAGCTCCTACCCCGATGTTAGCAGCATCAGCTTCCACGACAAATGGAATGGAAGGATCAGGATGTCGACGTATGCTAGTCGTGGTAAAAGCTTCTTTCAGTTTCCTGAATGCTTGATCAGCCTCCTGATTCCAAAGTAGCTTGGTCATTGCTCCTTTCAGGAGGGCTGTGAGAGGAGCTGCAATGCTGCTAAAATTCCATATGAAGCATCGGTAAAAGTTTGCAAATCCCAAGAATCTCTGGAGTTTTTTAACTATAATAGTAATGTGCCACTGGAAGATGGCTTTGATCTTCTTATCATCCGTAGTGATTTCACCATGGCTGATCACGTATCCTAGAAAAGTTATAGTTGGAAGGTGGAACTCACATTTCTTTCCCTTTACAAACTCAATAAACTTTTACTCTTTACTACTCAATGCATAAAGCTGTCTGTGTTTGATGTGCTCTCATTTTCCCACCACATCCATTTAGCAGTACTTCTGAATCACCGAAATGGCTTAAAACAGCTGAGGGGATGTTTGAAACTGAGTGATAAGATGTTCAGCAATTTATATATGATAATACAAGGCAGTAAATTAAATTGGGCTGAACTGGACAATAGTACCTGGCATGAAAAGTATGTCGTAGAGAGAGTAACAAAAAACTCAACCTCTCACCTCGCGCTCTGAGATGTCTCCGTCACTGTCTGTAGTGTCCTCTAGGATACTGCTGCCCTCACTAAAGTGTGTCACCCTGACCGGGTCAAACATCTCTTGAACATAATAACTACACAATGGAAAATCAGCTTCAAGTGCTGCACTGAGCAAGAGTGCACTGTAAATGGCCAGATATAAATGGCAATGTCAGTAGTAAATTTATATATGCAGTCATGGAACAGGACCTAGCTGTAGAGCACAGCTTTAAGGTGCATATTATGATGTGCTCTTACCAATCATCCTCCTGGCTGTGTCTTGCTCTTTTGGCCAAATGTTTCTCTTCCAAAGCAGACAGACCAGACTTGCTGCATATTACTCCGTGCACTATAAATAAACCACATGTATAATGCCTTGTAAACAATGGAACAAGGGAAATTTGAATTGTGACTACTCTGTTAAAGGGGCGGATAAGGCAACCCACCCAAACCCCCCCGAAAGCTGTTCTGTTATCCCTAATTGCTATGCAATAGTCCTGTGATTAACTCAAAGGCTGGAGAAGTTTCCCCTTTCTCTACTTGAATCCTGAAGGCTGTTCGGTTCTGTCGCCCACAATCCATCCTGTGTAATTAAACATTCACATCATAACTCGACCCCGTGCAATAGGGCAAACTCACTCGGATGGGGAAAGGATGACAGACTACCTGTACTGCTGCCGCAACTCTGCGGCCATTCCAACAACATCCACATACATTCCAGCAATATCCTATTATAGGACACAGTGGGCTTAAGTACACCCATGTAATAGCATGTTGGACCTTCTTTGGCCTCCAGAACTGCAGCAATTCTTTCTGGCATAGTTTCCACTATGTGCTGAAAATACTCTGCAGGAATCTTGGTCCAATCTTCATAGGATATTTTCTCTCAAATTACATGGAGGGACTGACATGTTCTAAACTGCCTGTTATACTCTTACAGCCGCTTTGAAATACAAAAAAAAACATATTTATCTTCCACTCCACTCAAGGATGGCCACACTTGGAATACCCCTTGGCACATTTAAAACATTGTGTGAGCCAGATAGCTTCTGTTTTCAACCTTCCAATGCTCTGAGTATTAGTGTTCCATGCATATGAGATGCTTCAACACGTCCATGCGTGTTGTAAAGAAACACAGTGTAAGCAGTATTAATGAAAGTGCATCTCTACCTCAAACTCACCAGTGTAACAATTACAGTTTGTGAAATCTAATTTTAAATGGCGATCAGCCTTCTTAACAAATAAGCAGAACTCACCTTGTTAAGTGTTTGTGTTTGTTTGTGTGTGTGTGTGTGTGTGTGTGTGTGTGTGTGTGTGTGTGTGTGTGTGTGTGTGTGTGTGTGTGTGTGTGTGTATGTGTGTGTGTGTGTGTGTGTGTGTGTGTGTGTGTAGTTTTAAGCATAGCAAGGCACTTCAGGGTTGCCAGGTGGAGCCTTCCTGAAGACCCTGATACTGAAACAGCATTAAAAGCTGCAATGGCACTGTAGTTGTATTTATCTGCACTAATACAGCTTTGAACTATTGCACTCTTACATACAGTAAGTTTCTGTGTACCGGTGTACATTTCTGTTTACCTTTAGTAAATAATGGGATTCTATTCTAATATTACAAGTGCTAGAAGTGCTGAAACTCCAAACAGTGAAGAAACCAGTGGAGCTTAATGACTGGTCAGATGAAGAGAGTGAAGTGAGGAGTTTCCTTCAGTGTCTGCCATGCCCCAGCTGAGCTGAGTGTGAAGCTTTTATTAGTACTATAGGAGTTGTGTTTAACTTTGAAACTGATGGTGTCACAGCCATTTGTGGCCAAGAGTCTAGAAGAGCATAATTGGCTGTACTCTTAGGGAGAGAGGGAGTGGCATACGCTCTCTCCCCTGTCAATTACAGAGACACCGTGCAATCAAGGGCGTCTATAAGTTCACGCATCAGAAGGGGGAGGAAAAGACTATTTTCTGTGTACTTAGAATAACATTCCGTATTTTTTTGGAGAAAGTTTTCTAGAGTGTTTTCATGTAGAGAGAGAAATGAGTGGCTAAAATGTCAGAAACATTAAGGAGACAAATGGGGAATACTATAACAGCTCTTTCCATGTGTTAGTGACACCAGTGTTCCCTCTTTTCCCAGATGGTAAAAAAGAGCCCTGACTCTTGCAAACTTCATTTTTTTGTAGAACAAAGAGAAAGATAAATAACTCGCTTTATGGCCTTTTTCCACTCATGCATACCAAGTCCAGTATGCATCCAAACATTGTTAGAATAGTAGGAGTGCAGACTTTGAAAAATGGTCTTGTCATGTAAACTCAGTAGCTTTGTCCCTGGTTGTCTAGTGGTTAGGATTCGGTTCGTTGACCCCCGCGGCCCGGGTTTGATTCCCGGTCAGGAAAAAACCTTTTTATGCTCATATAAAATGACAGATTTTGCATTAAAACATAAAGTTTGTGTGAGTTGGAGTTGAGCCGACAGCCTAAGGATGACAGTTTTAACTTCTACTCTACCAACTGAGTTATTGAAAGCGACATGCAAGTAATCCCACATGTCCAAACACCAGTATGTTGGCAAGAAACACAGCCAGTTTTGGATGTTTCAATTGTTAAGTTCATTTGACACAAAGAAGAAAGATCGCATTGTATAAGTTGTTCAGCTACAAACAGATATATCTTTTGATGACATTTGGAATCATACTGGACTTTGTGTACATGAATGGAGAAAGGCCATAAATGGTTAGAATAACATTCAGTGCTTTTGGAGAAACGTTTCGAGAGTTTTGTCATGTAGATGTTATGTAGGCTAGATTTGTGCTCTCAAGCTGCGATGGTGGTTTTCTCATGGCTTCTAAAAGAAGAGGCTGTGGTCAGGGTGGAGTGAGTCTTTGATAACCAAGATTGTTGTTGTTTTGGCCTTCGAATAGACAATGGCATTACCCAGTGTCAGGTCTTTCTCACTAAACTGCAGAGAATGATATAGAGGGCAAGAAATGGTCAAGCACAGTTTTATTTGGTGTGTGTCTGTAAAAAACACTACAGCTCTCTGATACATTTTTGGTTCAAGATTTAATCATCATGCAAATGATTGTGATTAATGCTTTGTCTGTTTAATTCAAATATTATACTATAAACCTAATATTTTAATAGGGTTGGCAACTTTCTAGATCCGATTACTACATGTGTGTGAAGTACAGGTGCTGTAGCTATACGGTATACAATTGTCCACAGTAGCCTAATTATAATATATACAACCAAAAATGCATCTAAAATAAACACCAGAAACCTGGACTAAGGGTAATGTACATAAGTACATTAAATCTAGGTAGGACTGCTCAATAGGTAGGATAACAGCAGAACAATTGTCCCGCCGTATAAGCAAAATGAGAGCCTGCTAAGGCCGCCAAGAGGGTGCCAAAGACCATGTATTTATTTCTATTTGTTTTTTACCTATGTTATGTCAGTGGCAGCTCAGATTTCTGCATAGGGCCCCAAACAGGCTTGGGCCAGCCCTGGTATCACAGTGTCGTGCACTGGAAAACCATCAAGCCTGTTGACTATGCTACCAGTGTTGTTCATGTAACTGTGCAAATAAACTGCAAACACAATTACTTTTAGAAGTATCATCCAGTTTCTTTTCACAATTGCCAAAATGTAATGAATCACAGCCAGTGTTCTAAAACAGACCTGGAATGTATTCCTGGCTGATGTGCCCTGTTCCTGGTTACAAAAAAAAAAAAAAATTAAAAAAATTAAAAAAATTGGTGGATGAATTTTCAATGAAAGTGCTTCACTCAGCAGCCATTAATTATTCTTATATCCAGTATGAATAAATTGAAATTCCTATCCTTGTATCAGGTGCAGCAATTATGTGTAACAATTGTGAAGCAAAAAAGCAAAAGCAAAATTGTAATATAACAATATAGGTAATATAGAACTTGATCTAATGATATTAATTAGGCTATGCAAATAAAACAACTACTTCGGTAGCACATCATTCATGCCTGTTGAATAGGCAGTTTTCTGCTTTGCAGATACTTGAAATCTTTTACTAATCTTTCCCCAAATCCAGTAGGAGCTGCCTTTTACATTAACATGCCAGGATACACACTCACTGGATGTTTAATCTTTCTAGTGGTTAAGCTATATTCTTATAGTCAAGAAAAATATTTTTAAATTATTAATCAGTTAAAAGGATTTCTTACTGTAGGCCTATTATAAACAACATGGAGGAAATAAAAATAAAAATACTTGAGTTAGAGAGTGGACACAGGTTGCTAATAAATCAAGTAAATGAAACTGGATGGACTGCTTAATTATGTAACAACACAACATTTATGGCGACGAAGATGTTTCACACATATATTCTTACGTGATGCTGACCTCGATATCCATATTTCACATTGATACTGTAACACTATAGAACCTAAACCTCACATTCTCGTCACGTTGATAAGCTTTTTGAAAGTTTGATCATGATCAAAGGTCATGATCTTTGTTTTCTAAGTGTGTTTCCAAATTGCCTTTGACTGCTGTATGCCTAATTGCGGCATTTAGCATCTCATTTCGTCTCTAATTTTTGACATGTACTCTTGACATAAGTCTTGCATAAGTGGAAAGTCGATCAGCCCCCATTTAAAAATGGTAAGCTTTTACTGTCACGTTAATAACATCACGCACACGCACACATAATGCTTCGACTGTCCTACACTTTAAATATCTTTTGCACATTATGGAGTGTGAGCATAGTTACCAGTTCCCTTCATGCAAAAGGGTTGTCTTAGGTTACTGTAAAGTCTAATGCACATTTGGAAATATTAAAAGTAGTTTTGCATGCAGAGTTGTAACACTGCTTATTACTAGAACTGTGGCTAGAATCAAAATCAACGCTAGTGTCGTTCCTAAATCCCCAATCAGATAGTCGTAAAGTTAACATTCAAATAGAAAATAAAGATGCAGACTTCAGAATTAGTTAAAGAGAATAGCTGAGAGAATAGAATAAATTATCCGTTACTACCCCTGTCTTTTATCATCCCTCCATCCCTCCATCCCATGCCATCTTCCTCTATTATTTGCTTATCTATTTTGTTCTGGTATCTCCTTATCTCTTTTAAAAAAAAACATTGGCCAAAAGACTAACGAAAACACTGACATACTTAAGACCTTTAATATTTTTTTTAAAATATAACATTAAAAGGAGAATGTTACTTATTTCACCCTGACTGTCCACTTATATATCTGTTTTGAGTATGATTTTCCTTGTTCAAGTGAAAACAGTAACAAATGTAGCATGTCACAAATATATACATGACTATGTATGAAAAATGAAAGACATCAACATGAAACACTGGAGCTGATTTCAGTTAAGCACCTAGTTATGGAAACTATAAAGACTAACATTGTCATAAAAATGTTGTGAATGTTAATGCTTAGAAGATTACAAGTGGCTAAGACATACCTTGTTATAGGCTGTGCTTACTGATGTACACCAGGTGGACATAGTGTCAAAGCAGAGGGTCTGATGGAGCAGGTGGAACATCAACATTTAAAACAAAAATGAACTGCTTGTATTTAGTGAACTAAATAAAGCATAAGCGTCCTATGCATGGCATACAGATCCCTATAAGCTTTGATAAAATCCATCCTCATGTAAAAGATGTATTGTCCCAATCATAGTAAGTGAAAACTATGACATAAAAAACTTTGCTTACCTAATATAAGCAGGCAATTATCTTTTAATTTGACCTACCCCAGTAAATCACGGTACCTAACTTGATGAATAACAGGAATAATCACAAACTTCTAATGAAGCAAAGTAATATATAATTACAATTATAAAGGACTAATTTGGTTTGTCTCCCCCAAAGCCATTAGAATGTTCTTTATATAACAGGTGAAAACGACCTACACCAATGTGATATACAAACCAATCCTGCTTTTATTACACAGAAGAGCTGAGCAATTATGGGGAGGCACCCTAAAAAGTTGAGGGTGGAATTACCTGTCAATAAACAAAGTACAGAATAGAAAAGCAAAACTATTCTGTTGCATCGTCTTTGAAATGACTCTGCAAGGAAAATGTTGATATGAATAAACGCTTGCATTCCTTTCTGATACAAGTCAAAAAATATATTTAAAGTGGCTCAAACATGAGAACTATGTGCATTCCTTCACAAACATATACAAATCAATGAAAAAATCTCCCCTAATATGTTTATATACACAAGTGTCTGTGGGAGCCCCAAAGCTATATTATGCATTCAAATGACAAAATATATATCACAGTCCCTACAAAAAATGAAAGTAAAAAAGCAAACAAACAACAAAAAGGGGAAAATCATAAATAAAAATATCCCAAAAATAATTTACTAATGTCATGTTTGTAAGCAGCCCTGCTTTCCTGCTTCCTAAAATGGTGACTTATTTTAGGTACTCAGGCCACTGGAAACAAAAATATACACAGCAGTTCTTCCACACATTTAGAGGAACCTGATTTTTTTGTTAGATAAATATGTGTCGGTTATGACCGTTAAAAAGACCTGAAGAAAAAAAAATGTTTGGATTTTTATTCGCTGTCACCTTTCATCACGGGCAACATAAAAATTCACACTACTGCAATATCGCTAACATGTTACTGGCATGCGAATAAGACACCTGAGCACAGAGAGAAACCCAGTGTTATGACTACAGTTGACATTGGAACTAGCTAGATAGCTCATATTAAGACACTTCTTTGGAGAACACGTGCTAAAGTGTTTTCCCCACAATCTATATGCACAATTTATTTGCCAACTGTGACCAGAGAGAGAACATAGCTAGCTACCTTACTCACAGCCTAGGACATGCATGGATTTTGATGAGGACTGCATATGCCTGGGATCAATTCAAACACGTCATGACGATGATATAAAACCTGATGAAACAAGCTTGACAAGCAGCAGTTCCGTTTTTCCGTGAAAGTATCAAGCACAGATGAAGACGCTTCTATGGTTATCTCGGTTTTATAAATATTAGCCTATAGAGTTGGGCTTAGTACGTGAATAAAAGATGGAATTAAACATGCATAAATTACGGTGTCCTGGAAAACCCATCGTGCTGCAAATACACAAAGCATATTCATCAAAGTGGTAACACACTTTAGAAATGCGGTGCAAATTTAGAAAACGCATACAACTTCAGGAACAAATCCTGTCACAACACAACGGAAGTGCTGTTTCCGGAGGACACGGAAAGGGGTGGACTTCTATGAGATTAGCGTGAAGTCTATTGGAAGTAGTGACAACTGAGTAAAAAGGGTTGTTTTTTTTTCCAGTTACCATGGTGTTATCAAGGGTAGGTATGTGATACAGAATGGAAGACTGACCTATTCATGCTCTGCATTCTTGCATATTTATTTATTCATAAGGCAGCCTTAAAAACATGGGATGGAAATCCCATTTAACACAATATGCACTGTTTTACAGTCAGAGTGAAATAAGTAACATTCTCCATTTAATATATATATTTTAAATGTTAAAATTCTTAACTATGTCAGTTAAGCTGCCAAAAATGCCCCTTTTGAAATTTGTATTTCTAATGTCACAAGAACACTTTATTTACCTATCTCTGCCTATTCAGCCTATAGAGGTTTAGCACACCCACTTAAATTGCCTTTCTCAGGCAATTCAGCTCTGAGTCAGTTTTGAATGAAGCACAATACAGGGCAGCCAATCATAAAAGAGCTCATTTATCTTACATCCGTCTTAAAGGTGCAGTAGCAACAGGTGCCTGTTGAATTCCAAGCGATATATTTATAGAGGTTGGAAATTGGTTGTGTAAAAAAAAAAAAAACCAGGCTGAAAACGAGTCGTTTCCGCTCTGTGAATTGGGAGAAAGGGACAGTGTGTGGAAGCCCAACCCCAGTCATATAGGTTTGCTTCTAACAGTACCATTACCATCACCCACTCTGTTGCACTAGTTTGAGTGTATTAGAACTAGTAGCAATGCTGAAGCATTACATGTATCTATAACAAATATTCTGACCATGATGAAGTGATAGGTTTGTTAAGGCAAACTGTGTATGCAATACATGTTGCTTAGGTCACTTGCTCTAATTGTACACAACTCTAAAGCTACACAACTGTACATTAGTTAAAGTCTACACAGTGTCAGTCATGTGAAGTACAACTGAAAGTTCCCCTGTTGTATTCTTCCAACAATCAAGTTCTGCGTAAGTGGGGGCAAAATAATATGACCTTCACATCAAAGAACATTTTAAACAAATGGACTCTCTTATCAGTGGAGGTTGCACTTGCTCAAACCTTTCCTTTAGATTCCTTTTGTACACACTACAGACTGTGACCTCGAGATGCTTGAATGAATGTTGAACATTCACACTTGTGTATGAGTGCCGACTGTTAGCTAATGCATCATGATGAGCCTTTCCTTTTTGAGTTACTTATTGAGATCATTCTCATAGCGAGTTCATTACACCTTGTGTACTCGATGTAGTGCGGTGAGCAGTTTCAATCTTAGTTACAATCTTAGTTATCAAAGACTCACTCCACCGACCAAAGCCTCTTCTCTTAGACAACATGACAAAACCATCGCAGCTTGAGAGCAAAAATCGAGCCTCATAAGAGGTGTTATGTTCCATAGGCAGATTGACATCTTAATGCAATACACATGAACTCAATTTTCTTTGCATACATGGACATTGCACTTGTAATGTTTCTGATATTGCTTCTATCCTGAATAGCTCAGTCAGTAGAGCATCAGACTTTTAATCTGAGGTCCCTGTTCAAGTGAAAATATTGTTCT
This sequence comes from Electrophorus electricus, assembly GCF_041902795.1. Classification (NCBI taxonomy): domain Eukaryota; kingdom Metazoa; phylum Chordata; class Actinopteri; order Gymnotiformes; family Gymnotidae; genus Electrophorus; species Electrophorus electricus. The sequence continues at coordinate 181,819 of NW_027658790.1, read as the reverse complement.
TTGCCACTAAAGTGCGCTTGAGAAGTTTCTTGAAATACCTCTAGATCAACCTAAGTCAAGGGACAGGACCCTGTTGCCTTGAGCCTTGCCGATTAAACTGACATTTCACATCCGTTTCCCCCAGCTGTGATGCTGTGCATTGGCTGTCATCCCAGGTTAGGCTAGCTAGTTCTGCTGGCAAGCTTGAAATATCAAAATCCTTCCTACTTTAAAAAAAATCAACACTTCTGAGCCTATCATTTTTGAGTTAATTACTGAGATCATTCTCACAGCAAGTTCATTACACCTTGTTCACTTATTGTAGTTCGGTGAGCAATTTCTATATTGGATGAGAGAAGGAGCAGACTTGTTCAAGTCACAGAATCCATTTACACTTAAAAAACAGGAGCTTGTCAGTGGAGGGTGTACTTGCTCACACCTTTCTTTTCGATTCCTGTTGCATAAGGGAATAAGGGACAAGGTAAGTCATTTTGGAACAAACCTGTGAGGCAACTGTCTTTGAGGCAAAGTGTCTGTATCCAGGCAAGAACATGTGCATGTTCAAGTGCTTGCCCTGTACTTCATTCTCTGAAGTTTACTGAGAAAGACCTGACAGCAGTTGAACACGTTTGGTTGTTGTCTGCTACCTTGTCTCTGTCTCTCTCTGTGTTCGCATGATAGGCACCACTGCATGCCATGCACCAGGCCTCCTTTCTTGTGAGGCTGTCGCTCATGACATCTATGGAGTGCATAATTGAAGACTAAGTAAAAGGATTCCCTTAAGATCTGAATACCTTTGGTTGTTGGTCGTACATCGTCTCTGGCTCTCTCTGTGTTAAATGCAGTCTGCTCAGGTCATGGTGTTGACAGCTTCTAGTATTTTCACTAGATCCAAAGCAGTGTCAAACCTGTTTTTACATTTAAATGTTTTCACTTGGTTTTACATTTTAATGTTAACAATATAAGAAACAATACACATTATAAACATTAGGTAGCTACATATTTGTACTTCTTGTATAAACTAAGAAAATAATAGAACACTAATTTAGTTGTGTGACATATTGACACCTGAGCAAGACATGAGTGAGGGATAAAAAGGCAGGATATTAGTCACACAAAGCACTGCCAAAAAGTTTTAAAAACACAGATGTGGGGAAGCTCATGAAGACAGGCTCAGCTTTAGTCCACAGTATGCTAAATGGGAAACACTGGAGGATGGTACGTGAGGGGTTTAAATAGGGAGAGACTTAATTAGTAGCAGGTGATCGTGATGGTCGATAAGTGTGTGATTGTGAACCGAGCAGTGGTCGTGGTAGGTGATTTGTGCGGATATGTGTGTACGTGTCTGTGTGTGCGTTCCTGGTTGGGTGCGGACCAGAACCTGACAACTTGTTTCCACTTGATATCAGAATTAGTTGAAGAGAATAGCTTGTCCTGTGCTTTATTGCAACTTAAATATAAACATGCTTTTGAGGGACCCTCTGGAGAATGTCTGAGGGGTACACAAGAGTTTAATTCTTATAAACTTTTTCAAGGGCAATTATGTAAACAACCCTCCTTTTTTTCCATATTGTTCTTTGAAGTTTCCACCATTATGCTCAAATTACACATGACATTATAAAAGCTAGTCACCTATGAACCTGCGGGCTTATATAGAAGGGAAAATAAACTATGGACTATTCGTGCTCTGCATTCTTGCGTATTTATTTATACTAGGCGGTACATATCGCAGCCTAAAAAACATGGGATAAAAATCTCCATTTAACACAATTCAGGTTCTGTCTAAATGCATGGCTAGCTAGCTAGTTATTTTATAATCCCATTTAGAACATATATCAGCGAATGTCCTGAACAAAATGCGCTGTACCTAATCCCCAAAAATGACATATCTGTCACTGAATAAAAACTTGTATGCTTCAACAGTATACAGTGGTAGAAATGGCGATCACCTTTAAAAGGATTTCTTACTGTAGGCCTATTATAAACAACATGGAGGAAATAAAAATAAAAATACTTGAGTCAGGTGTCTGTTGAATTCTGAGCGATATATATAGAGGTTGGAAATTGATTGTGTAAAAATGAATTGTGATTGTTAAGCCACATAGATGTAAGTGGACATCAAGGAAAAAAATAGTGTGGGTGCCAAGTATGGTGATTGTATCTTTAAAGCTGTAGGAAATGTTACATTCAGAATGTTTGTGAGACAAAAAAATAAGATATAATTACTATCCATGGTTTAATTGACTGTGTTGCAGGCAACATAGGCAGGGATTAGACTGAAAAATGTCAGAGTATTTTTAATGCTGTTTATTGCTGTTGTCAGAGGTTATGCAGCCATATTCTCCCTAGCAAGTATGGCGTCGAATCCTAACAGTTTGGCCGCCTGCAGACACAAATACTGTGTTGAGCAATATTTAATTACATCTACTTGAAATGCATATTTAATTGCATTGTTAGTATTTATGGAAAACAAGTGTTAGGATTGCTCTGCTGCATTGCAGACTTTCTCACTCTAGCAACTGTGGATTCCATCTCCTCAATCAGTTGGCCCATATTATGTTCACAGGTATCATACTGCATCTTTATGAAATAATTCAGTTTCGCCTCCAACTATGAAGAGAAACAGTGTTAAGCAAAATTTAATTACATCTACTTGAAATGCATAGTTCATAGCATTGTGAGAATTTATGGAAAACAAGCGTTAGGATTGCTCTGCTCCACTGCAGACTTTCTCACTTTAGCAAACATGGCTTCCAGGTCCTCAATACATTTATCCCTCTCATTGAAATTCATATCTTTAGGTTCCACCTGTAGATATGAGTAGAAATATTGTTGAACAGTATTTAAATACATTTAATTGAAATATGACTTTAATTACATTTTGATACATTTGTAATTTATAATTTGAATTGGACTGGAAAGGAAACAAATACAATTTTTTATCGCATAGCCGTTATCACATAGCCTGCAAGCCTAATGATGTAAAAATGTGCCCCCAAGCATCAAATGTTCAACAGAAATAACAGGACCTGACACACTAAGGTACCGTAGACCCATTCAAATTGTGCTATTGGAATAATAAATTCCAATGCATTCAGTCATTTTAGCTAGTGTTGATTTTGATTCTCGCCACAATTATACTAATAATCAGTGTTACAACTCAGCATGCAAAGTCACCGAACAGTCGACTGTTAATTCTATAGTAAGGAGAATGTAAAACAAACAAACAAAAAACCCACCAACAGTATTTTTTTTTCCTGTAACTGACAAAGATTGCATATGCTAAATGTATGCGTCCTAAATATATTCTAAATACATTTACATTAGTGTTTTTAATTAATTTCTCGAACATTTGTTGAAATGCATTTGTAATTTATATTCAGAGACATTCAGTGTACTTAAGTACAAGCATTCAATTAGCATCACTGTTCACCATAGCTGTTTTTCCATTTTTTGTGGCTTTTGTCCCCTGCCTCAGTTTGGCTTTAAATCATTTGTCTTGGTTCTATTTTACTTACTATGGCTGATTCAGTTCCCTCAGTAGTCAAGTAATTCTTCATTAAATACTTTGTTCTAGTATCTGTTTAAAAAGTAACAGAAAATGTCTTATTAGTGTTGTATAGATACTTAGAACACTTCTACGTAGATCTCTCTCTCTCAGACACACACACACACACACACACACACACACACACACACACAGTTCATCCAAGTGGTGGCTGTGGTCAGAACTTACCCTTAAAGAAGTCATCCTCTGAGGTCGTGTTCCTTCTCTTAACACCCTTCCGACAGCAGCAAGTGAACAATAGCACAAGCTGCGTGAATATTCTGGCAGGGATCTGGGCTCGTCTTTTCGTTTTTCTTTTTCCCATATTTACCAAATGTGCTTTTCCTTTTGGTCCAATCTTCATAGGATATTTTCTCTCAAATTACATGGAGGGACTGACATGTTCTAAACTGCCTGTTATACCTTTACCCAGGGATGTTCTATAGGATTAAGATCTGGGGAATGTGAAGGCCAGGGAAACATTGAAAATTTGCTGTCTTGATACTGGAACAAATCCGTGATTATACAACCCTTGCGGCAGGGTTTCTTGTCTTGTTTAGTGTCCTTCTGCCATAGTTTAAGCAGCTGCATGAAGGGATGCACTTGGTCACAATACATAGGTAAGCCCTTCTGTTCAAACATCTACTGATTTCAGAGGACCCATGGTGTGCCTTCAGACATGTTAGTTGGAGCAACAGCATTGTATCTGGCTGCAATTTGCTTGACCGTGCGCCACTTGATCATCAGAATGATTCTTGATGTCATCCTCTTCTGATCCCTTTCAAAATATTGGTCCTGGCTAGTCTGTTCCATGCCTCGTTCGCAGTTCGCTTCGCTCAGACCGCTTGACTTTCCCATTCTAATGTTTACATGGCGTTTTTTGCAATTAGTCAAAACTGACCTTTCATGACCTTCATTATAAACTTTTCTAAGCAGTCATGACCTCACCCTGTCATAATATTTACTATCAGATCTTCCCTGTGTCCAAAGTGATCTCATGGCAGGAATTTTCCAGCCAACCATTTCCAAGTCAAGCCAATTCAAGCAGAAATGCCAATGAGAGCATTTCTGATTAACTCCTGTCATTGTACTAAGTTGGTAAGAAAGGGTTAGCTACATAAAAATAAAAGTGAATGACTTAAAAGTTTGATCATTTTAACTGAATCTATATTTTATGGAATTGTGTAATTAACCTTCATTATAAACTTTCCTAAGCCGTCATGGCCTGTCCCTGCCAGAATATTTACTATCAGATCTTCCCTGTGTCCAAAGTGATCTCATGGCAGGAATTTTCCAGCCAACCATTTCCAAGTCAAGCCAATTCAAGCAGAAATGCCAATGAGAGCATTTCTGATTAACTCCTGTCATTGTACTAAGTTGGTAAGAAAGGGTTAGCTACATAAAAATAAAAGTGAATGACTTAAAAGTTTGATCATTTTAACTGAATCTATATTTTATGGAATTGTGTAATTAACCTTCATTATAAACTTTCCTAAGCCGTCATGGCCTGTCCCTGCCAGAATATTTACTATCAGATCTTCCCTGTGTCCAAAGTGATCTCATGGCAGGAATTTTCCAGCCAACCATTTCCAAGTCAAGCCAATTCAAGCAGAAATGCCAATGAGAGCATTTCTGATTAACTCCTGTCATTGTACTAAGTTGGTAAGAAAGGGTTAGCTACATAAAAATAAAAGTGAATGACTTAAAAGTTTGATCATTTTAACTGAATCTATATTTTATGGAATTGTGTAATTAACCTTCATTATAAACTTTCCTAAGCCGTCATGGCCTGTCCCTGCCAGAATATTTACTATCAGATCTTCCCTGTGTCCAAAGTGGTATCATGGCAGGAATTTTCCCAAGTGTTTACATTAAAGGAATCTGACTATACTGATTACTCTTCGCCAGCTAACAGCAAATAAAAGATGCTAGATTTTGGATTATGTGAGTATATAACACGTGACTGTGTTTGTGTCAGAGAAGGGAGAGGAGAGGCTTTGTCTCCGGCCTCCCGCTGCTTGCCGCTGTTCAGCTTCTCACTGCTGAGATCCTTCTCGTTCTCCTTCTCACCATTGCGTCCCACTCCGCCAATGCTACTGCAACTTCAACCGCTGACAAAGTGCACCAGCTCAAAGCGTGGTCTAGAGCCAAATTTGAACACGGGCATCTTCCTCATTGGCTCATCTCCTCAGAGGGGCAACACATGCACAGTTTCAGCTCCTATCGATACCCACGTAGAACCTTATAAAATCAGACTGACAATGACAAGGAAACCATATTTTCAACACCTCCAGCACAACAAGTAGAAGTTTTTAGCAATGCACTACTTTTAGTGGTTGTTGAGCATCTGGAAAGAATGCAAGTCACCAGGGTAACATCATCAAGAAGCCCTTTTAGACTTACTTCCATCAGATGAATTTGGCCTCTTTTTTGCTTCAGTATTTGAGACTAATTTGTAGGAGTGCATTTTGCCAACATGAATCCCCTCTGCCATGACATGCACTCTCTGCATCAGTTGTGGGACATACCTGCTAGACCAAACATTTACATTCTGAATACTTTGGCTGAAGTTGTTAAAATGTTAGTATAAAAATCAACACTTTTATCTGTATCTTAATTTCAGGCTGATTTAACAAGTAGATAAGCTAACGTAGTGAGTGGTTGTCTTGGCTTGTCCTAATGGCAGTCAGGGGCCAAAACACTTACTGTAACACTTTATACTTATAACGCACTTTCCTTAACTATTACAGATGCCGTTTAACAATGCGTTCTATTTTTAAAATATGGAAACAGCAACTCAGCACAGAAGGCGTTAGACCCTACCTGCATCCTAAGAACACATGGGTCACCCACACCATCGATAGAGACAACAGCTGATCTAAGTCTCTTGTTTTGTAATTTTCAACGTGCTTGTTTATGAATAACTTTCGAGCTAACCACTGCTTATCACTTTCAAAGTGTTGTCAGAATTTATTGATATGAAAGACTCTCGTCATGCTGACAATTGTCTGGTAGGACCAACTGACGTTATTGCCCCGACATACGCTCGGTAAGAAAAGCATTGTGGGAATTTCAAATATGGCCTGTGCAATGCTCGGTTTGCCTGCTAGTGTCGGCTTTCCTTGGACATTTACATTTACTGCATTTAGCAGACACTCTTATCCAGAGCGACTTACAAAAGTGCTTTGTTATTTATTCATAGAATACATCCTAGCCAGTCCAATAGGTTAGAGTCCAATATAGCAATGATCTAGAATACTGTAGAAATACAGGGATTACTGCTGATGCCTAGAAGTGTTAGATACTGGAGCCTTTCTCTATTCAGGCACCCAACGCAAGGTCTCTGCCTATCAGCCATGACATGGCGGCTTGACCACAAGCTGGTCGCCCTAGGTCATCCGCTCCCTCTTCTTGTCTCCTTTACCCCTCCCTTTCTCTCTCTCCATCTCTCTTTAAGCACAGGAGTGGCTAATGGCGGGCAAGGGAACAGCTCGTGGCTCGTTCATGCAGAGAACATCTAATCTTTAATAACCTTGTCCCTTTCCTTTCTACGCAGACCCTTAGAACATGCCTCACTTTTCCCCATCATCCTGTAGATTTAGATAGTAGATATAGGACACATATATACTCTGTGCTTTCCTCAATAAAGTGGAACTCTCTTGATTCACTACCTTGTTGTCAGTATCTCTTGACTTCCCCGGATCCGGCTACAGAGGACGGAGGGCAGAGGGTAACTTGGAGGAGATTGAACCTGAAGGACTTGTCACTTTGAACCAGTTCCTAACAAGAAGTATGAAATACATAAGGTCTACCTTAAACATTGATAAGTGCAATAAACAATAAGTACTAGAGTAGTAATAGACCAGCAAGTAGTAAGTTGCAGTACTTCAGCTTTAAGATCATAAGAGACCGCACAAGCACCCGGGTAGCTTCCTGCGAGAGAAGGGGCCGAATCCTTCCTATGTTACAAAGGGGAAATCTGAAACATGAGTTGAGAATGACAACTGGTTGTCCAAAGTTATGATCGTGATACCAGGGAGTTCTCAAAGGGAACTGTGGGGTCCTGATAAGGGCTGGGAGTACCCGGGATGTACAGAAGGTTGCATGTTAGCTTGGACAGCTAGCTGGCTCATTCGCTTTCTAGCCATCTTAAAACTGCCAAAGTCTCGAAGTAAACATCACTAGTGAGTTATTCTACACATCTGGCATTAGCAGAGTGTTACAATAATAACAGTTCACCGCAGCAGTAAAGCGATAAACACTTGTCTTATGTAGCTGACAAGCTCGCAAAATACACCAAGCCCGTTGTCATAGCAACCAGCACTTAGCTTGCTCGGAATAGCCTAGCTAAGATAGCCTTAATGGGCTAACAAAGACTCATTTCTACGCCAGGCGCACATACTACAAATGCATATTAGCTACATAACTGTTCCAATAAATGCGTGTATTACCATGCTATTCGTTAATTTTCCTGTATGTGCACAACTGTAGACCGGGGGTTCTTTAACGTAATCCTCTTCGCCATTAGCTTAGCTAGCTAATAAAGCTAAGCTAGTTAGCCAGCCTAGCTAACTAACTGATATGTTTCAATGTGGAGACGCAGTAAGAGTGTCTCTAATAATTTGAGTTTGTTTTCAGTCGGTACGTACACTCAAACGGTGTCATACAGTTATTGAATAAATCAGCAGAAGCTGTTATTAAAATAATTTTCTGCGTCCTTTCGAGGTCTTACCTTGACATTGGTGAAGCTTAGCAGTGGTAACCTACATACGATTCGCATTAAATAAATTAAATACAAAAAAACCCCACATATTTCTACGGTCAACCGAGAAGTCCATGTCTTTGTGAAATTTATTCTATGAGAATAATTTAATATTACTTGCTTTGGAAAAAGCAAACACTTCATGCCAAACTTAAAGTGTGCAGGGCACAGTAATTGCTGTAGAAGACACATACATGTATTTTCACAATACACAGGCTGTTCATGTCTGTTCAGTACATATGGTTATATTACACCTTGCTTATGTGTAATATGGATATAAATGTTAAAATGTTCTATTACAGAACACGACACCTGTTGCGTTTTATATTGGTAAATCTCTGATATGACCACTGTAACATAAAGTTGCGGTTATAAATACGTGAAACATTTTGATCGACTGAAATGTAGCTGTATGTACATGCAATATATTTGTGATTATGTAAATTAAACAGCTATTCTTATTCTTATGGCTAGCTAAATAAATTGCAATTTCGTCGACTTCAAGGCATGGCATGGTGTTTATTCATTCTTCGGCATACAAAATGACGCCTTTTCACGTTGTGGAACTACAAATATGGCGACCTTTTTTCTTTAGCGTTTTAATGACGTAAAAGCAGAGTCTCACCGTAAAGTCTGGCAGGAGGAGCTGGACTCATTTATTTCTTCGTATCTTCCGCCATCTAGCGGTCAATAACGGGTAGTCTTGAATTGATTTGTATCGCATAATACTTTGGATATAAATGTTTAAATTTCCTGTTGCAGGACAGACAAAGTATAGTCAACCAGTTCTAACCTTTTGATAAAAACTTGAACTTCAAAGTAGGTGAATCTATTTCCTTAAACCAATCAGATCACAGTTCATTTACATAACATCAATGCTTTGAGTGCTTTAGATATGAGAACATCACAGTGATCTTTCTGCTCACACAGTCTATAATTCTGTATTATGTGTTTCTATAGCTTCCAACTTTCATGAGTTCCTTGAATCTGTGGAGAAAAGTGCAGACCAATGTAGTTTCTTATTTGTGAACATTTATACATTCATTGTAATTTATTTATCATTTAAATGTTTTATTACTTTTAATTTATAGACATAAGGACACAGAAAACAGTTCATATACTGAATGAATTGTTACATGGTAATATTTTCTAGACTGTGTTTACCATATGTTTTTATTTCTAAACGTTAATGCAGTGTGTTAATCTGTCACACCGACGCAGAAGGAGTGAATCTGATATACCCTTCTTCCATTGTCAACTATTCAGAGTCCTCCAGTGGAGCTCATACAACTAAAGAAACACATACAGAGGTCACTGGAGGTTCTAAGTTACATCTAAAGTGGTCTAGTTGTGACGTTGCGAGGATAAGCAGGATGCAGGGACGAGGCACGATGAAACGCACTTTTATTTTTGCAAACATGCAAAACATACAACAAAGCTCAAACACTATGCACATCTCAAACACCAACACATGTACTATGACACACGAGACATATATACACCCAAGCCGATTACACATAACAGAGAACAGGCGAACGACACGAGAGGGTGTGGCAACAAAGACGAACACACAAACACCAAGATATTTGAGGAGGGGGCGGGGCCACAAGATGACGCTAAGCCTATACACACTGTTCCAACACTACCCTGTAGGGTACCATCTACATGGAAGTATATTTTTAAAAGCATGTTTGGTAACCATATTTATACTGGAACAATTTAATCAAATGAATTGTGCTTTTTGTTCCTCTCTAAGACCTTTCGGACGTCGATATTCAGATTTGAGTCTGAGCAAGTTCAGAAACCCACTATGAGGGTTTCTGGGTGCTCTGGAGGAGCATCCAGAAGTCGTACACCTGCACCAAGCCTGAGACCCCTCTGCCCCTGACACAATTGCCCAGGAATTGTGGGCATGTACCTAGACTATGAGGATGGGCAGCTGTCTTTCTGTTACATACTAACATATCTACATATTTATCGGAAACCTCCGGGAGAAGAAGCTGTATCCCCTGTTTGCGCTGCTGGACAGACACACTTATGACACTGTACTCATCAAAAGCAGCACCAGAGATGCATTGAGTCATATCCCGCTACACACCTCTCAGGCCAGCTTGTTTGCACATTTTGTCATAAAACTTAAGATGTCATTTGTTGCTGTTATATATAAAATTGCCAAATTAAAAAATAAATAAATCAAAAAGTACTTGTGGCTAGACAAACAGCCAATCACATAAACAAGATATAATGTCAGTAATGTTTGCGGCAGGTGTTTCAAATGTGCCCAGACTCATATTCAAAAATATCCATGTTTCAACAGTTTGAAGGTGGCCATGACACTAACAGTCTGGTGGAAATTCCACAAACTATTCATTCTCCCATTTGGAACAATCCAGAATTTACCATGAACAAAAATATTAAACTTTACATCTTGGATAGAAAAAGGCATTACACACCTTAAACATATTTATCATAAGACTTCTTTCATGTCACGCCCACAACTAGCCCCAAAATACGGTATAAAGAGCACCCAGTTCCTACAATAACATCAGCTAAGATCACCTATGTGTTCAAAAATCAATTCCGATACCTACATCCATATCAGAATTTATAAACAAACATTCTTAATACAAAAAACCTATTATCTAAGATATACAAAATAATAGTGAAATCAAATCTCACAGTTACTCTCCCATCGAGACAATGGGAGGAAGATTCATTACCAGCCCCCGACGCCGCAGTTTGGATTAAAATGTGTAATAATCATTACCACATGACAGCAACACTAACCTACAATGCATTCAGTACAAAATAATACAGAGTACATTATACTACACATTGGATGTTTAAAATTGGTTTCACAAGCTCAGCAATCTGTACATACTTTACTCAAAACACAGTTGACGATTACATTCACGCCACGTGGCAGAGCACACCTATCAAGCAATTTTGGCAAGTCATCATCAAGTTCGAGTTCAAGTTCAAGAGGTTTTATTGTCATTTCAGCTATATACAAGTACACAACAAAAACGAGACAATGTTCCTCCAGGGCCATGGTGCAACATAAAAACAACAGTGCAACAGACAACATGCTACACAAGTGCAAACAGTCCAATATAGTGCATCACCAACATATCCCATGCTTTAAATAACCATATCCATCCAACACCATCTTTATGTCTCCTAGGAGACATATCATCATCCAATATGACAGGATACTATGGATAACATTATTATATTGATATAATAAAAATATTATTGCAAAAAAACAACAAACAAAAAAACATACTCATGAACTGGAAAACAAAAAATAATATTAGTGTCACCCAGTAGAAAAATCTATTGATAGACTATATATCAATAGAATAATTCTCAGAATTAATCAATAACAGAACCAATAATCTAGACTGGACACCTTTGATAAAATCCATACAGAGCCAATCCATAAACGCTAAATATCACACTCTAATACGTGTACATATACAATCCAACATACATGTACTCACACATAACCATATACATAGATACATACATACATACACACACACACACACACACACACACACACACACACACACACACACACACACACACACACACACACACACACACACACACACACACACACATTATTCCTGTAATGGTGCAGATGGCGAATACTTAAAAATTTTATATATACATTTTGCGTTTGTCTGTTCATCTGTCTGTCTTATTTTTAATAATAAAACTCTAAAGGTCCACTGATGGGGGGTAATAAATTCATATATTTATTTCTCCAGATTTCTAACTCTGAGAGAAAAAAAACGTCCTTTTACAAATTGCACCTCATTGTGGACCTCGGCTAGGTTTACATTCCAGGTGATTATTTTTAAGTTATAAATAAAAATAAATAAAAAATAAAGTGTAACAGTTCCCGATGAGGCGGTGTGGTGGTAGCGGGCCAAAAAATCAAAATCTTCAAAATGTCGCATGTAATTTACTCTAAATAAAAATATTTAGATATGCTTTACATACGAGTTCTATTTTTTGGCCTACTAAATGTATACTTTAAATACATTCATTAATTAGCACAGATAATATATCTGCTCTTTATACTTGGATTTCTAACCTACATATTTAAACATTTAACTGATGTATTTATTTCTGCAGATTTCTAACTCTGAGAGAAAAAGACGTCCTTTTACAAATTGCACCTCATTGTGGAACTCTACTAGGTTTAATTCCAGGCGAGTATTTTTAAGAGGCTAGATTTGTGCTCACAAGCTGCGATGGTGGTTTTTTCATAGCTTCTAAAAGAAGAGGCTGTGGTCAGGGTGGAGTGAATCTTTGATAACCAAGATTGTTGTTGTTTTGGCCTTCGAATAGACAATGGCATTACCCAGTGTCAGGTCTTTCTCAGTAAACTGCAGAGAATGATATAGAGAGCAAGAAATGGTCAAGCACAGTTTAATTGGGTGTGTGTCTGTGAAAAACACTACAGCTCTCTGATACATTTTTGGTTCAAGATTTAATCATCATGCAAATGATTGTGATTAATGCTTTGTCTGTTTGATTCAAATATTATACTATAAACCTAATATTTTAATAGGGTTGGCAACTTTCTAGATCCGATTACTTCATGTGTGTGAAGTACAGGTGCTGTAGCTATACGGTATACAATTGTCCACAGTAGCCTAATTATAATATATACAACTAAAAATGCATCTAAAATAAACACCAGAAACCTGGACTAAGGGTGATGTACATAAGTGCATTAAATCTAGGTAGGACTGCTCAATAGGTAGGATAACAGCAGAACAATTGTCCCGGCGTATAAGCAAAATGAGTGCGTGCTAAGGCCTTGTATTTATTTCTATTTGTTTTTTATCTATGTTATGAAGGGGCAGCTCAGATTTCTGCATGGGGCCCCACACAGGCTTGGGCCAGCCCTGGTATCACAGTGTCGTGCACTGGAAAACCATCAAGCCTGTTGACTATGCTACCAGTGTTGTTCATGTAACTGTGCAAATAAACTGCAAACACAATTACTTTTAGAAGTATCATCCAGTTTCTTTTCACAATTGCCAAAATGTAATGAATCACAGCCAGTGTTCTAAAACAGACCTGGAATGTATTCCTGGCTGGTGTGCCCTGTTTCTGGTTACAAAAAAAAAAAAAAAAGAAAAAAAAGAATTTAAATTGGTGGATGAATTTTCAATGAAAGTGCTTCGCTCAGCAGCCATTAATCATTCTTATATCCAATATGAATAAATTGAAATTCCTATCCTTGTATCAGGTCTGGCCAGTACAGGCAGAAGGTCTCTGGGGTTTTGCTGCTTAATGTTGGGGATGTGTAGTGCTCCCATGAGCTGGTCGAAGCTCGTCTACTTTGCCGTAACGTCACTGGCGCTGTTTCTGGAACATTCTGAAGGGCTGTCAGAACTGGACCTTAGCCACTGTCAGCTCACTGACCACTGCCTGCAGCTGCTGTTCCCACACCAGCACAAAGCCCACATCCTGGAGTGAGTGGACAAGCAGGAGGAGGGATGTGTAGAGAGTCTTGATTGTTGAGTCCACAGTGAACACTAACATAGATATAACACATTTTACTCTTTTTCTCACAATTTAACACAAAATCTGGCATGTGACTGAACATAGAAGCTGTGTGTGTTCATTGTAAAGCATTGTATGTTCCTTGAAAGGCTCTATATAAATGTAACTTTGCTCATTCAGTCATATCCTGTGTTCCTTCAATGACTTTTTTTTTTTTCAAAAGCAAACAGCAAAAAGCTTGATTTTCTTGGTGATTTTATTTGGAAATGACGACCTCTCTCATTGGCTGCCTGGTTCACTGATCACTTCCTGTACTTGACAGGATGGACCTCTGTGGTCTACAGAATATCCAGACTGCTTGTAGAAACACATGTTCTCATTAAAAAGAGAAATAAGGCATAACAGACTCTTTATGATTTACAGTTTCATGCCTGATAGATAACAAGTCATGTGTACAAGAACTGAAAGAAATGATAATTTGTTTAAAATGTCAAAATGCATAATTATCTGGCCATTAATGACTCAGGTCCACTGACACAAATATACTATTTATTGCTTTGCTTATTCATTCATTTGCTAATTCAGTCATTCGTTTATTCATTCATTCGTTCATTAATTTAATTCATTGATATATAAATCTACAGGTGTTTGTACTACTACACGGTGATTTAGTAGAGGGAGGTGTGTTTGGGAATCCTGAACAATGTGGTAATTATAATCCATCTAATTTCAACCTCAGTCACAATGACATCACTGATGTGTCAGCAAAGAGGATCTATGATACTTTCTCCACCAACAACAATATTTACACTGTGAGGTAACTGTGTGTGTGTGTGTGTGTGTGTGTGTGTGTGTGTGTGTGTGTGTGTGTGTGTGTGTGTGTGTGTGTGTGTTTAGGCATGTAAAATAAGGCTGTATTTATTTGAGTTTAAAATTTCAAATTTAAAAGTCTATTTTGATTTTATAGGCTCTTCAACAACAGAATTACAGGCATACAAATCTTCCTCTTAGACAAGTGCTTTGAAGTCTGGTGATGTTGATGTGTTGTTGGCACTGTAATGATGAGATTTGATTTTTCTAGATTATTGGGACTCTCCAAATTCTATTTTTGTTTTAAGTGAAAAAATGTAATGATTAAAAAACAAATTTTAGTTATCTTATAAATTTTAAGATTACATATAAAAATCAAATACTCAAAATTTATTTATAAAGTGCTTTTTAAAATTTTATTTTATTTTATTTTATTTACAACAGGTGTTGTTACAAAGCAGCTTTCAAATGTCCAAGTCCAAGCCCCCAGTAAGCAAGCCAAGGGTGACAGTGGCAAGGAAAAGCTCCCTAGAGCATGAGGAAGAAACCTTGAGAGGTACCAAGACTCAAAGGGGGCCCCATCCTCCTCTGGCTGTTTAAAGAGAGACATAAATTAAAAAATGAAATAAGCATTTAATGTTTAGACCAACTTTCTGGAGGTTCTAGTCTTGTCCCGATAGTGTGCATGTGTCCGAGACCCAAGTCGCAAGAGAACGTCCATTAAGGGCAACAGAGAGTAGTTGGTTGGGGTGGAGGTGGTGTGGGCTACAACAGGGGACATCAGGGGATGATGGGAGTAGCCAAGGCATCTGAGACAGGATGAGGCTCAGTAACATCACGACATCAGGGGTAGGTGTACCTCATCAGAGTCCACTATCAGTCCAGTGTATTAGTGCAATGATATTTGATTCCTACTCAAAGAACATGTGATATTTCCAACATTCACTTTAGGTATCAATGAAGTTGTGACATCAAGCAAAGGAGGACAGTGAGACATGAGTAGACAAGCACAATTTGGACTTATTAGGGACAATGAAACAAAACTTGAAGACAAGACAATAGAAATGAAAGCCTGAGTGAGCTGAACTGAACTGAATCAAACTCCTACCGCTATATGGACCTAGCTCTGTAATATAGTTGAAACTGTAAGTTGCTATAGATAAGCGTGTCTGCCAGATGTGAGCAGGAGATCACATAAAGCAGTGCAGTTGTGCAGTGTGAACACATCTGTTTTTTACAGCAAAATCAGGGTCAAACGCCTTTATAGGCTTTATAACTTCATAACTATAAAAACATTTGAAGATTATTTTATTATTCTTTAAATGTCTTCAAGGTCTAGCAACCCATGATGGCATTAGCACTTGAAAGGAAAAAAACCCCAAACAAACAACAAAACAAAAACATCTCAAAACACACTTATTGCATTGAGTTCTGTTTAGATGACTTTTGATTTTATATTAACACATCTACTGTTATCTATTTACTTTTTCCTTTTATCATTATAAATGTCATTTAATTTTTTTATCCTTTGGGCAATTAGTCTCTTCTTAATGTCTTTTATTTTCTTTGTGCAGAGAGAAGGGGTAAGAAGATGCATATACAGAGGTCTGGACTAGCCGTGCTGTCAAAGGTTAGGGGAAATGAAATAAATAAATGTTTCAAAATGTTTTTTAAATAGTTTAGTATCCAACATTGTAAATTCTAACATTTATGGTCAGCAGCAGCAGCAGTGATCAGTGGTAGCCCATTGGTTAAAATACTTGACTTGTAGTCAGAAGCTTACTGGTTCCAGCCCTACTGCTGCCAAGTTGCCACTGTTGGTTCTCTGAGCAAGGCCCTTAACCCTCAATTGCTCAAGTTATACTCACTCGTAAGTCACTTTGGATATAAGTATCAGGTAAATGTATGATTGTGTTTTTTATAATCTTGTACACATAAATGTCATATTCAACCAGAATATGTAAAACACACTGTCAAATCGTGTTTATAAAAATACGTTTTAGTTTTAATTAATTTCTGTAACTTCATGTCACTTATGCTGATATGGTTGTTGGCTCAGACAACAATGGCCACAAGAGGGAGACAAAGAGCTTCCCTAGTAATCAATGAAAACAGGCATACCCTGTAACTGTATGCTATACTATTCTTTTATTTTATATTTTTCCTTGATGTCCACTTACAATGTTTGCATGGCTTTATGTTCCAAAAATAATCATAATCTATTTTACACAAATATTTTCCAACCTGTTTATCTTGTAGAATGAAATAGGACATGTATTACATTACGAATAAAGAATTCTGCGCTGCATACACTTAGACATCGGTAATATAACTTGCAGTTATATAACTTCTAGTGAAAATCCTTGAAGCAGTCAACACCATCATCTGGGTGAGCTCCATTTAACCCTCTGAAGTTAAACAAAGAATTGCAGCTAAATGTGTGAACATTATCACGTGTCAGTTCATAACAAGTTAAGCTTCATAATAGGTCACGAAGTCAAGAAAATTCATACCTAAGCATTACTTTGTTTGATATGTTTATGGATGTATTTGAGTATAACCAGGTCATTTGCCTGTTTTTATGTATTGATCTGTATTGCTCCAAAAAACTACTCACGTCTTCCAATGTTCTTGATCCCCACTTCTAAGAAATAGTAAATGGACTAATCCTAGTTGTGGATAAGTATAAGACTAAACAGCTGTGAACTAATTCCACACGAGGGGAGTCATCACTGGAAAGGTGTTCTGGTGCGAGGCGTGCAGTGGTCCCTGTCCTGCGAACACAGAGAGACACAGAGGCGAGATACCAGTTAAAAAGGTTTGAGAAAGTACATCCTCCACTGACAAGATTCTGTTGTTTAAATGTAAATGGAACAGGTCTGCTCCTTCTCTCAGCCAATATAGAAACAGCAAACTGCACTACAACAAGTACACAAGGTGTAATGAACTTGCTATGAGAATGATCTCAGTAAGTAACTCAAAAAGGAAAGGAGCTTCTCCTTCCTGTTTTCTTTGTTCTCTTCTTGTTAGTGTTTGTATTTGCTCTTTCAAAACACTCCTGCACTCATTCCTCACACTAAAACATGAACCTGGTGTTGTTTACACAGTGACTTGGTGTGAGGCATCTGATCCACGATTTCCCCCTGGGGTCACAGGTCTCGTTTGTCGCCTTTTTTTTCTCCTTAAGACAAAAACAAATTAAAATAAGAGCAGAAAAACTGAGCAGAAATAAACAACTATTAAAATTCTAGATGCACTGTGGAATGTTCAGAGAAAAACAAGACACTCCAGTCTCTATTGTATTTAATATGTGGTATTTAACTGTCAATATGGGGACATTACGACAAGGGAGTGGGCTCAGCTGACCTGTCTATGATTTTATTTTATTTTATTTTTTTAATCCTAGTCTTTGATTAAGTTAAGGAATTTTTCTTTCAAAGAAGAGAAAAGGAATGGAACATGTGAAACACAAACATAAAAATAGGTATGCATTTATCTAATAAACTGATGACTACGATTAGGTGAGACAAGTTTTAGGATATAATAATAAGTGTATAATTTCCATCACACTTTTCACCTGAGTCTCCTGTGTTTCTGAATAAAAGAAAGTAATATAACACAAGCAGTTATACAATTTCCGAAAGGCATATTATTTAGAAATAAAGAAGAACTTGGTTATTATTTGGTTATTAGGACACATGAGGAAAGCATTTTAGTTGCATTCATTTTGCCAAAGACATCCATGACTGAAACAAGCTTCCTGTCACCACTGACCACCCTCCTAGCGTTCATGTCTCCACGGTTTCCCTGTCTAGTGTCTTTATTTTCATTTACTCCCTTGTTGTGGTTCCATTCCTTCGTTTCGTTTTCTGCACCCCTCATAATTTGCACTTGTGTCTGGTTTAATGCTCATTTGACCATGTTTTTAAGCCCTGCTATTTATTGTAAGTCCAGCTGCTGTTTGTTAATCGAGGCTTCCGTGCATGTGAATATAAGCCTGAATGTTTATCCTCGCCCCAATGTTATAGCCTGCATCCCTGGTTTGTCTTCGTGCACTTTTCTTTACTTTAGTTTATCATGAATTCTCGGACTTTCCATGTTAATAATTTGACCCTGGACTTTGGATTTGCCCCTAATAAATCTCACTCTTTTCCACACACTGCTCATCGTTACACTTCCCCAACCTACTATATTTACATTAAAACTCCGTCAACAGCAGTCTTTAACGTTGAGGGTTTTTTTAAATCTGCGTAAAATTACATAATTTCTGCTGTTTCAGAAGTGAAGGATTTGCGTGCTCTAAATTTTCATCATGCCAATGCACAGAGGTTTTGGTATGGAGATTTTATCCCGATCTATAGGAGCAGGTGTGATGGACTATAAAGTTGACGAGAAAGAAACCATCCGTTTCGCCGCCGTTTATGTCCATAGATGCTGCTATTACCAAAACTAGTACTGCGCTGATTCTTAGAGGACGGTTGATTTGACCGGATGTCGCAGCAGTACGGCCGACTACTCCTGATCATAACGTATTCATGACAACTCAGCCCTTTTTACGACTGAGGTGCTCACACGACAACGCGTGATCTTGCACCTTTTATGTGTTTTAAGAAAAACGCTCAGTGTTTTAAAGAGCAGCAGCGAATTTTGATCTAACGCGTTACTAAGCTCTGTGAGCAGAGTAATTTCTCCCATTGTGTTGAAATGAACAGGTGTCTGTTATTAGTTCAAACATTGTATGTTCTTTGAAAGGCTCTATGTAAATGTAACTTTGCTCATTCAGTCATATCTTGTGTTCTGTCAAGGACATTGTTTTGAAAACAAACAGCAAAAAGCCTGACTTTCTTGGTGATTTTATTTCTCTTACTGGCTGCCTGGTTCACTGATCACTGCCTGTCCTTGGCAGGATGGATATTGTGTGTCTCTGAAAATGTATTAATATTATTAGTATGTGCCTAACGCTCCTCTCTATTCCAAAGCTGACCCGATTTCCATAATTCTCGTATTGCATAAGACATTTATTTCCATTATATGTTTTAGCATTCAGGTGGTCATTTTTCTTTTCAACAGTTATTGGCGGGATCCAATAGATCCAAAGTCAAACGAGTACGCACATCATGTGTTGAACCCATCCATAGTATTTTTCTGCTTATCTAATATGCCAATATTTTCTCGTAACCATCCCACCAAGTACTAAAAACACCCAAACCTAAATGCTTAGTAACTAAAGTAAAGCTTGTGTCACTGTCTTAATTTATATTCTGCATTAGTTCATCAAATGGTTATTTATTGAGAGTGAGTCTGTATTTTGTATTTGAAAAAAAAAAAAACTGTCAGCATTAAGCAGGTTTGTTGTCAGGTTTGAAGGCTGTGGTTGTGCTATTTTTCTGGCCTTTCTGGTCAACTAATTTCTGTACCCAGTCATTTCATCAAGGGAGGTGTGTTGCTATTGAAATGTCTAACTTCCTTCATCTAGGGAATTCATGACATACATTAGAATTACATTTATTATAGCTGCAGGTGGCAATTAAGGGGTCCAATCATTTTATCACATCTGCACAACTTGGTTGCTGATGACATCCCATATAAAGTTCACCAGCCTTTGTGGTTGGTTTTGAGGTTTTGTTTCCAGGAATGTTGTATTTTGAAACCAATCTCTCAATTTTCTCTGCTGAATTGCTTTATATAAATATTATTTTTCTGATTCGACATGACTAAGAAATATAGTTTCCCCAGAAGGTCAGTTCACCCCAAATGTACTTGCATTCACAGTATGTTCATATACACCATTGAAGTTTGGTGATAATCTAACACTCTATGGCTAAGTTTTAGCCTATTAATAAAAATCCTGCTCTTGGGGATTGATAGTTAAATACACATATTTTTGATCATTATTTACAAGAAGATCTGCATTTTTTATATTTAAAAGGTATCTCCAGATCAAAAGGTCACTGACTTGTTTGAAAGGTGCATTTGCCCAACTAATTTAGGTATCAAAAATCAGGCTAAAAAAAGGTTTACGAAACGTATTGAACTTTTTTTATGAAATAGTCACAAAGTATTGCACTGTATAAACTGCATTTCTCATGCACAATTGGTACACAATGGGATTGACTCATTTTTTTTTTTTTTAATACCTTTTCATATGTCAGAGGGGCTCTGTTGGCAAAAATGTCCTATAATTCCCATGCTAGCTCAAAGTCCATAAATCAATACTCATGTCAAGTTTCATAAGAATTACTCAAAGAAGTCTTAATTTTTTTTCAGCTGTTTTGAATGAATCAGTACACCTTGGAAGGATTGATAGGTATGTAAGTGCCATATACCATACAAATATCAACATGTTTCAGTCTCATCAACATTATGATACCAAATTTGGGAAGATTGGAGAAAGGTCCTACGACTAGTGTGTTACAGTTCATCAGCAACATAAAAAGTAGTAGGATATTTAAATTTAAAGTTATTTCTACAAGAATCAACGTTATAGAAGTCCACTGAAGCCAGTTCTATGATTAGCCCATTACCTGAAAAACATTAGCCAATGTTTGAGTCATCCTTAGGAATCCTTCAGCTTGCTTACAGAAGCAGTATGCAAAATTTCATCTTAATCAGAAGAGCAGTCATTGAGAAAGTTATTTGCATATTATAATGCCCCATATTGACAAAACTGCTACATTTGGTAAGCTACCTCAAAGTCAATACTGGTATAAGTCTTTTAAATTTCATGAAATCTGAACATGTCGTTCAGGAGTGACAGCTAGTTAAAGTTAAAGTTAAAGCCTGACCTTTGTACTACTAATTTGTACTACTAATATTAGACTGGAAGAGGACAGCTGTATTTTTTATGTCAGGTTTTTGTTTAAATAATTATTGAGATTCAGACTCTTGCAAATATTTTGACACCAATTTCACTCAGATTGTGTGAAAATCCTAGGACTGGTTTGAAATTAGCAAAAAAATAAAAAAACAAACAAACAAAAAAGTGAAATCTAATGGGCAGAGCCTATCTGAATTCAGGAGAAGCCAAGGAAGAATAAAATAAAAAATAAATAATATTATTTCTATATTCACCTCTGTCTTTTCTTTTGAACATCTGCAAATGTTAAATATAATTTTGTCTGCAGTTCATAAAGGAAAAAGCAAAAATACATTAGAGTCAGAACTTTTGTTTCTTTGTCACACAGTTTTATTATTTTTTTGAATTCTTGTATTGTCTTTTAGCACACATTGGCAAATGTGTCCATCCTCCTGTCGATTGTCCTTGGACTTGTCCTCGGCCTCACACAGCCAGGTGAAAAAGGCTGTCACGGAATTGAGGGCCACACCTTTGCCTCTTGTTGTGCTTGGACAGCAGCTGCTGGTGCACCTTCCTCTGCTCCTCCTGCTCCTCAAGTTTGGCCTCCTTATGAATCTGCTCGATGGTCTTGGGCCCGTGGTCAGCTCGCCGCGACACCCAGTTATTCTAGAAAAGCAAAATCAGCAGATGCATACTTTTGCATCACCATGCGCTGGAATGGCAAACACAAACACACAAACACAGGCAGAGTCTCTAACCAGTCGCAGGTCGATGACGTCCTGGAGCAGGAACCGAATGCGTGAGGAACCCCTCCTCTCCTTCACTGTCTTTTCTATATATTTAAAGTAATGATCCATTTTTGGCTGAGAGAGAGAGAGAGAGAGAGAGTGTAAGAGAAACGTCGACAAATTTCAGATATTCTTCACCTTTCGATTCGATCAGGTGTGCTCTCAGCTGAACTCATGTCACAAGACGTTTATGACTCTTATGTAAACCCTGCTGCCTTGCACGTTGGTCAGTGCTGTAAAGCAGTTCACTGCCACTGTGGGTGTAGCTGTGCTGTCATCAGCTGCACTTGGCTTTGGGGAATCCAGGGTGCAGCAGCAGGAGGTGGCAAACGTGGAGGAGGCTGTGAGAGCAAAACCTTCTAACAGCTGACCAGTCCTGAATAAAAGCCTTTCATTTTGTCAGCTGCAGTAGGAGCAGAGCTAACAACCACACTAACAACTTCACTAAACAACATGAACTTGGACACTTTTAAAATCATTGCCAAGGCCTAATAATACACTGATATCAGCACAGCATGCTAGTCGCACTATAGATGATGATCCTAATTAGTTGGCTACCCTGTAGTCAGAGTGCAGGCTTTTATAAACTTTTATAAACAACATTTCAACATGCTTGTTTTTTGGTTAAAAACGTGCATGGAGAAAAAAAAATACAATAAAAAAGACCAGGAAACTTGAACACAAATAACTGTCACACTAGTTGGTGACTGAACTGTCAACATCACAACTGCCATTCCTACTAGAGACAAAATTGACAGTCAATATACAATATCCAAAACTTCTTCATCCAGTTTCGATGTGTAAAGTACTTGTTGTGAAAAACGCAACACAGACCAAATCTGGACAAAATCCGCACAGCCGCTGCACTGCACACTAGCACTCATCTACACATGCGCCGTAAACCTTTACATGACATATTAAAGATAAACCGATGCAAGTGCTGAGCATCTGCTGAGAATATTAAATCAACCCAGACCAGGCCCGCGGCCTGCTTACCCTGGCCTTCTCCAAGTCCAGGTCTTTGCCGATGGCTGTGAGGAGGTGGCACAGACGCTCCAGGCTCTCCTCGCTGTGGTTCATGAACAGCTTGACCACACAGTCGTGCATGATGGCCTCTGACAGCATGTGCAGCTTGAACAGCTCCCCGATGAACTTGATGTTACCGATGGACCTCCTGTGGGCCTTGTCCTTCGCCTCCTCCAGATCCTCCTCCAGCCTCTCCCGCTCGCTGGCCTTGCGAGGAGTAACCAGAACAAAGACAAAAGCAAGAAACAGCGCGTTTGGACCCGATAACGACCTGGCCGCCTCCCAGCACTGCTGCCGATTTCAGTCCCTTTTCTCCTGATCTGTGGGTTGGTGAGTCGGGTAAACTAGACAGGAGTGCTGCTTACTGAAGTGGCCGCTTCCAGCTGGTGCCGCAGCTTCTCCAAAACATCATCCTTGACCTTGTCCTTCTCAAACTCCTTCTGACAGCGGTTCAGCAGCAGCTTTTGGAAACTCACAGTGCTGGTGGGCTTGTCTGCCATGGGCACTTTTAACTACACAGGAAAGACATGTAGGAGAAACACTTGGGTATAAGACAGTGTTGAGAGTTCTGTTACTAAATAGAAGCTGATTAAAGCTCCATGTCAGTTTAGAGTGGTTCAAACAGAGTTCACTTCTGTGTGGTATTTGCTTTTGTATGGAACTTCAGCAGCAATGTATGGGAACATGTTACTCACCATAGCCAGGCAGCTGCACATATTGCCATAGGCCATAGAGAAGCTGGGCTCATCGATGGCTTTTTCAAAAACCAGGTCAACCACGCCTTTGAGGCGCTCCTCCGTGTCGATGGTGAGGTCCATCACCTGCTTCATCAGCTGGTTAAACATCTGCGGTGTCAGTTTGTTCAGGATACTGCGCACCTTCTGGAAAAGCTCCTGGAGAGGAAAACAGACTACCGACTAAGCTTTCCATTACAAAGATCCCAATCTTTTGTTAAATTCAGCAGTTCTTCCACATAATGACTAACTCCTCACTTTCACCAAATATTTACTCTGCCATTTGGAACTTCGTCATGAACAAAAATCACTCAACTTTGCTATATAGACCGATAAAGGCATCATACATCAATCACACTTTCCGAGAAGTGTAGCACTGGCAGCAAACAGTTTATCAAATCTTATCAACTAAAACCCCTCATGTGCTCCAAATTCAAATTAAAAGAAAACCCATTAGAACCAGCTACAAGAATTTTAGATTTAATCAATATATAACTCCTACAAACAAAAAAAATATATACATAATAACCAAATCTGATCCAATAATAACCCTACCGACCAGACAATGCAATGAAGATCTGTCAATCTCTCCAAATGCTGAATTGCACACAAATTTGCAAGAATATTTTTAACACAACCACTGGGTGTTAACCTATAATATATACAAGATCATCCACAGAATACACTACAATATCTACAATACTCTCTCACCAAAATCAACACCACAATCAACACAAGGAACAACAAGCACACAAGATCTGGTCCTCAGTATCATCACACCCCCTGTTTACACTAGAAACCAATGTCCCCCTGCATAGCTACATTCCTGCACACTCCCCGCACACCCACCCAATTAAACAACGACTCTATAATTTAAATATCCAATTCTTGAAGAGCATATCGCAAAAAAAATTAAGTAGCTTTCAAGACCACCATAACAGGCTGTGACTCTGAAATCTGAAAACAGGCCACAGCGGAGTGAGGTGCTGACCTGAGTTTTCTGGGTCTCGGGGTTCTGGGTGTTCTCCCTTTTCCTGCCAGGTTTCCAGGCATTCTCAGCCTTCTTCAGCTGCACCTCGTCATTCACGGACACGTTGGTAATGATCTTGCGGGGAGGCAGCCGTCTCGGGCCTACACTGAGCAGCTGAAGCAACGAATGGGTGCTCTTTATTATGGGCGGTAACAATGTCACAAAGACCTCGGTCACATAAGATGACCAGGCGCTCATTCATTTGTGACAGAAGAGAAGGGATGAGCGGAGAGACCCACCGGTGCACCCCTGCCTCCAGGAATTGCCCTGCTGAAGTCTGCAGAGGCTGGGTTGAAGCCTGGGTCTCTGGCGATAATGCGAGGGCCCACCTGCTGCAGGGGCAGCTTGTTTTGTTTGATCTAGAAAACAACAGAGTCAAGTCGAAGTCCATCAGCCCCTCTCCATGGAATGGTTTTAAAGGTCCCCTAAGGCCAATGTTTTAGCAGGCTTACCTTGTCCAGTACCACATTAGAGATGGGAGGAAGCCCCTCTGGCTTCTGCATGCAGGCAGGCATGAACTGGAAGGCCAACAGGAAGTCTCTATCATACTGCCTCTTCCCATCCTTCAGCTCTGGCTCTGCATGCAGAGAGGGGTACAGTGAGCACCTGGAGAGAGGAATCACCTCTCTGTCAGGACACTGGGCCTGCCCCACAGGAGTGTCCTCTTTTGGCTTCTTCCAGGTGTTGGATAAACTAATAGCTGTAAATCATAAATCAGTCTGGTGTCTTTTTAGTGTCCTAACATAGCATGTCATGCATGTGGTTATTTACCTTGACTCAAGCTTTGCCTAAGATTGGACTGTAAAATGGGCTCCACTTTATCCTCCAGCAAGACCTCTGGCTCCTCGCCAGTCTCTTTCAGCTCTGCCCCAGTGGAGGCTCCACAGGCCTGGACTGCCTCTATAACAGCCTGGCCTGGGAGAGTGAGGCCTGAAGGAGCAGCAGTGCTGGAAGGCAATGAGGGCGTCAGCGTGCCTGAGGCAACCGCCTCTCCGGCTGCTGGACTTGCAGCCTTCGCCGGACAGTGGGCCTCCAGGGCCAGGCCGACATTGACATTCCCCTGCTCTGCTACCTGGCTGTTCAGCTGCTGGGATTTGAGGTAGAAAATGCGAGGATAATGAGGGTGTGGACATAAAAACTAGCAAAAGACAGAAAAGATGGAGAGAGAGAGAGAGAGAGAGAGAGAGAGAGAGAGATACTGCACACACATGCAGAAGAAGGGGAATGGCAATGAGGGTGGGGGGGTGAGCACAGCACAGCACAGCACAGCACAGCACAGCATAATTAGAGAAGTGAGTAGAGAAAGAGGCAAAGAAAAAGCACAAGAGGGCAAAAGATCCAGCCGCAAAGGCACAAAATGTGTGTGTGTGTGGAGGTGGGGGGGGGGGGTGAAGACACAAAGACAGCAAGAGACAGCAGACAAGCATGGGGTGCTTAAATAAATGGGCAGGAGAAATAGAGAAAGAGAGGAAAGAGGAACACTGTTAACATTTAGGGAAAGAGGACACAAAGTAAGTGCAACATCGCAGTAGTGAGTGTTCCCTTTACAGAGAGGCCTTTCCTCAGAGGAGCTGAGGTGCTCAGGGTTTGGCTGAATCCTTCTTACAGGGCCTTTACGTGGGCTGTCTGTGTAGAGGGAACACGAGGGAAGATCAGGAGGATTCGAGTGGCTGTGAGGGAGAACTAAGATGGAGGCAGACGAAAGAATAGGCACGGCAAGTCGGAACATCAAAACACATCTGAGAAGCCTTCTTAAATCAGAACAGCCACAATCACACAAGCTACTGCAACCAGTCAAATATGACGGAGGAGGGTCAACGGTGTGACCGAATCACTGAAGAAGGAAGAGAGAATGGCCGGAAATCAAACTACACCATCAGATTTTGTTGCTGATTGTATGATGCTTTTAATAGGACAAGACAATGAAAGCCAGCCAAACAACCAAACAATCAGCTCAGAGCTTATTATGAGGGAGGACTAGATGAGAGAGTACTTTGACCTGTGGAGTGGATCACGCGAAGCAGCGGCCTGCAGCCGATCAGGGGCTCGGGCTGTGGGACTGAATGGCTTACCTGTGGAGCAGTAGGGGTAGTGCAGGGACGTCCCACTGGTGGGCTTGTGTTCTGGCTAATGGCTACTCCTGACATGATCTCCTCTGTGATATCCTTGCCATCCTGGTTAGGGTCTCGGATACGGATCTTAGCGAACAGCAAGTTATTTGCATCTATTAAGTCAATCCACAATTAAATTAATTTCACCTCTGAGGCAGGGGGAATACTCACTGTTTTCTTTACTCTCTTAGTGGGTGGAGGCTGCTGAGCTGTATGCACTATTATGGATGGAGATTTGGTGTATATGGTCTGGCCAGGATAGTATGAAGGCCCTGCCACTAGTGGTGACCAAAAAAAAGCACTGGTTTCAGTTAAAGAGCAAACGAAAAACCAGTTTCAGCCAGCGGGAATACCCAGAAGAAAGGTCTCTTTATCGGTGAGAGCACGCATGTGGGTTTCCCAGGTGGGGGTAGAGAAAGGGAAGTCCAAACTCACCATATGCTAGTGGGCAGTCTGCAGGAAAGAGCCCAGGGTAGAATGTACTGGGTCCTGTGGGCTGGACGGAGTACTGCTGGGGATGTCCCACGTAAGGAAGGCCACTGTGGTGATACTGAGAATGAAACAGAACAGCAGAGGTAAAGGGCCTAGCACCAGACATGGCCATTCATATAGGACACTCCTAAGAGATATTCAAAGCAGTAAACAAACAAAAAATACAAAAACTTTTAGTTTTTACACTGAAAAAAAACTAAACTAGAACTTCTCATTTCTGCTTCCAAGATAAAACATATTTTTATCTACACATTTTAGGAGCAGTTTATTTATTGCTGGCCAACCTGTTTATAGACAGATTTTCAACCCATTTGCTACACTGTGTACATATTTGCACAGGCGCTTTTCTCTGCTCTGGGTACCTGAGGCACGTAGTACTGGAGTACGTAGTACTGGCCGGTCTGGGATGAGGTGAAGGGCATGGGTGTCAGGAACATCATGATGGGCTGGCCGGACACCGGTCGAAAGGAAGCGCTGTTAATTGGAATGGCAGGCTGGGCTGTCTGCATCTGAGGGATCTGGAAAAGCTGGGAGAGGAGAGGAGTGGAGAGTGAGGGTCACAGAGCAGCGTGGCGTATGCCGCAGCAGCCGGCTCAGACGCTCGGAGTGAAGACTTTAGTCAAGAGTTGAGTCGTGGACTCTACAGCAGTTGTACTGGGAATGTTGAGGAGATATATACATAAAAAAAAAAAAAGTTTAAAATTTTCAAGGGATTTTGAATGTCCTATTATGCTAGGCATGCAAGATACAAAAAGAAAACCTTTCAAGAGTCTGTTTCACATGCATGGCACTAATACAAGGGTGAATGAACTAGCATGAAAAATTAAACAATTACAATGATGGATGCAGCTAATTAGCCATGATTGCAGGAGAGGGGATATATATGTAAAAAACAACTAATCTTGAATGTAAATTTGTACCGATAACCTGAGTCTATCAAAGCCAATGCTGACAAAATATGACATGAGCTAGAATTCAGAATGTGACAAAACCCCATCCCAGTTGGCTTTGATGCTCAGAATGGGAACATAGTGAGGGAATTCCTTCTACATGAGAAACAGTAAAATGAGCCTAAGAGGTGATTCTCACATACTGTCTCCCACCGAGCTGTTGCCATCTTAACATTTTCTGGACATAAAATCCTCCCTCCAGCAGTTATGCAGGCAGGCAGAAATGAACCTTTGTATGGGCTCCTGGGTAATGGAGCAGCCATACCATGTCCAAAACAGATTATTAAAAAGCACTGGAGTCCAAAGGAAATAAAGAGAAACAGACTAAAAAAGACTAAACATAAAAGACTAAACATAGGTGCTGGCATCCTCCGAACTGGGGAGCAGAGTGGCGCGCAGGTGCACCACTGAGCTACTGGAATGTCTTTCAATGCATTTTTTGAAGACTGCAAAATTACCTGAATGGATCTCAATCCTCCCTTGAATATTGAAGCAGGAACGAGAGAGAAGCTAGTGGAAGAACGCACTAATGGGTGTGGAGGGTCAGAGAGACTTCAACACGCTCACATACACTGGCACACACAATTTAAACAAATCTTTAAACAAATTTAAACCAAACCAAGTTTTGTTTTTTTTTAAATGACGGAATTGAACACTGTTGTTACAGTGGAATTGTGAGGTCAGAGGCAGAGCAAATGTGTTCCACTAACCTTCCTGGCCCTTTAAGTGCACTACTGCAGATAGACTGAAAACAAATTTCACCTAAATAAAATCACACTGCAACACTGAAAACATAAACACAGACAAGCACTGAATGAGTGGTAAAGGGCATTAAAGCCTAAGTATTACATGGAGATCACCGCTCACATTTTCAATTCTTTCCTTTGACAAAACAACTCACATCAGCAGCCAAGGCACTGCACTGCCTTTCTAAAAGGAGATGGCAGATGGCACTATCAATTAGCTTCACTCAAAAATGGGAGAAAACAAGGAATGCGGCATGTTATGCGCTCGTGCACATAGTTCGGTCACACGTCTCTGCTATGGTCTTCCAACGTACACTGCCCTTGATATGAGGCAATATGGCCACCTACTGTAAGCTCAACCTTGGGTCACGATATCATGCAGAGCCTTCATAATACCCTATGCTTCTGTGCATGTGCTAGTCAGATTCAAGCTCAAATATCGTCTCTCTCAGCTAGCACAGCCCGGCCTCATCTGTCTACAAAACTTCCAAGAGGTCTCCGGTACACTAGACAAATGTTGCTGTTTTGTATTCACAGAGAACATTTATCCAAGTATGTGTACTGGTCAAAAAGTTGGGATGCGGCTGGGAGACAGGAATCCATCTGCCTCTGAGATTGATGTGTGAGTTGGGGAGGGGAGTGCAGTGGCTAGAACACTAAACTTGGCGAGGTTTTACCACAGGCACACAGAGGAGCATGCAGCATACAGTGGGAGGTGCTGCGCTGCGGCGGCGGACATTAGCTGCTGGTGGGCAGGATGAGAGAGCAAACTGGGGGTGGAGGAGGGTGGGGGGAGCCAGGCAGAGACTGTGGGGGCAGGATGCGTGCAGACGCATGTCACATGCTGCAGGAATCTGGACCACGTTGCTGACAAGTTCATTGAATGTTTTGAAGCCAACTACAGCACATGCATGTCTGTGTTGTATCTGGGCTTGGTGGATTAGGGTCAAGGAAGACTTATTTTTAGCTGAAGATGTCTATCAATAGCAACACACTTAACTGCAGATAACCATATTTACTGCTAAACTTTGGCTGACATCTCAAGTGAGGCGCACTTCATACAGAATGAATACAAGTGTTAATTTACTGTCTTGTGCAGTTTAATATAACAAGCTCATGGTTCATTGCAGGTGGAGCCACCGTCCTTGTTGATTGAAAACCTTAAGAAGCAGAAGCAACAGTCCTATTCCAAGCTAGAGAAAAAAGGCACAGGACTCTCACACAGCAGACTCTGAAATGGAGGCTCTCTCACATTAAGGTATGGCTATGCAGCCTTGACTTTTTACCTCCAGACATTCTTGTGTGGTTCCTAGATTTTTGCCACATTCCATTCATTTTCTCAAGTACACTTTAAATAGAAAATAAAGATATAGATGCAGTAATTAATTGAAGAGAATAGCTGGTGCCATCTTTATTCTGAGCTCAATGTTGCATACAGACGAGGTATTGTCCACAGAATGTCTAACAGTCTCAGGTGGGTTCATTCTCACTTCCTGCTTACTTCAAAAGCCTAATTTGGTCTTTGAGGCGCACTTCATACAGAATGCCAGGAAAATAATCTCCTCCTAAACGTCAGTAAGACAAAGGAGCTGATCGTGGATTGCAGCAAGAAGCAGGAGCGGCACTACCAACCTGTGACGATCAGTGGAACCACGGTGGAGAGAGTAGATAGTTTCAGGTACCTTGGTGTTCACATCTCGCAGGACCTGTCCTGGTCCCGCCATACCAGCTCCCTGGCAAAGAAGGCTCGTCAGCGTCTTTACCACCTCAGACGCCTAAGGGACTTCAGACTGCCCTCCAAGGTACTGCGGAACTTCTACACCTGCACTATCGAGAGCATCCTCACGGGGAACATCACAGTCTGGTTTGGAAATAGCACCAAGCAGGACAGACAAGCACTACAAAGGGTAGTGCGTTCAGCAGAGCGCATCACTCACTCGGAACTTCCTGACCTGCAGACCACCTACTACAAGCGGTGCCAAACCAAGGCCAGGAAAATTGTGAAGGACCCCACCCATCCCAACAATAGACTCTTCTCTCTGTTGAGGTCAGGGAGGCGCTTCCGCTCCCTGAAGGCCAAGACAGAGAGGCTGAAGAGGAGCTTCTTCCCACAGGCCATTCGGGCCCTGAATCAGGGAAACTGATAAACTGTGGGGACCACCACCACGTAACATGACTGTATATCTGTACATCTGTATATATAGATTTAGATTTATACTCAATTAACCTGTTACAACAACTGTAGATATGGTACTATACAATGGATCTGTACATTCTGTAGATTGTGTACATATATACTCAACCATATACATTGTACATTGTGTATATAATCATAATATACATATATTGTACATACATTGTTAATATATTTTTGTACATACATAGAATATATATTTATCTGTATATATATTTTTTTCTCTATGCACCCCTGGTTCTCTTCCTCAGTTTGGACAGAGCACTCTCCACCATTTCACTGCGTGTTGTACTGTGTATGTGACAAATAAACCAAACTTGAAACTTGAAACTTGAAACTTGAGAATGAATACAAGAGTTAATTTAGTGTCTTGTGCAAGTCAATATAACAAGCTCATGGTTCATTGCAGGTGGAGCCACCGTCCTTGTTGATTGAAAACCTTAAGAAGCAGAAGCAACAGTCCTATTCCAAGCTAGAGAAAAAAGGCACAGGACTATCACACAGTAGACTCTGAAATGGAGGATCTCTCACATTAAGGTATGGCTATGCCGCCTTGACTTTTTACCTCCAGACATTCTTGTGTGGTTACTAGATTTTTCCCACATTCCATTAATTTTCTCAAGTAAATAAAGATATAGATGCAGTAATTAATTGAAGAGAATAGCTGGTGCCATCTTTATTCTGAGCTCAATGTTGCATACAGACGAGGTATTGTCCACAGAATGTCTAACAGTCTCAGGTGGGTTCAATCTTTATACATTTTCATCAAGTTACAAAACCATTTTTTTATTAAAATTGTATCTTTAGGTGGTATCCTGGCCTCAATGCGGGACTTGCCACAGAGGCCATATTTGGTCATTCTCACTTCCTGCTTACTTCAAAAGCCTAATTTGGTCTTTTACAATTCCTGCCATCATATTATTACATTAATAATTTCATTTTATTACCTCACTTGAGTACACCTCTGGCTGGATATTGAACCACTTGGTTGTAATCCTAAATGAATCATGAATGATGCAATCAAAAGATCACTGCTTGAAGCCAAGCAAAAAAGTTTGATTTTTCACATTCACAGACATGAAGAACCAGCAGGACGAACCAAGACTGATGTGAACTGTGTGGGAAAGTAGACTTTGCACATACTGTAGAACAAAACCGCTTTGATGAAGTTGTAAGCAAAGAGCTATTAAGAACATAAGCCTGTGTAAATCCTGATAAGCAATTGTAGTTCAGAAGTGTTTGAATATGTGTATTGTTTGTTTGTATTTTCACAGGCCAAAAACAAGTACTGATTAGCAAGATTTACTACCTCCCAGTACACCATTTCTTTTTACTGCCTGAGTAGATGTTGATGGAAGTCAAAAGGGCAACAGAAGCAACAGCCATCTGGTGGTTGCTTCCAGACTACCAGATCAGCTTGATATTCTCTATTGCCTCTCTCTGGCAGAAGACCCACCAGGTCATTCCACATTTGCATAGTTTTGGTGATGCTCTTTGCTTTGGCTTCAATGTCACTTTGGTGGGCTTCTTTGGGTGGGATGATTCCCCCGCTGAGAGTGTGCGGGCTGTTGTGGAGAGAGGATGTGTCTCCAGAGTCACATCCAGACCCACATATGGCCACCGCAACCAGAAAAGCACAGGTGAGGAAGGTAAGGCTTCTGAGAGCTACCAGCCAAGCAGGTGTGGACAGAAAAGAGGTGCTCTGTAGCAAAGAGAAAGGAAGCTGATTGCTTGGTATGTAAAAGGACAGAAACCTGGAAGCTGGTGTGGATAGTATGAAACCCACCAAAAATGAAAACAACAGCTTCATTTGGAAAAAAACAAAACAAAACAAAACAAAAAAAAACAAAAAACCCACAAAATGCAGCAAGAGAGAACAGGTCTTTGCTTATCTTAGATAAATCAATGTTTGAGATAATCAATGCTTAAAAAAGCATGGTAGCCAGGAACAAAAAAGTAACCAAAAGTATTCAAGGTGAAATGTGCAGTGTATTGGCTCAGTCATTTCAACTGCTCCCCATTTGTTTTATATCAATTTTCATCTCTGACAAGGAAGATGTGGAGGGGAACCTGGGAGGCTGTTGGACAGGGTAATGAAATGGATTGCAGGCTCAAACACTGTATGCACTTATATGCACTTGAAGGACAGTATTCACTGCAGTTCTGTGTACGCCTTTTTTTCTATCGTGACTTTGTATCAACCGGGAAGGAGCAACTGTCATTCACACCCAACAGGAATGCAGCTAGTTGTGACCTTGAGAATTCTTGGCTATGGAATCGCCAAAAAGTATCTTAAGCACTTCAGCACCATTCTAAGACAACCATTGACAATAATTACTCACCTTAATGAATGCTTTGTCTGCATCTTGGCTGCATCTGAGCTGGTGGTTGAAAAGCAGGGCCCGCAGCTGTCGGTTCTGGTGCTGGATGTCATACTGCTTAGCTGTCTGACAGGCCCGCACAACTCGTAGGTCTGTTCAAGGTGGCACTTGTACACCTCAATTTCCATCGTAATTGTCCTGTACAACCATTAAAAATTTGACAGAAGTTAAAAAACAGCAGAACGGTTTGTTACAACTGGAAAAAAATAAATAAGAAAATATTGTTTGTTGTTGTACATGAAAGTCAGAGAGCCATGAGGATAAGCCCTCTTGTCCAAAGTTCTGATCAGCAGTTATGACCTCCTAACACTGCAATCAAAATGCACGGGCAAAAGATGCATTACTAAAAAAATACTCTGCAGATCTGGAATTCATGTCACCACAGTCAAAGTTGAAGGCTTTGTTCGGTGAAAAGAAAACAAATGCATCAAAGTTGGCGTTATACTCAGTAAGAACTCAGTACAGTAAGAAACTGCAAAATACTCAGAGAACTCTGTGCATGAGTCAGTGGCTCAATAGTCCAACTAAAATCAGCCAGGACCACAGTTTAGTTGGGCTAAACATGAGTCAACTAAATCCTTAGTCAGAGAATGATATTCTGTCTTTGCTGCTTACATGATCAGCTTCTTTCAAATAGCCATGTAAACTTAGTCAACTTAGTTATTTAGGAATAATATCAAACTACATGTGGGCCATCAGATCGTGTTTGCCCTTGAAGACCCACTCACAATCTCTGCCCAAGTCAGAGACTATTTAGAGCTATGATCTTAATTCCAGCACTGGACATGCATTACCTTGCACAGTTTCACAACTCTGGCCCTGCAATGAACCCTGCATACGTCTTAACTAAGAAGGCAACAGTTCAAATGGAAAACCTACTTCCTTTCTGGGAGTGAAGGAAGCCAGCTGCTTGATCTTCAGTGTCTGGTTGAGTCTTGGGTGCATCAAGCACAGGGACACCAGCTGATACCCCATGGTTGAGGTGCTCCATATATTGTGCAAGGATCGGTTCGTTATAATCACCATTCTGCATTTTTTAACAGCAGGAACAGCATAAAATGGTTCAGTTAAGGGTGCATCATTGGAAGACTTTCACTAAAATATGTCCTCACCATGTCTCAAATACAGCAATACCTCTTAGAAGCCATTGTACTGCACACAGAATGGACAGTCCCAGCAGTTTCTGTTCCGATATGGAACCTCAGTGTTTTGATTACAGAAAAAGCAATTCACAATGGCATGAACTGGTTTCTTCCCATTGAATAGGGAGTTTATATATATAACTGAATTTGATCAAACTGTAGCAATGATTGTGAGCAAGGATCTTTCATTCTACAGCCTAAAAATGAAAGTGACAAATAAATGTATGTTACAAATAAACCAAACTTGAAAATTTATATGAATAGCTTCATGTTGAATATACACAGTTAATCAGTCATTAAAAACTACATTCTATTAATACAGAGTGTTTATGAAAGTTAATTTAATCTAATTAACAATAAATTAACAGTCGAATATTGTAGTTCAAACAGTCCAATATCTGTAGTAATGGCTTAACTCATTTTGCTTATTTAGAGAGAACGATCAATTTGAAAACCCACAGGTTTGTGAATTTGGGTCTCTAAATCATACAAAAGTAGGTTTTCTATTGCTGAACAGTTAGCTAGCTAACAAACTACCAGCACCTAAACGATCAAAGTTGAAAGCTGAACAATGAAATGGTTCCACAAGGAATGGTTTATAGCCCCGAGTTTGACACTCGCTGACCTCAACTATTAGCTAGCTAACTAGCTTATCGCTGTGATAAAGCGATACAATCTTTAGCAATGAGGACATGAATAAAGTATCCTTTACAATTTTCACAATATTGTGAAAATTTAATTTGCTGGCATTGGAAGTTATTAAATATTCACAATATCAATAATACTTCCTTGGCTCACAGAATCAGACATTACATTTTTGCTGTTATGGCAGCTGTTATAAAGATCATATTTATACAGAACGCTGTTCAGTTAGTGCTAGTATTGACGAAACATTGCATAACTAATAGCGGTACAGAGACAGAAACATCATGTGTTCAGATGAATAACTGGATGTGTGTGAGACAGTCTGTGAGAGGTTTGCATTTGTGTGTGTTGCATGACTATGAGTGGAAAAACCATATAAAGGTAAAAACATTACCTCTGCAACAAGGATCTCTTCTATTTGAAGGAAAGGTTTAAGTTAGACACAGTCTCCACAGAGTAAGTTAAATCTGTCTGTGTTAAGACCAGTTGACATATCAGTGGTTTATCACTGATTATGCCTGCCACTGAGATACCACAAATTAAGGACTCCAGATTCCAAGACATAGAGTTGTGCAGTGTGAGCCATACATCAATTTGAAAACTTCAAGTCACGTAATGTGTGCATGGCCACTGAAATACCACAAATTAAGCACTCCAGATTCCAAGACATAGAGTTGTGCAGTGTGAGCGATACATCAATTTGAAAATTTGAAAGTTACGTAATGTGTGCATGGCATAAGCATATCAGCAGATCCCAAAAACATTTGCTATCAGAAATGATTTCATCATAGAAAAAAACTACAAATTCTAGACTTGAGAATGTGAGCATCAATCCCAGTAACACTCACATACTAAAAGAGCACTCTACCACTTGAGCTAGTTCTCCTAGAGTGGGACTTGTTTGCAGATCGGACAAAAGCTGAAGACACAGTGGAATGGCAATTCTCTAGGAGATCATACCAAATTCTGATATGCTATGCAAACACTATAAAATGTGAGCTATGTTCGATCTGGCAGCCGATGCCTAGGTCCCGCAGGAGTCTGCCTATGTTCAGTTAGAACAGGCATCAGTAAGACAATACTCGCTGTACTCACTCATTATCTTAATACTGTTCATTAAATTAAGTCAGCGGTTTATATTGAGTTTACGTCATTTGGTACGACGACTCTACAGTCTTGAATTGATTTCTGCAGTGTAATATGGATATAAATGTTAAAATGTTCTATTACAGAACACGACACCTATTGCGTTTTATATTTTATATTATATCTCTGATATGACCACTGTAACATAAAGTTGCGGTTCTAAGTACGTGAAACATTTTGATCGACTGAAATGTAGATGTATGTACATGCAATATATTTGTGAGAATGTAAATCAAACAGCTATTCTTATTCTTATGGCTAGCTAAATAGATTGCAATTTCGTCGTCTTCAAGGCATGGCATAGTGTTTATTCATTCTTTGGCATACAAAATGACGCCTTTTCACGTTGTGGAACTACAAATATGGCGGCCTTTTTTCTTTAGCGTTTTAATGACGTAAAAGCAGAGTCGCACCGTACAGTCGGGCAGGAGGATCTGGACTCATTTATTTCTTCGTATCTTCCGCCATCTAGCGGTCAATAACGGGTAGTCGACTTGATTTCTATCGCGTAATACTTTGGATATAAATGTTTCAATTTCCTGTTGCAGAACAGACAAAGTATAGTCAACCAGTTCTAACCTTTAGATCAAAACTTGAACTTCAAAGTAGGTGAATCTATTCCCTTAAACCAATCAGATCACAGTTAATTTACATAACATCAATGCTTTGAGTGCTTTAGATATGAGAACATCACAGTGATCTTTCTGCTCACACATCAGTCAGTCTATAATTCTGTATTATGTGTTTCTATAGCTTCCAACTTTCATGAGTTCCTTGAATCTGTGGAGAAAAGTGCAGATCAATGTAGTTTCTTATTTGTGAACATTTATACATTCATTGTAATTTATTTATCATTTAAATGTTTTATTACTTTTAATTTATAGACATAAGGACACAGAAAACAGTTCATATACTGAATGAATTGTTACAAGGTAATATTTTCTAGACTGTGTTTACCATATGTTTTTATTTCTAAACGTTAATGCAGTGTGTTAATCTGTCACACCGAGGCAGAAGGGGTGAATCTGATATACCCCTCTTCCATTGTCAACTATTCAGAGTCCTCCAGTGGAGCTCATACAACTAAAGAAACACATACAGAGGTCACTGGAGGTTCTAAGTTACATCTAAAGTGGTCTAGTTGTGACGTTGCGAGGATAAGCAGGATGCGGGGACGAGGCACGATGAAACGCACTTTTGTTTTTGCAAACATGCAAAACATACAACAAAGCTCAAACACTATGCACATCTCAAACACCAACACACGTACTATGACACACGAGACATATATACACCCAAGCCGATTACACATAACAGAGAACAGGCGAACGACACGAGAGGGTGTGGCAACACAGACGAACACACACACACCAAGATCTTTGAGGAGGGGGCGGGGCTACAACATGACACTAAGCCTGTACACACTGTTCCAACACTACCCTGTAGGGCACCATCTCCATGGAAGTATATTTTTAAAAGCATGTTTGATAACCATATTTATACTGGAACAATTTAATCAAATGAGTTGTGTTTTTTGGTCCTCTCTAAGACGGTTCGGATGCCGATATTCAGATTTGAGTCTGAGCAAGTTGAGAAAGCCACTGTGAGTGTTTCTGGGTGCTCTGGAGGAACACCCAGAAGTTGTACACCTGCACCATGCCTGAGACCCCTCTGCCCCTGACACAACTGCCCAGGAATGTGGGCATGTACCTAGACTATGAGGATGGACAGCTGTCTTTCTGTTACATACTAATATATCTACATATTTATCGGAAACCTCTGGGAGAAGAAGCTGTATCCCCTCTTTGCGCTGCTGGACAGACACACTTATGACACTGTACTCATCAAAAGCAGCACCAGAGATGCACTGAGTCATATCCCACTACACACCTCTCAGACCAGCTTGTTTGCACATTTTGTCATAAAACTTAAGATGTC
The DNA here is from genome assembly GCF_041902795.1 of Electrophorus electricus. Taxonomy (NCBI): domain Eukaryota; kingdom Metazoa; phylum Chordata; class Actinopteri; order Gymnotiformes; family Gymnotidae; genus Electrophorus; species Electrophorus electricus. The sequence continues at coordinate 143,073 of NW_027658790.1, read as the reverse complement.
ATTTGTTGCTGTTATATATAAAATTACCAAATTAAAAAATAAATAAATCAAAAAGTACTTGTGGCTAGAGAAGCACAGCCAATCACATAAACAAGATATAATGTCAGTAATGTTTGCGGCAGGTGTTTCAAATGTGCCCAGACTCATATTCAAAAATATCCATGTTTCAACAGTTTGAAGGTGGCCATGACACTAACAGTCTGGTGGAAATTCCACAAGATATCAAACTCCACACTCACACGAACTATTCATTCTCCCATTTGGAACAATCCAGGCTTTACCATGAACAAAAATATTAAACTTTACATCTTGGATAGAAAAAGGCATTACAAACCTTAAACATATTTATCCTAAGACTTGTTTCATGTCACGCCCACAACTAGCCCCAAAATATGCTATAGAAAGCCCCCAGTTCCTACAATACCATCAGCTAAGATCACCTATGTGTTCAAAAATCAATTCTGATACCTACATCCATATCAGAATTTATAAACAAGCATTCTTAATACAAAAAATCTATTATCTAAGATATACAAAATAATAGTGAAATCAAATCTCACAGTTACTCTCCCATCGAGACAATAGGAGGAACATTTATTACTATGCCCCCGACGCTGCAGTTTGGATTAAAATGTGTAATAATAATTACCACATGACAGCAACACTAACCTACAATGCATTCAGTACAAAATAATACAGAGTACATTATACTACACATTGGATGTTTAAAATTGGTTTCACAAGCTCAGCAATCTGTACATACTTTACTCAAATCACAGTTGACGATTACATTCACGCCACGTGGCAGAGCACACCTATCAAGCAATTTTGGCAAGTCGTCATCAAGTTCGAGTTCAAGTTCAAGTGGTTTTATTGTCATTTCAGGTATATATACACAAGTACACAACAAAAACGAGACAACGTTCCTCCAGGGCCATGGTGCAACATAAAAACAACAGTGCAACAGACAACATGCTACACAAGTGCAAACAGTCCAATATAGTGCATCACCAACATATCCCATGCTTTAAATAACCATATCCATCCAACACCATCTTTATGTCTCCTAGGAGACATATCATCAACCAATATGACAGGATACTATGTATAACATTATTATATTGATATAATAAAAATATTCTTGCAAAAAAACAACAAACAAAAAAACATATTCATGAACTGGAAAACAAAAAATAATATTAGTGTCACCCAATAGAAAAATCTATTGATAGAGTATATATATCAATCGAATAATTCTCAGAATTAATAAATAACAGAACCAATAATCCAGACTGGACACCTTTGATAAAATCCATACAGAGCCAATCCATAAACGCTAAATATCACACTCTAATACGTGTACATATACAATCCAACATACATGTACTCACACATAACCATATACATAGATACATACATACATACATACACACACACACACACACACACACACACACACACATCATTCCTGTAATGGTGCAGATGGCGAATACTTAAAAATATTATATATACATTTTGCGTTTGTCTGTTCATCTGTCTGTCTTATTTTTAATAATAAAGCTCTAAAGGTCCACTGATGGGGGGTAATAAATTCATATATTTATTTCTTCAGATTTCTAACTCTGAGAGAAAAAAAACGTCCTTTTACAAATTGCACCTCGTTGTGGACCTCGGCTAGGTTTACATTCCAGGTGATTATTTTTAAGTTATAAATAAAAATAAAGTGTAACAGTTCCCGATGAGGCGGTGTGGTGGTAGCGGGCCAAAAAATCAAAATCTTCAAAATGTCGCATGTAATTTACTCTAAATAAAAATATTTAGATATGATTTACATACGAGTTCTATTTTTTGGCCTACTAAATGTATACTTTAAATACATTCATTAATTAGCACAGATAATATATCTGCTCTTTATACTTGGATTTCTAACCTACATATTTAAACATTTAACTGATGTATTTATTTCTGCAGATTTCTAACTCTGAGAGAAAAAGACGTCATTTTACAAATTGCACCTCGTTGTGGAACTCTACTAGGTTTAATTCCAGGCGAGTGTTTTTAAGAGGCTAGATTTGTACTCACAAGCTGCGATGGTGGTTTTTGCATAGCTTCTAAAAGAACAGGCTGTGGTCAGGGTGGAGTGAATCTTTGATAACCAAGATTGTTGTTGTTTTGGCCTTCGAATAGACAATGGCATTACCCAGTGTCAGGTCTTTCTCAGTAAACTGCAGAGAATGATATAGAGGGCAAGAAATGGTCAAGCACAGTTTAATTGGGTGTGTGTCTGTGAAAAACACTACAGCTCTCTGATACATTTTTGGTTCAAGATTTAATCATCATGCAAATGATTGTGATTAATGCTTTGTCTGTTTGATTCAAATATTATACTATAAACCTAATATTTGAATAGGGTTGGCAACTTTCTAGATCCGATTACTACATGTGTGTGAAGTACAGGTGCTGTAGCTATACGGTATACAATTGTCCACAGTAGCCTAATTATAATATATACAACCAAAAATGCATCTAAAATAAACACCAGAAACCTGGACTAAGGGTGATGTACATAAGTGCATTAATTCTAGGTAGGACTGCTCAATAGGTAGGATAACAGCAGAACAATTGTCCCACCATATAAGCAAAATGAGAGCCTGCTAAGGCCGCCAAGAGGGTGCCAAAGACCATGTATTTATTTCTATTTGTTTTTTACCAATGTTATGTCAGTGGCAGCTCAGATTTCTGCATAGGGGCCCACACAGGCTTGGGCCAGCCCTGGTATCACGGTGTCGTGCACTGGAAAACCATCAAGCCTGTTGACTATGCTATCAGTGTTGTTCATGTAACTGTGCAAATAAACTGCAAACACAATTACTTTTAGAAGTATCATCCAGTTTGTTTTCACAATTGCCAAAATGTAATGAATCACAGCCAGTGTTCTAAAACAGAGCTGGAATGTATTCCTGGTTGATGCGCCCTGTTTCTGGTTCCAAAAAAAAAAAAAAAAAATTGGTGGATGAATTTTCAATGAAAGTGCTTCACTCAGCAGCCATTAATGATTCTTATATCCAGTATGAATAAATTTAAATTCCTATCCTTGTATCAGGTGCAGCAATTATGTGTAACAATTGTGAAGCAAAAAAGCAAAAGCAAAATTGTAATATAACAATATAGGTAATATAGAACTTGATCTAATGATATTAATTAGGCTATGCAAATAGCACAACTACTTCGTAGGCTTTTTGAAAGTTTGATCATGATCAAAGATCATGATCTTTGTTTTCTAAGTGTGTTTCCAAATTGCCTTTGACTGCTGTATGCCTAATTGCGGCATTTAACACCTCATTTCGTCTCTAATTTTTGACATGTACTCTTGACATAAGTCTTGCATAAGTGGAAAGTCGATCAGCCCCCGTTTAAAAATGATAAGCTTTTACTGTCATGTTAATAACATCACGCACACGCACGCATAATGCTTCGACTGTCCTACACTTTAAATATCTTTTGCACATTATGGAGGGTGAGCATAGTTACCAGTTCCCTTCATGCAAAAGGGTTGTCTTAGGTTACTGTAAAGTCTAATGCACATTTGGAATTATTAAAAGTAGTTTATAATCAATACGAAATTTTACTGGGAGCCAAAGTAAAGTAGCTAAGATATGATTGATGTGATCAAATTTTCTAGCTCTATTAAAAACTATGGCTGCTGCATTTTGAACTCGCTAGGCACTTTAGGCACTTAATAGCACAGCTAGATAGTAAGGGATTACAGTAGTCCAATATTGAAGCAATAAATGCATGGACTACCTTTTCTGTATTATGTGTGGAGAGCATGCTCCTAATCTTTGAAATGTTTCTAAGGTGGAGAAAGGGGGTCCTAGAAACATTATTTATTTACGTGAGCTTCGAACGAGAGACTGGGATCCATAACTCCAAGATCTTTAACTGTTAGAGAAGATGTGATTGGGAAACCATTGAGGTTCATTGAGTAATTAGAGAGTGGAGACCTAGCTGACTCTGGGCTTAATAGAAACACCTCTGAATGTCTCTGAATGTTAGAAATTAATTAAAAATACTAATGTCAATGTATTTACAACGCATGTATTTAGGACGTAATTTTTTCAATCACAACAAAATATGTTGTTGTATTTTTTGCATTATGCTTACTACAGAATTAACAGTCAACTGTTCAGTGACTTTGCATGCAGAGTTGTAACACTGCTTATTACTAGAACTGTGGCTAGAATCAAAATCAACGCTAGTGTCGTTCCTAAATCCCCAATCAGCTAGTCGTAAAGTTAACATTCAAATAGAAAATAAAGATGCAGACTTCAGAATTAGTTAAAGAGAATAGCTGAGAGAATAGAATAAATTATCCGTTACTACCCCTGTCTTTTATCATCCCTCCATCCCTCCATCCCATGCCATCTTCCTCTATTATTTGCTTTTCTATTTTGTTCTGGTATCTCCTTATCTCTTTTTAAAAAAAACATTGGCCAAAAGACTAACGAAAACACTGACATACTTAAGACCTTTAATATTTTTTTAAAATATAACATTAAAAGGAGAATGTTACTTATTTCACCCTGACTGTCCACTTATATATCTGTTTTGAGTATGATTTTCCTTGTTCAAGTGAAAACAGTAACAAATGTAGCATGTCACAAATATATACATGACTATGTATGAAAAATGAAAGACATCAACATGAAACACTGGAGCTGATTTCAGTTAAGCACCTAATTATGGAAACTATAAAGACTAACATTGTCATAAAAATGTTGTGAAAGTTAATGCTTAGAAGATTACAAGTGGCTAAGACATACCTTGTTATAGGCTGTGCTTACTGATGTACACCAGGTGGACATAGTGTCAAAGCAGAGGGTCTGATGGAGCAGGTGGAACATCAACATTTAAAACAAAAATGAACTGCTTGTATTTAGTGAACTAAATAAAGCATAAGCGTCCTATGCATGGCATACAGATCCCTATAAGCTTTGATAAAATCCATCCTCATGTAAAAGATGTATTGTCCCAATCATAGTAAGTGAAAACTATGACATAAAAAACTTTCTTTACCTAATATAAGCAGGCAATTATCTTTTAATTTGACCTACCCCAGTAAATCACGGTACCTAAGTTGATGAATAACAGGAATAATCACAAACTTCTAATGAAGCAAAGTAATATATAATTACAATTATAAAGGACTAATTTGGTTTGTCTCCCCCAAAGCCATTAGAATGTTCTTTATATAACAGGTGAAAATGACCTACACCAATGTGATATACAAACCAATCCTGCTTTTATTACACAGAAGAGCTGAGCAATTATGGGGAGGCACCCTAAAAAGTTGAGGGTGGAATTACCTGTCAATAAACAAAGTACAGAATAGATAAGCAAAACTATTCTGTTGCATCATCTTTGAAATGACTCTGCAAGGAAAATGTTGATATGAATAAATGCTTGTATTCCTTTCTGATACAAGTCAAAAAATATCTTTAAAGTGGGTCAAACATGAGAACTATGTGCATTCCTTCACAAACATATACAAATCAATGAAAAAATCTCCCCTAATATGTTTATATACACAAGTGTCTGTGGGAGCCCCAAAGCTATATTATGCATTCAAATAACAAAATATATATCACAGTCCCTACAAAAAATGAAAGTAAAAAAGCAAACAAACAACAAAAAGGGGAAAATCATAAATGAAAATATCCCAAAAATAATATACTAATGTCATGTTTGTAAGCAGCCCTGCTTTCCTGCTTCCTAAAATGATGACATATTTTAGGTACTCAGGCCACTGGAAACAAAAATATACACAACAGTTCTTCCACACATTTAGAGGAACCTGATTTTTTTGTTAGATAAATATGTGTCAGTTATGACCGTTAAAAAGACCTGAACAAAAAAAATGTTTGGATTTTTATTTCCTGTCACCTTTCATCACGGGCAACATAAAAATTCACACTACTGCAATATCGCTAACATGTTACTGGCATGCGAATAAGACACCTGAGCACAGAGAGAAACCCAGTGTTATGACTACAGTTGACATTGGAACTAGCTAGATAGCTCATATTAAGACACTTCTTTGGAGAACACGTGCTAAAGTGTTTTCCCCACAATCTATATGCATAATTTATTTGCCAACTGTGACCAGAGAGAGAACATACCTTACTCACAGCCTAGGACATGCATGGATTTTGATGAGGACTGCATATGCCTGGGATCAATTCAAACACGTCATGACGATGATATAAAACCTGATGAAACAAGCTTGACAAGCAGCAGTTCCGTATTTCCGTGAAAGTATCAAGCACAGATGAAGACGTTTCTATGGTTATCTCGGTTTTATAAATATTAGCCTATAGAGTTGGGCTTAGTACGTGAATAAAAGATGGAATTAAACATGCATAAATTACGGTGTCCTGGAAAACCCATCGTGCTGCAAATACACAAAGCATATTCATCAAAGTGGTAACACACTTTAGAAATGCGGTGCAAATTTAGAAAACGCATACAACTTCAGGAACAAATCCTGTCACAACACAACGGAAGTGCAGTTTCCGGAGGACACGGAAAGGGGTGGACTTCTATGAGATTAGCGTGAAGTCTATTGGAAGTAGTGACAACTGAGTAAAAAGGGTTGTTTTTTTTCCAGTTACCACGGTGTTATCAAGGGTAGGTATGTGATACAGAATGGAAGACTGACCTATTCATGCTCTGCATTCTTGCATATTTATTTATACATAAGGCAGCCTTAAAAAACATGGGATGGAAATCCCATTTAACAAAATATGCACTGTTTTACAGTCAGAGTGAAATAAGTAACATTCTCCTTTTAATATATATATATTTTAAATGTTAAAATTCTTAACTATGTCAGTTAAGCTGCCAAAAATGCCCCTTTTGAAATTTGTATTTCTAATGTCACAAGAACACTTTATTGACCTATCTCTGCCTATTCAGCCTATAGAGGTTTAGCACACCCACTTAAATTGCCTTTCTCAGGCATTTCAGCTCTGAGTACCTTTTGAATGAAGCACAATACAGGGCAGCCAATCATAAAGGAGCTCATTTATCTTACATCCGTCTTAAAGGTGCAGTAGCAACAGGTGCCTGTTGAATTCCAAGCGATATCTATAGAGGTTGGAAATTGGTTGTGTAAAAAAAAAAAAAAAAACAGGCTGAAAACGAGTCGTTTCCGCTCTGTGAATTGGGAGAAAGGGACAGTGTGTGGAAGCCCAACCCCAGTCATATAGGTTTGCTTCTAACAGTACCATTACCATCACCCACTCTGGTGCACTAGTTTGAGTGTATTAGAACTAGTAGCAATGCTGAAGCATTACATGTATCTATAACACATATTCTGACCATGATGAAGTGATAGGTTTGTTAAGGCAAACTGTGTATGCAATACATGTTGCTTAGGTCAATTGCTCCAATTGTACACAACTCTAAAGCTACACAACTGGACATTAGTTAAAGTCTACACAGTGTCAGTCATGTGAAGTACAACTGAAAGTTCCCCTGTTGTATTCTTCCAACAATCAAGTTCTGCGTAAGTGGGGGCAAAATAATATGACCTTCACATCAAAGAACATTTTAAACAAATGGACTGTATGTACATCTTTTTTCTAATGTTACAAATGGAGTCTAAAGTTATATCTCTTGCTCTATAGCACTTGCTCAAACCTTTCCTTTAGATTCCTTTTGTACACACTACAGACTGTGACCTCGAGATGCTTGAATGAATGTTGAACATTCACACTTGTGTATGAGTGCCGATTGTTAGCTAATGCATCATGATGAGCCTATCCTTTTTGAGTTACTTACTGAGATCATTCTCATAGCAAGTTCATTACACCTTGTGTACTCGATGTAGTGCGGTGAGCAGTTTCAATCTTAGTTACAATCTTAGTTATCAAAGACTCACTCCACCGACCAAAGCCTCTTCTCTTAGACAACATGACAAAACCATCGCAGCTTGAGAGCAAAAATCGAGCCTCGTAAGAGGTGTTATGTTCCATAGGCAGATTGACATCTTAATGCGATACACATGAATTTTCTTTGCATACATGTACATTGCACTTGTAATGTTTCTGATATTGCTTCTCTCCTGAATAGCTCAGTCAGTAGAGCATCAGACTTTTAATCTGTGGTCCCTGTTCAAGTGAAAATATTGTTCTTTGCCACTAAAGTGCGCTTGAGAAGTTTCTTGAAATACCTCTAGATCAACCTAAGTCAAGGGACAGGACCCTGTTGCCTTGAGCCTTGCCGATTAAACTGACATTTCACATCCATTTCCCCCAGCTGTGATGCTGTGCATTGGCTGTCATCCCAGGTTAGGCTAGCTAGTTCTGCTGGCAAGCTTGAAATATCAAAATCCTTCCTACTTAAAAAAAAAAAATCACTTCTGAGCCTATCCTTTTTGAGTTAATTACTGAGATCATTCTCACAGCAAGTTCATTAGACCTTGTTCACTCATTGTAGTTCGGTGAGCAATTTCTATATTGGATGAGAGAAGGAGCAGACTTGTTCAAGTCACAGAATCCATTCAAACTTAAACAACAGGAGCTTGTCAGTGGAGGGTATACTTGCTCACACCTTTCTTTTCAATTCCTGTTGCATAAGGGAATAAGGGACAAGGGAAGTGTGAAGGAAATATTGTTGTGTTTCTTTCTCTATCATTGTAAAGCGTGAGAAAGCTTAGCATAAGATTAGAAGAACAGGACGTTCCCTAGAGAACGTCCTTGAAGAAATACACTCCTTCCAAGGAGTTATCTGGTCTCAGCAGAAGCAAACCCTCCCTCGTTCTCTCGAACGCTACGGCTAGTATATAAGGGGAGGGAAATCACCCAAAGGGGAGCGAAGCAAATAGGCACGCTCATTTTTTGAAACTAATAACTCAATAAAATCTTCTTATCCACATCTGACTCCTTGTTTGCTGAATTTCCACCACAGAATTTGGCGTAGTCGGCAGGATCAGCGAGAGGCACCATGCGGAGCGGCGGTGACTAAACTTCGAGGACGCTCCTCAGAGAGAAAACTGAGCTGGAGGAAGAGGGAAACCCACAAGAATACGGGAAAGTACCTAACCAGGGAGTGATGTCCCGCTTGACTCCGGTGGTGTGCTCCGCCTGATCTAACGAACAGAAAGTAAGTGGTGAAGTTCAGTAATTTAATCCTAGAAGAAAGTGACATAGTGATCCGCCTGAGTCTACCCTGGGGTGGGTCTGTAAAGTAGCATAGTATATGAGATACTAGGGCTTAAAAATAGGGTCTAGAGGACTCCGGAGTCTGGGACTCCGCCAGCCTAAGAGAATAGGCACACTGAGTAGACGTACTAGTGTAAGAAATAGGCCCGGGCCGACAGAACACCCCGCAGGGAAAGGAGTGGACTCAGTATACTAGCACGATTTGCTGGAGTGGAACTAATCCATATCGGGGGTAGATGGTGTGGATAATAAGATAAAAAATAGGAAAATTGTAGAGAGTAGGTAAGTTTCCTTTGTTCGTTTGTTACCTGAATCCAAAAGTAAAAAAAAAAAAAAAAAAAATGGGTGCGGGCAATAGTAAGGAGTATGAGTTCGGTAAGGACAAGCTCTCCAGTAGCCTATTCTTTCAAATGAGTAAAGATTATGGGGAACATGTAAACAAACATGTCCCGTTTTGGATTAAACATTATGGGTTTAATACCTCAGGGACGCTGAGTGTTGCATACCTGTTAAAATTAATTAAGAGAGTCGAGGTCAAACCTAGAGAAGCTGATAAGAAAGCACGGAAATATTTGACAAAAACAGTGAGGATATGCTAGAAAAGGCAAAAATGTGGTTAGAAGAAGCTGAGAAAAGGCAGAAGAAACAGGAAGGGCAAAAGAAATGTAATAATGAAGTGTCTCAGTGTGTTTCCTTAGCTGATCCTGACCTCGATGCCGCCCCGCCGAGAGCCCCCAGCTGATTCAACAACCACAAGCATCAGGAAACCCACCTCCTTATCCCGAACCAGGGACTTCATCGCTAACATCAAAGCCGTCTCCATATGACGAACCAAGACGGCAACTGGAGACAATAACCTCACCAGTGGCTCATCACACTCGAAGTCACGCCACTATAAAGCCATCCGCAGGGCCTGACAGAGGCTATGCCCCACAGTTCCCGATGGTGGAAGTGTCAGGACCTGAGGGAGTGATTATGGTCCACCGTCACTGGACTACAGACGACATCATGAAAGCGGCCGACGGCCTGAGCAAGCCAGGTGACATCGGCGGACGACGCTTCGGACAAGAACTGATGGCATTCGTGCAGTCCTGCAGACCAACACAGGCTGAACTGAGACGGTTGTTGATGATGCGGAAGAAGCAGAGGAAGAGGAAAAGGAGGGAAAAACGAGTGGATGAAAGAGCAGGAATGCTACAACTGTGGAAAGCTTGGACATTTTGCCAGAAACTGTCCGGAGGAGGATAACTCATATGACGGGGGCACAGACCTGGATCCCACTATCCACGAATGACGGGCGGTGGAGAGGCAGGACAGCAGCGGACCACTGAGTGAAGACGGCAAAAGGGAAGTAACAAATTTAAATTACCAACTATTACAGCAGATTAGTAAAGGGCCAAGAGGCCTCCCCGAGGTAACTGTGAAAGTAGAGGGAAAAAATGTTAGGTTTTTGGTTGACAGTGGTGCCACCCACTCAGTGTTAAAAGAAGGTTTAATAGAATGTAAAATGAGAACAGGATATGGGATAACAGTAATTGGAGTAGGGGGTCATCCCATTGATGAAAGGATGTCCGAGCCTCTCCAATGTAGTTTAGGAAGCAGCCAATTCAAACACAGCTTTTTGGTGTCAGAAACCTGTCCAATTAATTTGTTAGCTAGAGATTTAATGTGTAAACTCGGGTGCACAATTAGCAGCAACCCAGAGGGGTTATTTGTTATGTGGGAAACACCTACACAGGGAGTCCAGCTAGAGGCAGGAGTCCCTTTGTACGTGTATGAATTGCAGTGCACTGCTGGGGAAGTACTAACACATTTTATGACTGAAGTTACTAACACGCTACCTGGTGAGCTGACTAGCGCACATGTTGACCCAGACTGGCAGAGAGTAGGGTTGTGGACAAAACGCATGTTGAGCACAACTGATTGGATAAAAGGACCCCAGTGTAAAGTCATGTACAGCCCAAGCATAGATGTGTGGAAAATGCCAACCCCGTATAGGCTAAATTGTAAAAGGGGGGTTGAGCTTGTAAGTCCTAATATAGTAATTATGGCAGCCTCTGTTACCCTCTCAGAGGAAGAGGAGGAGGAATTGAAAACAGTTCCTGCAGGATTATGGGCACAGGGAAAAAATGATGTGGGCTTAATAAAAGGATGTGAGCCTGTCCACATCACCCCAAAATCTGATTACAGACCACACCAGCACCAATACCCTCTAAAACCAGAGGCAGTGGAGGGTATCAGGCCTGTGTTCCAATCATTAAAACAAGCAGGAGTTATCGTACCATGCCCAGACTCACCAGTACGTACTCCAATTTTCCCAGTTAAAAAGCCAGGGAGAGATGAATGGAGATTTGTGCAGGATTTGCAGGCTGTCAACACGGCAGTACACCCTAGAGCCCCAGAAGTTCCAAACCCGCACACCATTCTCTCTCAGATCCCACCAGACAGTAAGTGGTTCAGTGTAGTTGATTTGGCCAACGCTTTCTTTAGCGTACCTGTGCACAAGGATAGCCAATTTTGGTTTGCTTTCACTTTTGAAGGAAAGCCATACACATTCACGAGATTGTGTCAAGGGTATTGTGAATCACCAACCATTTACAATGCCGCCTTACACCGAAGCCTAGAGGCTTTAGAACTCCCTAAGGGAATAGCCTTGCTGCAATATGTTGATGATCTTTTGATTTGTGGGAGAACACGAGAAGCGTGTAAACAAGCCACGGTGGCACTGCTACATCATTTAGCAGGGGAAGGCCACAAGGCATCCAAATCCAAATTACAGTTTTGTAAGCAGCAAGTGCATTTTTTAGGACATGACATCACTGAACAAACGCGCATGCTGACTAAAGACCGAGTGAATGCCATTTTGACTATACCAAAGCCCATGACGAAAAAACAACTGTTGTCCTTTTTAGGAATGTGTTCCTATTGTAGGACATTCATACCATCCTATGCAGAACATGAGGGACCACTCAGAGATATAATACCGACCAAAGGGTCAAATTCCTCACAGCCGGAATGGACACCGGAAGCTGAGGCGGCCTTCACAACACTGAAACAGCTGTTACAAGTCATGCCAGCGTTAGGCATTCCCGACCCAAACAAACCATTTGAACAGACAGTGGATGTTAAAGGGCAATATATGACAAGTGTATTGACACAAAAACATGGGGACAAACAAAGGCCGGTGGCCTACTTCTCAGGAAAATTAGATACAGTCGCAGCAGGCCTACCTTTATGTGTAAGAGCTGTGGCAGCCGCCGAGAAGGCACTAGTGGCTTCCAGAGACATAGTAGGCTACGCCAAGCTTACCCTACATGTGCCTCATGCAGTGTCAAGAATACTGCAAGATCAAAAAGTGGCACATTTGTCCACTCAGCGATGGCTTAGGTACCACACTGCCTTATTAGACATGCCAAATGTTACTGTGAAACGATGCACAACTCTAAACCCCTCCACTCTATTGCCTACAGAGGAGGAAGGAGAGCCCCATGACTGCCAACAGGTGTTAGAAATTGCAACATCTCCCAGAATAGATTTAAAGGAGGAACCAATACTTAATGCGGACCTGGAATTGTTTGTGGACGGTTCAGCTAAACGTGACTCTCAAGGCACTAATCGAGCAGCATATGCTGTTGTGTCACACACAGAAGTGGTGAAAGCAGAACCACTCCCATCTAATTACTCAGCGCAGGCAGCTGAACTTGCTGCACTCATACAGGCGTGTAAACTAGCACAAGATAAGACCGTGAACGTCTGGACCGATTCCCGGTACGCGTGGGGAGTGGCACATGACTTTGGGGCTATTTGGAGACATCGTAACTTCCTTACGAGCTCAGGAGCAAAGATAAAGAACCATTGCCTAGTAGCAGAACTGTTGGAAGCAATCCAACTACCAAAGAAAGTGGCCATCATAAAATGTGCAGCACACACAAAAGCAGGGGACCCTGTGTCGAGAGGAAACGCTTATGCAGACAAAGTAGCTCAACTCACAGCCACACAACCAGTCCATACACAAATGGCACAAATAGATAATGGAACCAGGATAACAACCAAAGATATCCAAAAACAAGCTACTCCACAAGATTATGTGAAATGGAAAAAAGGGGGGTGCAAACAAATAGGCGGGATATGGGTACACCCAGAGATAAACAAACCCTGTCTCCCCACGGCTTACATGAAAGGACTAATTGAGATTGCTCATGGGAGGAGTCACATGAGCAAAGGGGGGATAGTGGAAAGTATAACAAAATATTGGTATGCACCAGGAATAAACACACACACCAGTAAATTTTGTTCCCGATGCTTGGTATGTGCACAAAACACACCACACGGGGACAATCATACCAAACACGCACCCGCCGGACACCCGCCGCCTAGTGAGCCATTTCAACATTGGCAAATAGATTTTGTAGAACTAACACCAGCTGAAGGAAAGAGGAACATGCTTGTGTGTGTGTGCATGTTTAGTAAGTGGGTGGAGGCCTTCCCAATGGGAAAACAAGATACTGATGCAGTAGCAAAAGCGCTACTGAGAGAAATTATTCCCCGGTGGGGGTTACCACAACGAGTGTCCAGTGACAATGGGACACCCTTCGTACACGAAGGACTAAAAGCTCTGACTAAATACCTAGGGGTAGATATGAGAAAACACTGCAGCTATCACCCTGCTAGTGCAGGGGCAGTAGAACGGACAAACGGCACCATTAAAGGAGGTCTAGCTAAATTAACGCAGGAAACAGGCATGAATTGGGTAAAATGCCTTCCCCTCGTCCTGTGGCAATGCCGAACCAGACCGCAGGCACGAACAGGCTTATCAACTTTTGAGAGTGTTTGGACGGCCTCCCAACACGGGGCTAGGACCGCCCGACTGGGATACTAACCTGATCAATGAATCACTTTTGCAGTATTGTGTGTCTCTGCACAAATCTCTCTCCCATGTGTCTAAGCAGGTGAAGGCAGTTCTTCCCGAGGTGACGGATACTCCACTCCACACCCACCAACCAGGTGATTGGGTGCTGATAAAGGACTTCAGAAGGAAGCGGTGGAACCAGCCCAGGTGGAGAGGACCATTCCAAGTGCTGCTGACGACTAACACCGCCGTCAAAACCGACGGACGAGCAACGTGGATACACCACACTCATTGCAAGAAGGCGCCAGAACGACCTGAGGACTCATGATGAATTCTCTGTTTGTCACTATCCTACTCACTACTCTCGCCCCGATCGCGGGACGACAACTCCTGCCAGAGGAAAGATGCAAAGGCAATATCGCTTGTGCAATGGCATTGGTGACGGCAACCACTGCAGCCTTGAATAAGATTAATGGTTTAGCGTGGCAAGTCCTAACTCTGGCCAATAGGACTGAGACGATTTTTACACTCCTAAACCAAGAATTGCACCAGATTCGCCAAGTAGTCCTGCAGAATAGAATGGCCTTAGATTTGCTCCTAGCCGAGGAAGGTGGGGTGTGTAAGAAGATAAATGTATCATGTTGTTTTCACATCCCAGATTATTATGATAATATAACAGACCTGATTACACATATGAAACAGGACATCCAGGAGCCGTCCCCAGCAGACAATTCATGGTTCTCATGGTTCACCTCGGCCCTGGGCCCGTGGGGACACTGGGCAATGACGGTGCTTTTTCCTGTGCTCATTGTCGTATTGATGGTTATGTGTTTCCTGCCATGTATTATGAATTGTTGTGTCACCTGGGTGACTAATCTTACTCGTGTACAGTATCAACTGTTGCAAGAACTGCCAGAGGGGGTGGATGAGGATTCTGAGGAATTTAATGACCTCCAGGCACTATTCATTGAAAATTAAAGTCTAGATGATGTTGATGATTGACAAAGAATCAAAGGGGGGAAGTGTGAAGGAAATATTGTTGTGTTTCTTTCTCTATCATTGTAAAGCGTGAGAAAGCTTAGCATAAGATTAGAAGAACAGGACGTTCCCTAGAGAACGTCCTTGAAGAAATACACTCCTTCCAAGGAGTTATCTGGTCTCAGCAGAAGCAAACCCTCCCTCGTTCTCTCGAACGCTACGGCTAGTATATAAGGGGAGGGAAATCACCCAAAGGGGAGCGAAGCAAATAGGCACGCTCATTTTTTGAAACTAATAACTCAATAAAATCTTCTTATCCACATCTGACTCCTTGTTTGCTGAATTTCCACCACAGAAGTCATTTTGGAACAAACCTGTGAGGCAACTGTCTTTGAGGCAAAGTGTCTGTATCCAGGGAAGAACATGTGCATGTTCAAGTGCTTGCCCTGTACTTCATTCTCTGAAGTTTACTGAGAAAGACCTGACAGCAGTTGAACACGTTTGGTTGTTGTCTGCTACCTTGTCTCTGTCTCTCTCTGTGTTCGCATGATAGGCACCACTGCATGCCATGCACCAGGCCTCCTTTCTTGTGAGGCTGTCCCTCATGACATCTATGGAGTGCATAATTGAAGACTAAGTGAAAGGATTCCCTTAAGATCTGAATACCTTTGGTTGTTGTCGTACATCGTCTCTGTCTCTCTCTCTATGTGTAAAATGCAGACTGCTCAGGTCATGGTTTTGACAGCTTCTAGTATTTTCACTAGATCCAAAGCAGTGTCAAACCTGTTTTTACATTTAAATGTTTTCATTTGGTTTTACATTTTAATGTTAACAAAATAAGAAACAATACACATTATAAATGTTAGATAGCTACATATTTGTACTTCTTGTACAAACTAAGAAAATAATAGAACACTAATTTAGTTATGTGACATATTGACACCTGAGCAAGACATGGGTGAGGGATAAAAAGGCAGGATATTAGTCACACAAAGCACTGCCAAAAAGTTTTAAAAACACAGATGTGGGGAAGCTCATGAAGACAGGCTCAGCTTTAGTCCACAGTATGCTAAATGGGAAACACTGGAGGATGGTACATGAGGGGTTTAAATAGGGAGAGAGTTAATTAGAAGCAGGTGATCGTGATGGTTGATAAGTGTGTGATTGTGAACCGAGCAGTGGTCGTGGTAGGTGATTTGTGCGGATATGTGTGTACGTGTCTGTGTGTGCGTTCCTGGTTGGGTGCGGACCAGAACCTGACAACTTGTTTCCACTTGATATCAGAATTAGTTGAAGAGAATAGCTGGTCCTGTCCTTTATTGCAACTTAAATATAAACATGCTTTTGAGGGACCCTCTGGAGAATGTCTGAGGGGTACACAAGAGTTTAATTCTTATAAACTTTTTCAAGGGCAATTATGTAAACAACCCTCCTTTTTTTTCCATATTGTTCTTTGAAGTTTCCACCATTATGCTCAAATTACACATGACATTATAAAAGCTAGTCACCTATGAACCTGCGGGCTTATATAGAAGGGAAAATAAACTATGGACTATTTGTGCTCTGCATTCTTGCGTATTTATTTATGCTAGGCTGTACATAATGCAGCCTTAAAAACATAGGATAAAAATCCCCATGTAACACAATTCAGGTTCTGTCTAAATACATGGCTAGCTAGCTAGTTATTTTACAATCCCATTTAGAACATATATCGTCGTGAATGTCCTGAACAAAACATGCTGTACCTAATCCCCATAAATGACATATCTCTCACTGAATAAAAACTTGTATGCTTCAACAGTATACAGTGGTAGAAATGGTGATCACCTTTAAAAGGATTTCTTACTGTAGGCCTATTATAAACAACATGGAGGAAATTAAAATAAAAATACTTGAGTCAGGTGTCTGTTGAATTCCGAGCGATATATATATATAGAGGTTGGAAATTGGTTGTCTAAAAATGAATTGTGATTGTTAAGTCACATAGATGTAAGTGGACATGAAGGGAAAAAATAGTGTGGGTGCCAAGTATGGTGATTGTATTTTTAAAGCTGTAGGAAATGTTACATTCAGAATGTTTGTGAGACAAAAAAAAAAAAAAAGATATAATTACTATCCATGGTATAATTGACTGTGTTGCAGACAACATAGGCAGGGATTAGACTGAAAAATGTCAGAGTATTTTTAATGCTCTTTATTGCTGTCATCAGAGGTTATGCAGCCATATCCTCCCGAGCAAGTACGGCTTCTAATCCTAACAGTTTGGCCGCCTGCAGACACAAATAAAGTGTTGAGCAATATTTAATTACATCTACTTGAAATGCATATTTAATTGCATTGTTAGTATTTATGGAAAACAAGTGTTAGGATTGCTCTGCTCCATTGCAGACTTTCTCACTCTAGCAACTGTGGATTCCATCTCCTCAATCAGTTGGCCCATATCATATTCACAGGAACCATATTCCATCTTTATAAAAGAATTCAGTTTCACCTCCAACTATGAAGAGAAACAGTGTTAAGCAATATTTAATTACATCTACTTGAAATGCATAGTTCATAGCATTGTGAGAATTTATGGAAAACAAGTGTTAGGATTGCTCTGCTCCACTGCAGACTTTCTCACTTTAGCAAACACAGCTTCCAGGTCCTCAATACACTTATCCCTCTCATTGATATTCATATCTTTAGGTTCCACCTGTAGATATGAGTAGAAATATTGTTGAACAGTATTTAAATACATTTAATTGAAATATGACTTTAATTACATTTTGATACATTTGTAATTTATAATTTGTATTGGACTGGAAAGGAAACAAATACAATTTTTATCGCATAGCCGTAATCACATAGCCTGCAGGCCTAATGATGTAAAAATGTGCCCCCAAACATCAAATGTTCAACAGAAATAACAGGACCTGACACACTAAGGTACCGTAGACCCATTCAAATTGTGCTATTGGAATAATAAATTCCAATGCATTCAGTCATTTTAGCTAGTGTTGATTTTGATTCTCGCCACAATTATACTAATAATCAGTGTTACAACTCAGCATGCAAAGTCACCGAACAGTCGACTGTTAATTCTATAGTAAGGAGAATGTAAAACAAACAAACAAAAAACCCACCAACAGTATTTTTTTTTCCTGTAACTGACAAAGATTGCATATGCTAAATGTATGTGTCCTAAATATATTCTAAATACATTTACATTAGTGTTTTTAATTAATTTCTCGAACATTTGTTGAAATGCATTTGTAATTTATATTCAGAGACATTTCAGTGTACTTAAGTACAAGCATTCAATTAGCATCACTGTTCACCATAGCTGTTTTTCCATTTTTTGTGGCTTTTGTCCATTGCCACAGTATGGCTTTAAATCATTTGTCTTGGTTCTACTTTACTTACTATGGCTGATTGAGTTCTCTGAGTAGTGAAGTCCTTCTTCATTAAACGCTTTGGTCTAGTATCTGTTTAAAAAGTAACAGAAAATGTCTTATTAGCGTTGTATAGATACTTAGAACACTGCTACGTAGATCTCTCTCTCTCAGACAGACACACACACACACACAGTTCATCCAAGAAGTCATCCTCTATTCTGGAAGGGTTCTGGGCTCGTGTTTTTTCGTTTTTCTTTTTCCCATATTTACCAAATATCCCGTGCTTCTCAGAAGGAACATGTTCCTTGCGTCTTGGATTGCAATTGTAACTACCGCACTGACCCATAATAAATTTAGTGTACCCGTTATCTGTGATCTGTAGTCTAAAAATGGGTCACAGAAATTGTTCATTTGAAAAATCTGTTCTTTGACTACATCATATTCGCTTAATTGATGCGGCTGCATTATGACATCACACGCCACCCACTGAAATAAAAGCTGAGGATGTCATTGCAGAGGTAGGAGGAGCCAGAGTAGAATATTACAGAATATTACATTGCTTGAATAGTGGCTCTGTCTGCCCTGGGGGTATTATTGAAACCCAAAGGCTGAAAGGATGGGGAGAGAGAGAGAGAGAGAGAGCGAGCGAGCGAGCATGTGTGAACATATTCTTGTCACGGTACGCCCCCCCCCCCCCCCAAACGTCTCCCCGTGTGTGTTTGCTTGTGTGTGTGTGTTCATCCGTGTGGCCATGCTCCCTTGTGTTTCACGGCTGCCCTTCATTGTGTTGTTATTGTTTGCATATATAAGTCCTTTGTGTAAACGTTAACGTTGTCAGTGTTTGATCCCACGATAGCCTTAGTGCTACGTTGTCTTCCATGTCTCTAAATAAACATCATTATATGCATCATTGCTCCTCTTTTGTATCCTGCCAAGCCTCCCTGTGTTACAATTATGATAAAATTGGAAAAAATACTAGATCATAGATTGCAGTCTGAAGTACTTTTGACCTGCTGAGAGTTAGCCTGATTTGACTTAGCCTGTTCCTAACCTTTGTTTAGTATGTTGCATAAAAGCTCATGGAAATATTTCAGATGTAATATACATGTAACTGACCTAGTAGAGCAAAATTACAGAATTGTAAGGAGGAAGTGACGTTCTTGGGGCATATCATTAAAGGGGGAAATACACACAAGCTGTCTCAAAACCGACCACAAGCCATAATTTCGCTACCTAAACCATAGTGGCATACTCCCCTCTTACTGTTTTAGTCCCACACGCATTACACCGAATACTGCAGGACCAAAGAGTGTCACACTTATCAGCCCAGTGGTAGCTGAGATACCACACCACCCTCTTAGATATGCCTAATATAACTGTCAAAAGGTGTATAACACTGAACCCAGCTACACTCCTTCCTACGGAGGAGGATGGAGATCCACAAGACTGCACAGCAGTCTTAGCTGAAGTATATATACCGCGGGTTGATCTCTTTGAAGAAGCCATAAGTAACCCAGACCTATGCCTCTATGTGGATGTGTCAGCATGCAGGGACGACACAGGGGTCAATAGGGAAGCATACGCGGTAGTAACAGATCATGAAATACTTAAAACAGAAGTATTACCATCCTCCTATTCAGCGCAGGCTGCTGAACTAGTAGCACTGACGGAAGCATGCAAACTAGCTGCAGACAAAACTGTTAATGATTTTGGAGCCATATGGAAACATAGGCAATTCCTGACAAGCTCGGGTAAATATATTAGACATCACCATCTTGCTAGAAGCCATTTCGCTGCCAAAGACAATTGCAGTTGTTAAGTGTGCAGCTCACAGGACTACAGAAGACCAAATCAGCAAGGGGAATACTTTTGCAGATAGAGTAGCAAAGGCAGCTGCAATTAAAACCGCTGTGCAAGCAATACAGGAAACCGCTGCTACCCCGCAGGCCACATAACGGGAAATTCAGTCAGGGGCTACCGCCACTGAAGGCACCAGGTGGAGACAACTAGAACCTCCTGTTAACAACCCACGCTGCTGTCAAAATAGAAGGACGAGGAACCTGGGTACATCACACACACCGTAAGAAGGCTCCGACACCAGCCCCAACTCCAAGCAGCAGCACCCAAACAGACTAGGTCAGAACTGTGTTGAGTAGGGTGTTAAAGGCAAGGCCTACCCTTTCGACACTCGGAACCGTCAAGAGACGGTAGAGAAAATCAGACACAGCTAACACAGTCAGAACATAGACTGAATATTAATATGGATGAAGAATCCCATGACTTATGAGAAGACTTGTTACCATTTCAGGGTCCCAACGCCACTGAAGCAGAATGATTAGCAGCTAAATGCCAACAAAATACAGCGTGTATGTCAGCCATTGTGCATGCCCAACATATCGAGCAAGAGTACCTGGTGTGCCAGCACACCAGTGTTCCAAGGACTGTAATCCCTCTGAAAAACGCAGACGTAGGAGAAGTGAATATGACAATCTCTATGTGCCAGGTTATTAACCAGACCTCAAACTGTCCCAGTCCCACTAACCCCGCACCACCGAAAATGATGCTGCATGTGGCAGCTAGTAAGGGTGAGATATTTGTATAGCAGATGAAGCAGCAGGTGCCGGAAGTCTGGTCCAGATGCATCGATTATGTGCAGGTGCACAGCAATGGCACTTGCAGTGACTCCAATAGCAGTTCCCTGTGGAATTGCTCCATGACAACCCTGCAGGGGTATTGGAATGTAATGTGGGTCGGTGGTTCGGTGGCCTATGGTGAATTGCCACAGAACTGGACTGGTTGTTGTTATCCAGCTGTAGTGCGCCCAAGGACGCAGGTGTATACACTTCCCCATGCCAAGCAGCACAGGGTGAGGAGAGACATAACCAGCACAGACTATTGTGGTAGAATTCTGAGGGACCCATGGACCACTCCGGGTGAAACCATTGGTTGGTCCCTTTTCCTGGGCGGTGGCACAGTAGCAGCCCTGCAAAAGATCAATGGCTTAGCTTATCAGTTACTGCAAGTAGTTAATGACACCTTAGCAGCAATAGGTGCCTTAAAGATAGAACAACAAGTGATAAGGGCAGCAGTGCTTCAACATAGAATGGTATTAAATCTCCTAACCATGAAGGAAGGAGGAGTGTGCAAAATGATTAACACTTCCTGCTGTTTTTACATTCCAGATCTCAGCGCTAATATTACTGATTATATGAATCTTATGTGATCTGCCTTCACTCCGCAGCCTACAGTTCCAGTAGCGGCTGTAGCGTTGCCCATTCTGCTACTCATTCTTCTTCTTTTTCTTCTTCTTCTGTGTTTACCTCCTTTTTTGTCATTGCGTGTCAGACGTCTTTCTAGTGTGTTCACCATGCCAGCGCTCAGCGGCCATGCCAATGACCAACCCCAGCTCTTTGAAGACATTCTGCTCCGCAAGATGGGCGGAGCTGGTGATCCACATGAAGACATCGTAGTGCTATTTGCTGAATAAATGTGTGATAATGTGTGATATAGGGGGGAAATGTTGTGGAAATGTACCTTACTTCATTTTGTGGAAATTTATTTTGCTTTATTTTACTTTGCTTTATGTTTCTATAGTCACAGCATAACAGTCTGCAGATAAGCATGTGAGTCAGGTACACCAGCTGCTCACATACCGTTCTAACCATAGCGATAGAAGAAGCCTTCAGCGCTCAGGCTAACCAAAACATGAATTAGCTGATACTCTGTAGGAGTCGTTTTTCTTTTTTTTCTCTTTCTTCTGTTCTCTGTATAAGGGGAGGGGGACCGTACTGCGCGTCAGTCCTCTTACTCTGTTATACAGGGGACAGAACTCAATAAAATTTTACTCTTTACTACTCAATGCATAAAGCTGTCTGTGTTTGATGTGCTCTCATTTTCCCACCACATCCATTTAGCAGTACTTCTGAATAACCGAAATGGCTTAAAACAGCTGAGGGGATGTTTGAAACTGAGTGATAAGATGTTCAGCAATTTATATATGATAATACAAGGCAGTAAATTAAATTTGGCTGAACTGGACAATAGTACCTGGCATGAAAAGTATGTCGTAGAGAGAGTAACAAAAAACTCAACCTCTCACCTCGCGCTCTGAGATGTCTCCGTCACTGTCTGTAGTGTCCTCTAGGATACTGCTGCCCTCACTAAAGTGTGTCACCCTGACCGGGTCAAACATCTCTTGAACATAATAACTACACAATGGAAAATCAGCTTCAAGTGCTGCACTGAGCAAGAGTGCACTGTAAATGGCCAGATATAAATGGCAATGTCAGTAGTAAATTTATATATGCAGTCATGGAACAGGACCTAGCTGTAGAGCACAGCTTTAAGGTGCATATTATGATGTGCTCTTAGCAATCATCCTCCTGGCTGTGTCTTGCTCTTTTGGCCAAATGTTTCTCTTCCAAAGCAGACAGACCAGACTTGCTGCATATTACTCCGTGCACTATAAATAAACCACATGTATAATGCCTTGTAAACAATGGAACAAGGGAAATTTGAATTGTGACTACTCTGTTAAAGGGGCGGATAAGGCAACCCACCCAAACCCCCCCGAAAGCTGTTCTGTTATCTCTAATTGCTATGCAATAGTCCTGTGATTAACTCAAAGGCTGGAGAAGTTTCACCTTTCTCTACTTGAATCCTGAAGGCTGTTCGGTTCTGTCGCCCACAATCCATCCTGTGTAATTAAACATTCACATCATAACTCGACCCCGTGCAATAGGGCAAACTCACTCGGATGGGGGAAAGGATCACAGACTACCTGTACTGCTGCCGCAACTCTACGGCCATTCCAACAACATCCACATACATTCCAGCAACATCCTATTATAAGACACAGTGGGCTTAAGTACACCCATTTAATAGCATGTTGGACCTTCTTTGGCCTCCAGAACTGCAGCAATTCTTTCTGGCATAGTTTCCACTATGTGCTGAAAATACTCTGCAGGAATCTTGGTCCAATCTTCATAGGATATTTTCTCTCAAATTACATGGAGGGACTGACATGTTCTAAACTGCCTGTTATACTCTTACAGCCGCTTTGAAATACAAAAAAAACATATTTATCTTCCACTCCACTCAAGGATGGCCACACTTGGAATTTCCCTTGGCACATTTAAAACATTGTGTGAGCCAGATAGCTTCTGTTTTCAACCTCTGAGTATTAGTGTTCCATGCTTATGAGATGCTTCAACACGTCCATGCGTGTTGTAAAGAAACAAAGTGTAAGCAGTATTAATGAAAGTGCATCTCTACCTCAAACTCACCAGTGTAACAATTACAGTTTGTGAAACCTAATTTTAAATGGCGATCAGCCTTCATAACAAATCTCCAATAACAAATAAGCAGAACTCACCTTGTTAAGTGTTTGTGTTTGTTTGTGTGTGTGTGTGTGTGTGTGTGTGTGTGTGTGTGTGTGTGTGTGTGTGTGTGTGCAGTTTTAAGCATAGCAAGGCACTTCAGGGTTGCCAGGTGGAGCCTTCCTGAAGACCCTGATACTGAAACAGCATTAAAAGCTGCAATGGCACTGTAGTTGTATTTATCTGCACTAATACAGCTTTGAACTATTGCACTCTTACATACAGTAAGTTTCTGTGTACCGGTGTACATTTCTGTGTACCTTTAGTAAATAAAGGGATTCTATTCTAATATTACAAGTGCTAGAAGTGCTGAAACTCCAAACAGTGAAGAAACCAGTGGAGCTTAATGACTGGTCAGATGAAGAGAGTGAAGTGAGGAGTTTCCTTCAGTGTCTGCCATGTCCCAGCTGAGGTGAGTGTGAAGCTTTTATTAGTACTATAGGAGTTTTGTTTAACTTTGAAACTGATGGTGTCACAGCCATTTGTGGCCGGGAGTCTAGAAGAGCATAATTGGCTGTACTCTTAGGGAGAGAGGGAGTGGCATACGCTCTCTCCCCTGTCAATTACAGAGACACCGTGCAATCAAGGGCGTCTATAAGTTCACGCGTCAGAAGGGGGAGGAAAAGACTATTTTCTGAGTACTTAGAATAACATTCCGTATTTTTTGGAGAAAGTTTTCTAGAGTGTTTTCATGTAGAGAGAGAAATGAGTGGCTAAAATGTCAGAAACATTAAGGAGACAAATGGGGAATACTATAACAGCTCTTTCCATGTGTTAGTGACACCAGCGTTCCCTCTTTTCCCAGATGGTAAAAAAGAGCCCTGACTCTTGCAAACTTCATTTTTTTGTAGAACAAAGAGAAAGATAAATAACTCGCTTTATGGCCTTTTTCCACTCATGCATACCAAGTCCACTATGCATCCAAACATTGTCAGAATAGTAGGAGTGCAGACTTTGAAAAATGATCTTGTCATGTAAACTCAGTAGCTTTGTCCCTGGTTGTCTAGTGGTTAGGATTCGGCGTGTTCACCCCCGCGGCCCCGGTTCGATGCCTGGTCAGGGAAAAACCTCTTTTTATGCTCATATAAAATGACAGATTCTGCATTAAAACATAAAGTTTGTGTGAGTTGGAGTTGAGCCGACAGCCTAAGGATGACAGTTTTAACTTCTACTCTACCAACTGACTTATTGAAAGCGACATGCAAGTAATCCCACATGTCCAAACACCAGTATGTTGGCAAGAAACACAGCCAGTTTTGGATGTTTCAATTGTTAAGTTCATTTGACACAAAGAAGAAAGATCGCATTGTATAAGTTGTTCAGCTACAAACAGATATATCTTTTGATGACATTTGGAATCATACTGGACTTTGTGTACATGAATGGAGAAAGGCCATAAATGGTTAGAATATCATTCAGTGCTTTTGGAGAAAAGTTTCGAGAGTTTTGTCATGTAGTGAGAGAAATGAGTGGCTGAAATATCAGGCATTAAAAGTGCAATTTGCACTCATGGAAAGAAAATTGCTTTCATGTGGACCGCATTGAGATATCGATCTGCCTGTGGAACATAACACCTCTTAAGAGGCTTGATTTGTGCTCTCAAGCTGCAATGGTGGTTTTCTCATGGCTTCTAAAAGAAGAGGCTGTGGTCAGGGTGGAGTGAGTCTTTGATAACCAAGATTGTTGTTGTTTTGGCCTTCGAATAGACAATGGCATTACCCAGTGTCAGGTCTTTCTCAGTAAACTGCAGAGAATGATATAGAGGGCAAGAAATGGTCAAGCACAGTTTTATTGGGTGTGTGTCTGTAAAAAAAACTAGAGCTCTCTGATACATTTTTGGTTCAAGATTTAATCATCATGCAAATGATTGTGATTAACGCTTTGTCTGTTTAATTCAAATATTATACTATAAACCTAATATTTTAATAGGGTTGGCAACTTTCTAGATCCGATTACTACATGTGTGTGAAGTACAGGTGCTGTAGCTATATGGTATTAAATTGTCCACAGTAGCCTAATTATAATATATACAACCAAAAATGCATCTAAAATAAACACCAGAAACCTGGGCTAACGCTGATGTACATATATGCATTAAATCTAAATAGGACTGCTCTATAGGTAGGATAACAGCAGAACAATTGTCCTGCCATATAAGCAAAACAAGAGCCTGCTAAAGCCACCAAGAGGGTGCCAAAGACCATGTATTTATTTCTATTTGATTTTTTACCTGTGTTATGTCAGTGGCAGCTAAGATTTCTGCATAGGGCCCCACACAGGCTTGGGCCAGCCCTGGTAACACAGTGTCGTGCACTGGAAAACCATCAAGCCAGTTGACTATGCTACCAGTGTTGTTTATGTAACTGTGCAAATAAACTGCAAACACAATTACTTTTAGAAGTATCATCCAGTTTGTTTTCACAATTGCCAAAATGTAATGAATCACAGCCAGTGTTCTAAAACAGAGCTGGAATGTATTCCTGGCTGATGTGGTTACAAAAAATAAAAAAATAAATAAAAATTTTAATTGGTGGATGAATTTTCAATGAAAGTGCTTCACTCAGCAGCCATTAATGATTCTTCTGTCCAGTATGAATAAATTGGAATTCCTATCCTTGTATCGGGTGCAGCAATTATGTGTAACAATTGTGAAGCAAAAAAGCAATAGTGAAATTTTAATATAACAATATAGGTTCTATAGAACATGATCTGCATGCATATTAATTAGGCTATGCAAATAACACAACTACTTCGGTAGCACATCATTCATGCCTGTTGAATAGGCAGTTTTCTGCTTTGCAGATACTTGAAATCTTTTACTAATCTTTCCCCAAATCCAGTAGGAGCTGCCTTTTACATTAACATGCCAGGATACACACTCACTGGATGTTTAATCTGTCTAATGGGTAAGATATATTCTTATAGTCAAGAAAGATATTTTTTAATTATTAATCAGTTAAGGAAGTCAAGCTATTGCATTTTGCTGAGATGAAGGAATATTGCATAACCCTGTACTGGCCAAATAATTAGATTTGATGTGCTATTTTGTGGATTAATCCCATAACTGAATTATTCACATGGTTTTATAGCCATGGTTAATACTCGCTGTCAAAATGGTGAGGTTCATAACAACCTCTTTCCTTCATAAGGAAACTTCCTGTTTTTGAAACTGTTTCAGCATTCTAGCTCTTACTGCTCTCTATCTGTTTAACAAATTTTTCGTTGTATTTAATTACTTTCTACCTGGAAACTGGTAAATTCCATGGAAAGCTACTTTATCATCACAAACTATATCTAAGGAACTACCACAAACATAAGTAATGTTAACATTTTGCTTTTCATCATGACTTATGTTCTGTTTCAGAGCACTGAATGCAGCATGTTTATTCTTCGTCATTAGTAGCAGTTTTATCTGTGAGAAGTGTAGATGAATTGTTAGTCTGACAGAGAAGACTCTAGCACTAGAAGTACGCATTCAGACAGCAAGGCGAATGGGTGACGTTACGGCAAAGTAGACGAGCTTCAACCAGCTCATCGGATCACTACACATCCCCAACATTAAGTAGCAAAACCCCAGAGACCTTCTGCCTGTACTGGCCAGACTTCAGATCAGAAGGTGAGAGAATACAGTCATGTGTTGTGTGGCTCAGATTGTTCACACAGTTAGTAACAGTCCAAACACTTTAATTATACTGTACAGCATGAGACCTGGAAATGTGTGTCTGTGTGTGTGTGTGTTCTCCCCAGGCTGAGCTCCAGCTTTGTACTGTCCATCTTCAGAGAGATCTATCAGACTGGCTCTGATCACTGTGTGTCCAGTTTGCTGAGTTCAGCAGAGAACTGCATCAACTTGAACAGCAGAGAGCTGGACTCTGTCCACTGTGCTGCCCTGCGCTTCACCCTCCAGCACTGCACAGCAGTCTCTCTCAGCCTGCTTTTCACCTCCATACCAAAGGCGGAGCTGGAGAGCATTGAGCCACTGCTCTAACACGTCTCCCGTCTCAGGCTTGAACTTTTCTCACAATCAGAATTTTAACACAGAACTGGTCTGTTTAGGGAGTGTTATATAAACGTTTATGTACGTTTATGTGTTTTTCACGAGTTTCCTCAAAAGTCATTTTGTGCCAGCATCACTTAGGTTTTACTGAGACTCCTGTCAGGTAATCAGCAATATCCATGAATATTTACTTCAGAATAAAATGACTTTCTGGAGGAAATTGTTAAATTTAGGTGAAATATTTATATTAACCTGAAATTAACTGCCCTGCCACTGTCTGTGTGTGTTTTGTTTTCTCCGTGTTGACAGGCTGCTGTTGCTGAGGCTGCTCCACTGCTACAGTGTCTCTGAACTACAGCAGGGGGCAGCAGCAGCAGATCTGCTCTTCGCTCTGCAGCACAGACTGGATTTCTCCTGCTGCTCTGCTCTGGACCTCACAGCAGACACACAGAAACACACACTGACTCTGAGCACTGAGGACTGCAGAGTCGTCTCCATGGTCATCCAGAGAGCGAGCTCTCACACACACACACACACACACACACACACACACACACACACACACACACACACACACACACACACACACACACACACACACACACACACACACACACACAGCTCACTCTACACGGCTGTGAGGGCAACTCTTCCCCATTTTACACACAGTCACCCTTCAGTAAGCCACTGACTCAACACCACACAAAGTAGGGAAACATTCTGGAAAAAGGAAAATAATTTTATCATTTGAAACAAAATGTGTGTAAATAGCATTAATGTTAGTAGTTATGTGAGTGTGTTAGTGTTTTGTGACTCTACATGTTGGTGAACGTTGATTGTGTTCAGCTGCAATAAAGCCATGCTGCTCCAGTTCCTGTCTCTTGTCTGTGTGGGGACTGATGTGGAGTGTGTGAGACGCGCTGTGGCTCTCTCCCGGGCTCTGGGTAAGATGGTGATCACCATCTTACCCAGAGCCCGGGAGAGAGCCACAGCGCGTCTCACACACTCCACATCAGTCAGACCCGGCTGGACCAGGCCTATAGGTCACTGGCACTGTTTCTGGAACATTCTGAAGGGCTTTCAGAACTGGACCTTAGCCACTGTCAGCTCACTGACCACTGCCTGCAGCTGCTGTTCGCACACCAGCACAAAGCCCACATCCTGCAGTGAGTGGACAAGCGGGAGGAGGGATGTGTAGAGAGTCTTGATTGTTGAGTGCACAGTGAACACTAACATAGATATAACACATTTTACTCTTTTTCTCACAATTTAACACAAAATCCAGCAGGGTGACTGAATGTAGAAGCTGTGTGTGTTCATTGTAAAGCATTGTAAGTTCCTTGAAAGGCTTTATATAAATGTAACTTTGCTCATTCAGTCATATCCTGTGTTCCTTCAAGGACTTTATTTTTCAAAAGCAAACAGCAAAAAGCTTGATTTTCTTGGTGATTTTATTTGGAAATGACGACCTCTCTCACTGGCTGCCTGGATCACTGATCACTGCCTGTACTTGGCAGGATGGATCTCTGTGGTCTACAGAATATCCAGACTGCTTGTAGAAACACATGTTCTCATTAAAAAGAGAAATAAGGCATAACAGACTCTTTATGATTTACAGTTTCATGCCTGATAGATAACAAGTCATGTGTACAAGAACTGAAAGAAATGATATTTTGTTTAAAATGTCAAAATGCATAATTATCTGGCCATTAATGACTCAGGTCCACTGACACAAATATACTATTTATTGCTTTGCTTATTCATTCATTTGCTAATTCAATCATTCGTTTATTAATTCATTCGTTCATTACTTTAATTCATTGATCTATAAATCTACAGGTGTTTGTACTACTACACGGTGATTTAGTAGAGGGAGGTGTGTTTGGGAATCCTGAACAATGTGGTAATTATAATCCATCTAATTTCAACCTCAGTCACAATGACATCACTGATGTGTCAGCAAAGAGGATCTATGATACTTTCTCCACCAACAACAATATTCACACTGTGAGGTAACTGTGTGTGTGTGTGTTTAGGCATTTAAAATAAGGCTGTATTTATTTGAGTTTAAAATTTCAAATTTAAAAGCCTATTTTGATTTTATAGGCTCTTCAACAACAGAATTACAGGCATACAAATCTTCCTCTCAGACAAGTGCTTTGAAGTCTGGTGATGTTGATGTGTTGTTGGCACAGTAATGATGAGATTTCATTTTTCTAGATTATTGGGACTATCCAAATTATATTTTTGTTTTAAGTGAAAAAATGTAATGATTAAAAAACAAATTTTAGTTATCTTATACATTTTAAGATTACATATAAAAATCAAATACTCAAAATTTATTTATAAAGTACTTTTTAAAATTGTATTTTATTTTATTTTATTTACAACAGGTGCTATTACAAAGCAGCTTTTCAATTGTCCAAGTCCAAGCCCCCAGTAAGCAAGCCAAGGGTGACAGTGGCAAGGAAAAGCTCCCTAGAGCATGAGGAAGAAACGTCGAGAGGAACCAAGACTCAAAGGGGGTCCCATCCTCCTCTGGCTGTTTAAAGAGAGACATAAATTAAAAAATGAAATAAGCATTTAATGTTTAGTCCAACTTTCTGGAGGTTCTAGACTTGTGTGCATGTGTCTGAGACCCAAGTCGCAAGAGAACGTCCATTAAGGGCAACAGAGAGTAGCTGGTTGGGGAGGAGGTGGTGTGGGCTACAACAGGGGACATCAGGGGATGATGGGAGTAGCCAAGGCATCTGAGACAGGATGAGGCTCAGTAACATCACAACATCAGGGGTAGGTGTACCTCGGCAGAGTCCACTATCAGTCCAGTGTATTAGAGCAATGATGTTTGATTCCTACTCAAAGAACATGTGATATTTCCAACATTCACTTTAGGTATCAATGAAGTTGTGACATCAAGCAAAGGAGGACAGTGAGACATGAGTAGACAAGCACAAGTTGGACCTATTAGGGACAATGAAACAAAACCTGAAGACAAGAAAACAGAAATGAAAGCCTGAGTGAGCTGAACTGAACTGAATCAAACTCCTACCGCTATATGGACCTAGCTCTGTAATATAGTTGAAACTGTAAGTTGCTATAGATAAGCGTGTCTGCCAGATGTCTGCTCACATTAAGCAGTGCAGTTGTGCAGTGTGAACATGGCATCTGTCTTTTACAGCAAAATCAAATTATTTTATTATTCTTTAAATGTCTTTAAATGTCTTCATGGTCTAGCAACTCATGATGGCATTAGCACTTGAAAGCAAAAAAAACAAACAAAAAAAACCAGCAAAACAAAAACATCTCAAAACACACTTATTGCATTGAGTTCTGTTTAGATGACTTTTGATTTTATATTAACACATCTACTGTTATCTATTTACCTTTTCCTTTTATCATTATATATGTCATTTTATTTTTTATCCTTTGGGCAATTAGTCTCTTCTCAATGCGTTTTATTTTTTGTGTGCAGAAAGAAGGGGTAAGAAGATGCATATACAGAGGTCTGGACTAGCTGTGCTGTCAAAGGTTAGGGGAAATGAAATAAATAAATGTTCCAAAATGTTTTTTTAAATAGTTTAGTATCCAACATTTTAAATTCTAACATTTATGGTTACCCCCAGCAGTGATCAGTGGTAGCTCAGTGGTTAAGATACTTGACATGTAGTCAGAAGCTTACCAGTTCCAGCCCTACTGCTGCCAAGTTGCCACTGTTGGTTTGCTGAGCAAGGCCCTTAACCCTCAATTGCTCAAGATATACTCACTCGTAAGTCACTTTGGATATAAGTATCAGGTAAATGTATGATTGTGTTTTTTATAATCTTGTACACATAAATGTCATATTCAACCAGAATATGTAAAACACACTGTCAAATCGTGTTTATAAAAATACGTTTTAGTTTTAATTAATTTCTGTAACTTCATGTCACTTATGTTGATATGGTTGTTGGCTCAGACAACAATGGCCACAAGAGGGAGACAAAGAGCTTCCCTAGTAATCAATGAAAACAGGCATACCCTGTAACTGTATGCTATACTATTCTTTTATTTTATATTTTTCCTTGATGTCCACTTACAATGTTTGCATGGCTTTATGTTCCAAAAATAATCATAATCTATTTTACACAAATATTTTCCAACCTGTTTATCTTGTAGAATTAAATAGGACATGTATTACATTACGAAGAAAGAATTCTGCGCTGCATACACTTAGACATCGGTAATATAACTTGCAGTTATATAACTTCTAGTGAAAATCCTTGAAGCAGTCAACACCATCATCTGAGTGAGCTCCATTTAACCCTCTGAAGTTAAACAAAGAATTGCAGCTAAATGTGTGAACATTATCACATGTGTCAGTTCATAACAAGTTAAGCTTCATAATAAGTCACGAAGTCAAGACAATTCATACCTAAGCATTACCTTGTTTGATGTGTTTATTGATGTATTTGGGTATAACCAGGTCATTTGCCTGTTTTTATGTATTGATCTTTATTGCTCCAAAAAACTACTCACGTCTTCCAATGTTCTTGATCCCCACTTCTAAGAAATAGTAAATGGACTAATCCTAGTTGTGGATAAATATAAGACTAAACAGCTGTGAACTAATTCCACACGAGGGGAGTCATCACTGGAAAGGTGTCCTGGTGCGAGGTGTGCAGTGGTCCCTGTCCTGCGAACACAGAGAGACACAGAGGTGAGATACCAGTTAAAAAGGTTTGAGAAAGTACATCCTCCACTGACCAGATTCTGTTGTTTAAATGTAAATGGTTCTGTGACTTGAACAGGTCTGCTCCTTCTCTCAGCCAATATAGAAACAGCTAACTGCACTACAACAAGTACACAAGGTGTAATGAACTTGCTATGAGAATGAACTCAGTAAGTAACTCAAAAAGGATAGGAGCTTCTCCTTCCTGTTTTCTTTGTTCTCTTCTTGTTAGTGTTTGTATTTGCTCTTTCAAAACACTCCTGCACTCATTCCTCACACTAAAACATGAACCTGGTGTTGTTTACACAGTGACTTGGTGTGAGGCATCTGATCCACGATTTCCCCCTGGGGTCACAGGTCTCGTTTGACGCCTTTTTTTTCTCCTTAAGACAAAAACAAATTCAAATAAGAGCAGAAAAACTGAGCAGAAATAAACAACTATTAAAATTCTAGATGCACTGTGGAATGTTCAGAGAAAAACAAGACACTCCAGTGTCTATTCTATTTAATATGTGGTATTTAACTGTCAATATGGGGACATTACGACAAGGGAGTGGGCTCAGCTGACCTGTCTATGATTTTATTTTATTTTATTTTTTTAATCCTAGTCTTTGATTAAGTTAAGGAATTTTTCTTTCAAAGAAAAGAAAAGGGATGGAACATCTGAAACACAAACAGAAAAATAGGTATGCATTTATCTAATAAACTGATGACTACGATTAGGTGAGACAAGTTTTAGGATATAATAATAAGTGTATAATTTCCATCACACTTTTCACCTGAGTCTCCTGTGTTTCTGAATAAAAGAAAGTAATATAACACAAGCAGTTATACAATTTCCGAAAGGCATATTATTTAGAAATAAAGAAGAACTTGGTTATTATTTGGTTATTAGGACACATGAGGAAAGCATTTTAGTTGCATTCATTTTGCCAAAGACATCCATGACTGAAACAAGCTTCCTGTCACCACTGACCACCCTCCTAGCGTTCATGTCTCCACGGTTTCCCTGTCTAGTGTCTTTATTTTGATTTACTCCCTTGTTGTGGTTCCATTCCTTCGTTTCGTTTTCTGCACCCCTCATAATTTGCACTTGTGTCTGGTTTAATGCTCATGTGACCATGTTTTTAAGCCCTGTTTTAGTTTAGTCTTGTTGCTATTTATTGTAAGTCCAGCTGCTGTTTGTTAATCGAGGCTTCCGTGCATGTGAATATAAGCCTGAATGTTTATCCTCGCCCCAATGTTATAGCCTGCATCCCTGGTTTGTCTTCGTGCACTTTTCTTTACTTTAGTTTATCGTGAATTCTCGGACTCTCCAGGTTAATAATTTGACCCTGGACTTTGGATTTGCCCCTAATAAATCTCACTCTTTTCCACACAATGCGTCCGCCTCCTTACCGCTCATCGTTACACTTCCCCAACCTGCTATATTTACATTAAAACTCCGTCAACAGCAGTCTTTAGCGTTGAGGGTTTTTTTTAATCTGTGTAAAATTACATAATTTCTGCTGTTTCAGAAGTGAAGGATTTGCGTGCTCTAAATTTTCATCATGCCAATGCACAGAGGTTTTGGTATGGAGATTTTATCCCGATCTATAGGAGCAAGTGTGATGGACTATAAAGTTGACGAGAAAGAAACCATCCGTTTCGCCGCCGTTTATGTCCATAGATGCTGCTATTACCAAAACTAGTACTGCGCTGATTCTTAGAGGACGGTTGATTTGACCGGATGTCGCAGCAGTACGGCCGACTACTCGTGATCATAACGTATTCATGACAACTCAGCCCTTTTTACGACTGAGGTGCTCACACGACAACGCGTGATCTTGCACCTTTTATGTGTTTTAAGAAAAACGCTCAGTGTTTTAAAGAGCAGCAGCGAATTTTGATCTAACGCGTTACTAAGCTCTGTGAGCAGAGTAATTTCTCCCATTGTGTTGAAATGAACAGGTGTCTGTTATTAGTTCAAGCATTGTATGTTCTTTGAAAGGCTCTATATAAATGTAACTTTGCTCATTCAGTCATATCTTGTGTTCTGTCAAGGACATTTTTTTGAAAACAAACAGCAAAAAGCCTGACTTTCTTGGTGATTTTATTTCTCTTACTGGCTGCCTGGTTCACTGATCACTGCCTGTCCTTGGCAGGATGGATATTGTGTGTCTCTGAAAATGTATTAATATTATTAGTATGTGCCTAACGCTCCTCTCTATTCCAAAGCTGACCCGATTTCCATAATTCTCGTATTGCATAAGACATTTATTCCCATTATATGTTTTAGCATTCAGGTGGTCATTTTTCTTTTCAACAGTTATTGGCGTGATCCAATAGATCCAAAGTCAAACGAGTACGCACATCATGTGTTGAACCCATCCATAGTATTTTTCTGCTTATCTAATATGCCAATATTTTCTCGTAACCATCCCACCAAGTCCTAAAAACACCCAAACCTAAATGCTTAGTAACTACAGTAAAGCTTGTGTCAGTGTCTTAATTTATATTCTGCATTAGTTCATCAAATGGTTATTTATTGAGAGTGAGTCTGTATTTTGTATTTGAAAAAAAAAATAAAACTGTCAGCATTAAGCAGCTTTGTTGTCTGGTTTGAAGGCTGTGGTTGTGCTATTTTTCTGGCCTTTCTGGTCAACTAATTTCTGTACCCAGTCATTCCATCAAGGGAGGTGTGTTGCTATTGAAATGTCTAACTTCCTTCATCTAGGGAATTCATGACATACATTAGAATTACATTTATTATAGCTGCAGGTGGCAATTAAGGGGTCCAATCATTTTATCACATCTGCACAACTTGGTTGCTGATGACATGCCATATTTAGTTCACCAGCCTTTGTGGTTGGTTTTGACGTTTTGTTTCCAGGAATGTTGTATTTTGAAACCAATCTCTCAATTTTCTCTGCTGAATTGCTTTATATAAATATTATTTTTCTGATTCGACATGACTAAGAAATATAGTTCCCCCACAAGGTCAGTTCACCCCAAATGTACTTGCATTCACAGTATGTTCATATACACCATTGAAGTTTGGTGATAATCTAACACTCTATGGCTAAGTTTTAGCCTATTAATAAAAATCCTGCTCTTGGGGATTGATAGTTAAATACACATATTTTTGATCATTATTTACAAGAAGATCTGCATTTTTTACATTTAAAAGGTATCTCTAGATCAAAAGGTCACTGACTTGTTTGAAAGGTGCATTTGCCCAACTAATTTAGGTATCAAAAATCAGGCTAAAAAAAGGTTTACGAAACGTATTGAACTTTTTTTATGAAATAGTCACAAAGTATTGCACTGTATAAACTGCATTTCTCATGCACAATTGGTACACAATGGGATTGACTCATTTTTCTTTTTTTAAATACCTTTTCATATGTCAGAGGGGCTCTGTTGGCAAAAATGTCCTATAATTGCCATGCTAGCTCAAAGTCCATAAATCAATACTCATGTCAAGTTTCATAAGAATTACTCAAAGAAGTCTTCATTTTTTTTTCAGCTGTTTTGAATGAATCAGTACACCTTGGAAAGATTGATAGGTATGTAAGGGCCATATACCATACAAATATCAACATGTTTCAGTCTCATCAACATATTGATACCAAATTTGGGAAGATTGGAGAAAGGTCCTACGACTAGTGTGTTACAGTTCATCAGCAACATAAAAAGTAGTAGGATATTTAAATTTAAAGTAATTTCTACAAGAATCAACGTTACAGAAGTCCACTGAAGCCAGTTCTATGATTAGCCAATTACCTGAAAAACATTAGCCAATGTTTGAGTCATCCTTAGGAATCCTTCAGCTTGCTTACAGAAGCAGTATGCAAAATTTCATCTTGATCAGAAGAGCAGTCGTTGAGAAACAGTTATTTGCAATATTATAATGCCCCATATTGACAAAACTGCTACATTTGGTAAGCTACCTCAAAGTCAATACTGGTATAAGTCTTTTAAATTTCATGAAATCTGAACATGTCCTTCAGGAGTGACAGCTAGTTAAAGTTAAAGTTAAAGCCTGACCTTTGTACTACTAATTTGTACTACTAATATTAGTGTCTAATGTCTTTTCTTTTGAACATCTGCAAATGTTAAATATAGTTTTGTCTGCAGTTCATAAAGGAAAAAGCAAAAATACATTAGAGTCAGAACTTGTTTCTTTGTCACACAGTTTTATTATTTTTTTTTAATTATTGCATTGTCTTTTAGCACACGTTGGCAAATGTGTCCATCCTCTTGTCGATTGTCCTTGGACTTGTCTTCTTGTGCTTGGACAGCAGCTGCTGGTGCACCTTCCTCTGCTCCTCCTGCTCCTCAAGTTTGGCCTCCTTATGAATCTGCTCAATGGTCTTGGGCCCGTGGTCAGCTCGCCGCGACACCCAGTTATTCTAGAAAAGCAAAATCAGCAGATGCATACTTTTGCATCACCATGCGCTGGAATGGCAAACACAAACACACAAACACAGGCAGAGTCTCTAA
The DNA here is from genome assembly GCF_041902795.1 of Electrophorus electricus. Classification (NCBI taxonomy): domain Eukaryota; kingdom Metazoa; phylum Chordata; class Actinopteri; order Gymnotiformes; family Gymnotidae; genus Electrophorus; species Electrophorus electricus. The sequence continues at coordinate 106,077 of NW_027658790.1, read as the reverse complement.
CCAGTCGCAGGTCGATGACGTCCTGGAGCAGGAACCGAATGCGTGAGGAACCCCTCCTCTCCTTCACTGTCTTTTCTATATATTTAAAGTAATGATCCATTTTTGGCTGAGAGAGAGAGAGAGAGAGAGAGAGAGTGTAAGAGAAACGTCGACAAATTTCAGATATTCTTCACCTTTCGATTCGATCAGGTGTGCTCTCAGCTGAACTCATGTCACAAGACGTTTATGACTCTTATGTAAACCCTGCTGCCTTGCACGTTGGTCAGTGCTGTAAAGCAGTTCACTGCCACTGTGGGTGTAGCTGTGCTGTCATCAGCTGCACTTGGCTTTGGGGAATCCAGGGTGCAGCAGCAGGAGGTGGCAAACGTGGAGGAGGCTGTGAGAGCAAAACCTTCTAACAGCTGACCAGTCCTGAATAAAAGCCTTTCATTTTGTCAGCTGCAGTAGGAGCAGAGCTAACAACCACACTAACAACTTCTCTAAACAATATGAACTTGGACACTTTTAAAATCATTGCCAAGGCCTAATAATACACTGATATCAGCACAGCATGCTAGTCGCACTATAGATGATGATCCTAATTAGTTGGCTACCCTGTAGTCAGAGTGCAGGCAACAGGCAAGCAACAGAAAACACTGACGGCAAAACTTTTATAAACAACATTTCAACATGCTTGTTTTTTGGTTAAAAGCGTGCATGGAAAAAAAAACCCCACAATAAAAAAGACCAGGAAACTTGAACACAAATAACTGTCACACTAGTTGGTGACTGAACTGTCAACATCACAACTGCCATTCCTACTAGAGACAAAATTGACAGTCAATATACAATATCCAAAACTTCTTCATCCAGTTTCGATGTGTAAAGTACTTGTTGTGAAAAACGCAACACAGACCAAATCTGGACAAAATCCGCACAGCCGCTGCACTGCACACTAGCACTCATCTACACATGCGCCGTAAACCTTTACATGACATATTAAAGATAAACCGATGCAAGTGCTGAGCATCTGCTGAGAATATTAAATCAACCCAGACCAGGCCCGCGGCCTGCTTACCCTGGCCTTCTCCAAGTCCAGGTCTTTGCCGATGGCTGTGAGGAGGTGGCACAGACGCTCCAGGCTCTCCTCGCTGTGGTTCATGAACAGCTTGACCACACAGTCGTGCATGATGGCCTCTGACAGCATGTGCAGCTTGAACAGCTCCCCGATGAACTTGATGTTACCGATGGACCTCCTGTGGGCCTTGTCCTTCGCCTCCTCCAGATCCTCCTCCAGCCTCTCCCGCTCTCTGGCCTTGCGAGGAGTAACCAGAACAAAGACAAAAGCAAGAAACAGCGCGTTTGGACCCGATAACGACCTGGCCGCCTCCCAGCACTGCTGCCGATTTCAGTCCCCTTTCTCCTGATCTGTGGGTTGGTGAGTCGGGTAAACTAGACAGGAGTGCTGCTTACTGAAGTGGCCGCTTCCAGCTGGTGCCGCAGCTTCCCCAAAACATCATCGTTGACCTTGTCCTTCTCAAACTCCTTCTGACAGCGGTTCAGCAGCAGCTTTTGGAAACCCACAGTGCTGGTGGGCTTGTCTGCCATGGGCACTTTTAACTACACAGGAAAGACATGTAGGAGAAACACTTGGGTATAAGACAGTGTTGAGAGTTCTGTTACTAAATAGAAGCTGATTAAAGCTCCATGTCAGTTTAGAGTGGTTCAAACAGAGTTCACTTCTGTGTGGCATTTGCCTTTGTATGGAACTTCAGCAGCAATGTATGGGAACATGTTACTCACCATAGCCAGGCAGCTGCACATATTGCCATAGACCATAGAGAAGCTGGGCTCATCGATGGCTTTTTCAAAAACCAGATCAACCACGCCTTTGAGGCGCTCCTCTGTGTCGATGGTGAGGTCCATCACCTGCTTCATCAGCTGGTTAAACATCTGCGGTGTCAGTTTGTTCAGGATACTGCGCACCTTCTGGAAAAGCTCCTGGAGAGGAAAACAGACTACCGACTAAGCTTTCCATTACAAAGATCCCAATCTTTTGTTAAATTCAGCAGTTCTTCCACATAATGACTAACTCCTCACTTTCACCAAATATTTACTCTGCCATTTGGAACTTCCTCATGAACAAAAATCACTCAACTTTGCTATATAGACCGATAAAGGCATCATACATCAATCACACTTTCCGAGAAGTGTAGCACTGGCAGCAAACAGTTTATCAAATCTTATCAACTAAAACCCCTCATGTGCTCCAAATTCAAATTAAAAGAAAACCCATTAGAACCAGCTACAAGAATTTTAGATTTAATCAATATATAACTCCTACAAACAAAAAAAATATATACATAATAACCAAATCTGATCCAATAATAACCCTACCGACCAGACAATGCAATGAAGATCTGTCAATCTCTCCAAATGCTGAATTGCACACAAATTTGCAAGAATATTTTTAACACAACCACTGGGTGTTAACCTATAATATATACAAGATCATCCACAGAATACACTACAATATCTACAATACTCTCTCACCAAAATCAACACCACAATCAACACAAGGAACAACAAGCACACAAGATCTGGTCCTCAGTATCATCACACCCCCTGTTTACACTAGAAACCAATGTCCCCCTGCATAGCTACATTCGTGCACACTCCCCGCACACCCACCCAATTAAACAACGACTCTATAATTTAAATATCCAATTCTTGAAGAGCATATCGCAAAAAAAAATTAAGTAGCTTTCAAGACCACCATAACAGGCTGTGACTCTGAAATCTGAAAACAGGGCACAGCGGAGTGAGGTGCTGACCTGAGTTTTCTGGGTCTCGGGGTTCTGGGTGTTCTCCCTTTTCCTGCCAGGTTTCCAGGCATTCTCAGCCTTCTTCAGCTGCACCTCGTCATTCACGGACACGTTGGTAATGATCTTGCGGGGAGGCAGCCGTCTCGGGCCTACACTGAGCAGCTGAAGCAACGAATGGGTGCTCTTTATTATGGGCGGTAACAATGTCACAAAGACCTCGGTCACATAAGATGACCAGGCGCTCATTCATTTGTGACAGAAGAGAAGGGATGAGCGGAGAGACCCACCGGTGCACCCCTGCCTCCAGGAATTGCCCTGCTGAAGTCTGCAGAGGCTGGGTTGAAGCCTGGGTCTCTGGCGATAATGCGAGGGCCCACCTGCTGCAGGGGCAGCTTGTTTTGTTTGATCTAGAAAACAACAGAGTCAAGTCGAAGTCCATCAGCCCCTCTCCATGGAATGGTTTTAAAGGTCCCCTAAGGCCAATGTTTTAGCAGGCTTACCTTGTCGAGTACCACATCAGAGATGGGAGGAAGCCCCTCTGGCTTCTGCATGCAGGCAGGCATGAACTGGAAGGCCAACAGGAAGTCTCTATCATACTGCCTCTTCCCATCCTTCAGCTCTGGCTCTGCATGCAGAGAGGGGTACAGTGAGCACCTGGAGAGAGGAATCACCTCTTTGTCAGGACACTGGGCCTGCCCCACAGGAGTGTCCTCTTTTGGCTTCTTCCAGGTGTTGGATAAACTAATAGCTGTAAATCATAACAAATCAGTCTGGTGTCTTTTTAGTGTCCTAACATAGCATGTCATGCATGTGGTTATTTACCTTGACTCAAGCTTTGCCTAAGATTGGACTGTAAAATGGGCTCCACTTTATCCTCCAGCAAGACCTCTGGCTCCTTCCCAGTCTCTTTCAGCTCTGCCCCAGTGGAGGCTCCACAGGCCTGGACTGCCTCTATAACAGCCTGGCCTGGGAGAGTGAGGCCTGAAGGAGCAGCAGTGCTGGAAGGCAACGAGGGCGTCAGCGTGCCTGAGGCAACCGCCTCTCCGGCTGCTGGACTTGCAGCCTTCGCCGGACAGTGGGCCTCCAGGGCCAGGCCGACATTGACATTCCCCTGCTCTGCTACCTGGCTGTTCAGCTGCTGGGATTTGAGGTAGAAAATGCGAGGATAATGAGGGTGTGGACATAAAAACTAGCAAAAGACGGAAAAGATGGAGAGAGAGAGGGAGAGAGAAAGAGAGAGAGAGATACTGCACACACATGCAGAAGAAGGGGAATGGCAATGAGGGTGGGGGGGTGAGCACAGCACAGCACAGCACAGCATAATTAGAGAAGTGAGAAGAGAAAGAGGCAAAGAGAGAGAGAGATGAAATGAGAAAGCACAAGAGGGCAAAAGATCCAGCCGCAAAGGCACAAAATGTGTGTGTGTGTGGAGGTGGGGGGGGGGGGGGGGTGAAGACACAAAGACAGCAAGAGACAGCAGACAAGCATGGGGTGCTTAAATAAATGGGCAGGAGAAATAGAGAAAGAGAGGAAAGAGGAACACTGTTAACATTTAGGGAAAGAGGACACAAAGTAAGTGCAACGGCGCAGTAGTGAGTGTTCCCTTTACAGAGAAGCCTTTCCTCAGAGGAGCTGAGGTGCTCAGGGTTTGGCTGAATCCTTCTTACAGGGCCTTTACGTGGGCTGTCTGTGTAGAGGGAACACGAGGGAAGATCAGGAGGATTCGAGTGGCTGTGAGGGAGAACTAAGATGGAGGCAGACGAAAGAATAGGCACGGCAAGTCGGAACATCAAAACACATCTGAGAAGCCTTCTTAAATCAGAACAGCCACAATCACACAAGCTACTGGAACCAGTCAAATATGACGGAGGAGGGTCAACGGTGTGACCGAATCACTGAAGAAGGAAGAGAGAATGGCCGGAAATCAAACTACACCATCAGATTTTGTTGCTGATTGTATGATGCTTTTAATAGGACAAGAGAATGAAAGCCAGCCAAACAACCAAACAATCAGCTCAGAGCTTATTATGAGGGAGGACTAGATGAGAGAGTACTTTAACCTGTGGAGTGGATCACGCGAAGCAGCGGCCTGCAGCCGATCAGGGGCTCGGGCTGCGGGACTGAATGGCTTACCTGTGGAGCAGTAGGGGTAGTGCAGGGACGTCCCACTGGTGGGCTTGTGTTCTGGCTAATGCCTACTCCTGACATGATCTCCTCTGTGATATCCTTGCCATCCTGGTTAGGGTCTCGGATACGGATCTTAGCGAACAGCAAGTTATTTGCATCTATTAAGTCAATCCACAATTAAATTAATTTCACCTCTGAGGCAGGGGGAATACTCACTGTTTTCTTTACCCTCTTAGTGGGTGGAGGCTGCTGAGCTGTATGCAATATTATGGATGGAGATTTGGTGTATATGGTCTGGCCAGGATAGTATGAAGGCCCTGCCATTAGTGGTGACCAAAAAAAAGCACTGGTTTCAGTTAGAGAGCAAACGAAAAAGCAGTTTCAGCCAGCGGGAATACCCAGAAGAAAGGTCTCTTTATCGGTGAGAGCACGCGTGTGGGTTTCCCAGGTGGGGGTAGAGAAAGGGAAGTCCAAACTCACCATATGCTAGTGGGCAGTCTGCAGGAAAGAGCCCAGGGTAGAATGTACTGGGTCCTGTGGGCTGGACGGAGTACTGCTGGGGATGTCCCACGTAGGGAAGGCCACTGTGGTGATACTGAGAATGAAACAGAACAGCAGAAGTAAAGGGCCTAGCACCAGACATGGCCATTCATATAGGACACTCCTAAAAGAGATATTTGAAGCAGTAAACAAACAAAAAATACAAAAACATTTAGTTTTTACACTGAAAAAAACTAAACTAGAATTTCTCATTTCTGCTTCCAAGATAAAACATATTTCTATCTACACATTTTAGGAGCAGTTTATTTATTGCTGGCCAACCTGTTTATAGACAGATTTTCAACCCATTTGCTACACTGTGTACATATTTGCACAGGCGCTTTTCTCTGCTCTGGGTACCTGAGGCACGTAGTACTGGAGTACGTAGTACTGGCCGGTCTGGGATGAGGTGAAGGGCATGGGTGTCAGGAACATCATGATGGGCTGGCCGGACACGGGTCGAAAGGAAGCGCTGTTAATTGGAATGGCAGGCTGGGCTGTCTGCATCTGAGGGATCTGGAAAAGCTGGGAGAGGAGAGGAGTGGAGAGTGAGGGTCACAGAGCAGCGTGGCGTATGCCGCAGCAGCCGGCTCAGACGCTCGGAGTGAAGACTTTAGTCAAGAGTTGAGTCGTGGACTCTACAGCAGTTGTACTGGGAATGTTGAGGAGATATATACATAAAAAAAAAAAAAAGTTTAAAATTTTCAAGGGATTTTGAATGTCCTATTATGCTAGGCATGCAAGATACAAAAAGAAAACCTTTCAAGAGTCTGTTTCACATGCATGGCACTAATACAAGGGTGAATGAACTAGCATGAAAAATTAAACAATTACAATGATGGATGCAGCTAATTAGCCATGATTGCAGGAGAGGGGATATATATGTAAAAAACAACTAATCTTGAATGTAAATTTGTACCGATAACCTGAGTCTATCAAAGCCAATGCTGACAAAATATGACATGAGCTAGAATTCAGAATGTGACAAAACCCCCATCCCAGTTGGCTTTGATGCTCAAAATGGGAACATAGTGAGGGAATTCCTTCTACATGAGAAACAGTAAAATGAGCCTAAGACGTGATTCTCACATACTGTCTCCCACCGAGCTGTTGCCATCTTAACATATCTGGACATAAAATCCTCCCTCCAGCAGTTATGCAGGCAGGCAGAAATGAACCTTTGTATGGGCTCCTGGGTAATGGAGCAGCCATACCATGTCCAAAACAGATTATTAAAAAGCACTGGAGTCCAAAGGAAATAAAGAGAAACAGACTAAAAAAGACTAAACATAAAAGACTAAACATAGGTGCTGGCATCCTCCGAACTGGGGAGCAGAGTGGCGCGCAGGTGCACCACTGAGCTACTGGAATGTCTTTCAATGCATTTTTTGAAGACTGCAAAATTACCTGAATGGATCTCAATCCTCCCTTGAATATTGAAGCAGGAACGAGAGAGAAGCTAGTGGAAGAACGCACTAATGGGTGTGGAGGGTCAGAGAGACTTCAACACGCTCACATACACTGGCACACACAATTTAAACAAATCTTTAAACAAATTTAAACCAAACCAAGTTTTGTTTTTTTTTAAATGATGGAATTGAACACTGTTGTTACAGTGGAATTGTGAGGTCAGAGGCAGAGCAAATGTGTTCCACTAACCTTCCTGGCCCTTTAAGTGCACTACTGCAGATAGACTGAAAACAAATTTCACCTAAATAAAATCACACTGTAACACTGAAAACATAAACACAGACAAGCACTGAATGAGTGGTAAAGGGCATTAAAGCCTAAGTATTACATGGAGATCACCGCTCACATTTTCAATTCTTTCCTTTGACAAAACAACTCACATCAACAGCCAAGGCACTGCACTGGCTTTCTAAAAGGAGATGGCAGATGGCACTATCAATTAGCTTCACTCAAAAATGGGAGAAAACAAGGAATGCGGCATGTTATGCGCTCGTGCACATAGTTCGGTCACACGTCTCTGCTATGGTCTTCCAACGTACACTGCCCTTGATATGAGGCAATATGGCCACCTACTGTAAGCTCAACCTTGGGTCACGATATCATGCAGAGCCTTCATAATACCCTATGCTTCTGTGCATGTGCTAGTCAGATTCAAGCTCAAATATCGTCTCTCTCAGCTAGCACAGCCCGGCCTCGTCTGTCTACAAAACTTCCAAGAGGTCTCCGGTACACTAGACAAATGTTGCTGTTTTGTATTCACAGAGAACATTTATCCAAGTATGTGTACTGGTCAAAAAGTTGGGATGCGGCTGGGAGACAGGAATCCATCTGCCTCTGAGATTGATGTGTGAGTTGGGGAAGGGAGTGCAGTGGCTAGAACACTAAACTTGGCGAGGTTTTACCACAGGCACACAGAGGAGCATGCAGCATACAGTGGGAGGTGCTGCGCTGCGGCGGTGGACATGAGAGAGCAAACTGGGGGTGGAGGAGGGTGGGGGGAGCCAGGCAGAGACTGTGGGGGCAGGATGCGTGCAGACGCATGTCACATGCTGCAGGAATCTGGACCATGTTGCTGACAAGTTCACTGAATGTTTTGAAGCCAACTACAGCACATGCATGTCTGTGTTGTATCTGGGCTTGGTGTAGTAGGGTCAAGGAAGACTTATTTTTAGCTGAAGACGTCTATCTATAAGTGCAACACACTTAACTGCAGATAACCATATTTACTGCTAAACTTTGGCTGACATCTCAAGTGAGGCGCACTTCATACAGAATGAATACAAGAGTTAATTTACTGTCTTGTGCAATTCAATATAACAAGCTCATGGTTCATTGCAGGTGGAGCCACCGTCCTTGTTGATTGAAAACCTTAAGAAGCAGAAGCAACAGTCCTATTCCAAGCTAGAGAAAAAAGGCACAGGACTCTCACACAGCAGACTCTGAAATGGAAGATCTCTCACATTAAGGTATGGCTATGCAGCCTTGAATTTTTATCTCCAGACATTCTTGTGTGGTTCCTAGATTTTTCCCACATTCCAATCCTTTTCTCAAGTACACTTTAAATAGAAAATAAAGTAATTAATTGAAGGGAATAGCCGGTGCCATCTTTATTCTGAGCTCAATGTTGCATACAGACGAGGTATTGTCCACAGAATGTCTAACAGTCTCAGGTGGGTTCAATCTTTATACATTTTCATCAAGTTACAAAACCATTTTTTATTAAAATTGTATCTTTAGGTGGTATCCTGGCCTCAATCCCGGACTTGCCACAGAGGCCATATTTGGTCATTCTCACTTCCTGCTTACTTCTGAAGCCTAATTTGGTCTTTTACAATTCCTGCCATCATATTATTACATTAATAATTTCATTTTATTACCTCACTTGAGTACACCTCTGGCTGGATTTTGAACCACTTGGTTGTAATCCTAAATGAATCATGAATGATGCAATCAAAGGATCACTGCTTGAAGCCAAGCAAAAAAGTTTGATTTTTCACATTCACAGACATGAAGAACCAGCAGGACGAACCAAGACTGATGTGAACTGTGTGGGAAAGTAGACTTTGCACATACTGTAGAACAAAACCGCTTTGATGAAGTTGTAAGCAAAGAGGTATTAAGAACATAAGCCTGTGTAAATCCTGATAAGCAATTGTAGTTCAGAAGTGTTTGAATATGTGTATTGTTTGTTTGTATTTTCACAGGCCAAAAACAAGTACTGATTAGCAAGATTTACTACCTCCCAGTACACCATTTCTTTTTACTGCCTGAGTAGATGTTGATGGAAGTCAAAAGGCCAACAGAAGCAACAACCATCTGGTGGTTGCTTCCAGACTACCAGGTCAGCTTGATATTCTCTATTGCCTCTCTCTGGCAGAAGACCCACCAGGTCATTCCACATTTGCATAGTTTTGGTGATGCTCTTTGCTTTGGCTTCAGTGTCACTTTGGTGGGCTTCTTTGGATGGGATGATTCCCCCGCTGAGAGTGTGCGGGCTGTTGTGGAGAGAGGATGTGTCTCCAGAGTCACATCCAGACCCACATATGGCCACCGCAACCAGAAAAGCACAGGTGAGGAAGGTAAGGCTTCTGAGAGCTACCAGCCAAGCAGGTGTGGACAGAAAAGAGGTGCTCTGTAGCAAAGAGAAAGGAAGCTGATTGCTTGGTATGTAAAAGGACAGAAACCTGGAAGCTGGTGTGGATAGTATGAAACCCACCAAAAATGAAAACAACAGCTTCATTTGGAAAAAAAAACAAAAAACCCAACAAAATGCAGCAAGAGAGAACAGGTCTTTGCTCATCTTAGATAAATCAGTGTTTGATATAATCAATGCTTAAAAAAGCAAGGTAGCCAGGAACAAAAAAGTAACCAAAAGTATTCAAGGTGAAATGTGCAGTGTATTGGCTCAGTCATTTCAACTGTTCCCCATTTTTTTTATATCAATTTTCATCTCTGACAAGGAAGATGTGGAGGGGAACCTGGGAGGCTGTTGGACAGGGTAATGAACTGGATTGCAGGCTCAAACACTGTATGCACTTGAAGGACAGTGTTCACTGCAGTTCTGTGTACGCCTTTTTTTCTATCGTGACTTTGTATCAACCGGGAAGGAGCAACTGTCATTCACACCCAACAGGAATGCAGCTAGTTGTGACCTTGAGAATTCTTGGCTATGGAATCGCCAAAAAGTATCTTAAGCACTTTAGCACCATTCTAAGACAACCATTGACAATAATTACTCATCTTAATGAATGCTTTGTCCGCATCTTGGCTGCATCTGAGCTGGTGGTTGAAAAGCAGGGCCCGCAGCTGTCGGTTCTGGTGCTGGATGTCATACTGCTCAGCGGTCTGACAGGCACGCACAACTCGTAGGTCTGTTCAAGGTGGTGCTTGTACACCTCAATTTCCATCGTAATTGTCCTATACAACCATTAAAAATTTGACAGAAGTTAAAAAACAGCAGAACGGTTTGTTACAACTGGAAAAAAATAAATAAGAAAAGATTGTTTGTTGTACATGAAAGTCAGTCAGCCATGAGGATAAGCCCTCTTGTCCAAAGTTCTGATCAGCAGTTATGACCTCCTAACACTGCAAGAAAAAAGAAAACAAATGCATCAAAGTTGGCGTTATACTCAGTAAGAACTCAGTAGACTAAGAAACTGCAAAATACTCAGAGAACTCTGTGCATGAGTCAGTGGCTCAATAGTCCAACTAAAATCAGCCAGGACCACAGTTTAGTTGGGCTAAACATGAGTCAACTAAATCCTTAGTCAGAGAATGATATTCTGTCTTTGCTGCTTACATGATCAGCTTCTTTCAAATAGCCATGTAAACTTAGTCAACTTAGTTATTTAGGAATAATATCAAACTACATGTGGGCCATCAGATCCTGTTTGCCCTTGAAGACCCACTCACAATCTCTGCCCAAGTCAGAGACTATTTAGAGCTATTATCTTAATTCCAGCACTGGACATGCATTACCTTGCACAGTTTCACAGCTCTGGCACTGCAATCAACAATGCATACGTCTTAACTAAGAAGGCAACAGTTCAAATGGAAAACCTACTTCCTCTCTGGGAGTGAAGGAAGCCAGCTGCTTGATCTTCAGTGTCTGGTTGAGTCTTGGATGCATCAAGCACAGGGACACCAGCTGATACCCCATGGTTGAGGTGCTCAATATATTGTGCAAGGATCGGTTCGTTATAATCACCATTCTGCATTTTTTAACAGCAGCAACAGCATAAAATGGTTCAGTTAAGGGTGCATCATTGGAAGACTTTCACTAAAATATGTCCTCACCATGTCTCAAATACAGCAATACCTCTTAGAAGCCATTGTACTGCACACAGAATGGACAGTCCCAGCAGTTTCTGTTCCCATATGGAACCTCAGTGTTTTGATTACAGAAAAAGCAATTCACAATGACATGAACTGGTTTCTTCCTATTGAATAGGGAGTTTATATATATAACTGAATTTGATCAAACTGTAGCAATGATTGTGAGCAAGGATCTTTCATTTTACAGCCTAAAAATGAAAGTGACAAATAAATGTATGTGACAAATAAACCAAACTTGAAACTTTATATAAATAGCTTCCTGTTAAATATACACAGTTAATCAGTCATTAAAAACTACATTCTATTAATTAAGAATGTTTATGAAAGTTAATTTAATCTAACTAACAATAAATGAACAGTCGAATATTGTAGTTCAAACAGTCCGATAGCTGTAGTAATGGCTTACCTCATTTTGCTTATTTAGAGAGAACGATAAATTTGAAAACCCACAGGTTTGTGAATTTGGGTCTCTAAATCATACAAAAGTAGGTTTTCTATTTCTGAACAGTTAGCTAGCTAACAAACTACCAGCACCTAAACGATCTAAGTTGAAAGATGAACTATGAAATGGTTCCACAAGGAATGGTTTATAGCCCCGAGTTAGACACTCGCTGACCTCAACTATTAGCTAGCTAACCAGCTTATCGCTGTGATAAAGCGATACAATTTTTAACAATGAGGACATGAATAAAGTATCCTTTACAATTTTCACAATATTGTTAACGTAACTGTAATATCTGAAAACGGACCACACAGGAAGGTGTAAAAATGAACAACTGCAAACACCCCGTTCCTTATCTTACCTCGTTAGGTAGCTAAGATAGCTAACCTAGGTTAGACCCTTTAACCATTTAAAGGTCTGAACTGTCAAACTGCGTTTCCGTTAGGCAGATAAATAGTTTGACGCCGTTTGGTGAAACTTATGCAGCCATATAAATGATTTGATCGCCGATACCTTTAGACATCATGGAATAAAAGAGGCTTATTTTAGCTGATGTGTGTGTGGAGTTGTTTGGGGGCAGCTATGAGCTGGAAGCTAAGCGTTGCTTCAGTGGCTTCTAGCATGGACTAGCTACGATCATAATTCTGCTACAAAATGTATAAATGAGGAAATATACAATTATTTACATTATTACAGCATTTACAGTATTAAAAGCGTGATTTAATGGGATGAATAGTTAACTAGCTAACGTTAGCTATCCTAGCTTGATGGCTATCTTTGCTCACTAACGGTTACTGCATCTTGGGGCCAACTTTATGCTGCACTTCGCCCCCTAGCGGGCCCGCGGGAGAATCCACACTGGCATACTCAAATAAATCACTTTATAACATCCAATATTCTTAAAGTACAGTACATTTTTCGAGATAACATTTCTTAGGAATAAAACAATTACCTGCTTACTGATTTTCAGATGTCTACATGCAGCCTAATTTGGTCTTTTACACTTCCTTCCATCATGTTATTACATAAATAATTTCATTTTGTTACCTCAGTGTCAGGAATTCTGTCACTGAGCCACAGTTCTATGAAAACTAAAGCACAACAGTCTCTACACTCGCGTTGGGTGCTATGCTAGAGTTGACCTGTTGACCAGGGAACAGACATTGGAGAGCAGGATGGACAGTACAGCTGGTCTGCTAGGGTTAGCTTTTTTTTTTTTTTTTTTTTTTTCTCCAGTGGTAGCTCAGTGGTTAAGGTATCAGAAGGCTGCTGCTTCAAGCCCCCCCACTGCCAACTTACCACTGCTGGGCCCCTGAGTAAGGCTCTTAACCCTCAATTGCTCAAGTTGTACTCAGTCATAATTGTAAGTTGCTTTGGATAAAAATGTGTCAGCTAAATGCCATAAATATAAATCCAGCATGAACTCATGCCCTCTATGGTTTGTTTTTATTCAGCAGTGACTCCTGTCTCTAGGGTTTCTGTGACCTTGAGTATGAGAGAAACATTTTATTTGTGTATATATATATATATATATTACATCTATTGTTATTATTATTATTGTTAGATACTGGAGCCTTTCTGTCTTCAGGCACCCAACACAAGGTCTCTGCCTATCAGCCATGACATGGCGGCTTGACCGCGAGCTGGTCGCCCGAGGTCTTCCACTCCTTCTTCTTGTCTCCTTTACCCCTCCCTTTCTCTTTCTTTCTCTCCCTGTCTCTCTTTAAGCACAGGAGTACCTCATGGCGGGTACGGGAACAGCTCGTGGGTCGTTCATGCCAAGAACATCTAATTTTTAATAACCTTGTCTCTTTCCTTTCTACATAGACCCTCAGAACATGCCTCACTTTTCCCCGTCATCCTGTAGATTTAGATAGTAGATATAGGACACATATATACTCTGTGCTTTCCTCAATAAAGTTGAACTCTCTTCATTCACTACCTTGGTGTCAGTGTCTCTTGACTTCCCCAGATCCGGCTACAGAGGACGGAGGGCAGAGGGTAACTTGGAGGAGATCGAAACTGAAGGACTTGTCACTTTGAACCAGTTCCTAACAAGAAGTACAAAATACATAAAGTCTACCTTAAACATTGATAAGTGCAATAAACAATAAGTACTAGAGTACTACTAGACCAGCAAGTAGTAAGTTGCAGTAGTTTAGCTTTGAGATCACAAGAGACCACACAAGCACCTGGGTAGCTTCCTGCGAAAGAAAGGGCCGAATCCTTCGTATGTTACAAAGGAGAAATCTGAAACATGAGTTGAGAATGACAACTGGTTGTCCAAAGTTATGATCGTGATACCAGGGAGTTCTCAAAGGGAACTGTGAGGTCCTGATAAGGGCTGGGAGTACCCGGGATGTACAGAAGGTTGCATGTTAGCTAGGACAGCTAGCTGGCTCATTCGCTTTCTATCCATCTTAAAACTGCCAAAGTCTCGAAGTAAACATCACTAGTGAGTTATTCTACACATCTGGCATTAGCAGAGTGTTACAATAATAACAGTTCACCGCAGCAGTAAAGCGATAAACACTTGTCTTATGTAGCTGACAAGCTCGCAAAATACACCAAGCCCGTTGTCATAGCAACCAGCACTTCGCTTGCTCGAACTAGCCTAGCTAAGATAGCCTTAATGGGCTAACAAAGACTCATTTCTACGCCAGGCGCACATACTACAAATGCATATTAGCTACATAACTGTTCCAATAAATGCGTGTATTACCATGCTATTCATTAATTTTCCTGTATGTGCACAACTGTAGACCGGGGGTTCTTTAACGTAATCCTCTTCGCCATTAGCTTAGCTAGCTAATAAAGCTAAGCTAGTTAGCCAGCCTAGCTAACTAACTGATATGTTTCAATGTGGAGACGCAGTAAGAGTGTCTCTAATAATTTGAGTTTGTTTTCAGTCGGTACGTACACTCAAACGGTGTCATACAGTTATTGAATAAATCAGCAGAAGCTGTTATTAAAATAATTTTCTGCGTCCTTTCGAGGTCTTACCTTGACAGTGGTGAAGCTTAGCAGTGGTAACCTACATACGATTCGCATTAAATAAATTAAATACAAAAAAACATGTCCATGTCTTTGTGAAATTTATTCTATGAGAATAATTTAATATTACTTGCTTTGGAAAAAGCAAACACTTCATGCCAAACTTAAAGTGTGCAGGGCACAGTAATTGCTGTAGAAGACACATACATGTATTTTCACAATACACAGGCTGTTCATGTCTGTTCAGTACATATGGTTATATTACACCTTGGTTATGTGTAATATGGATATAAATGTTAAAATGTGCTATTACAGAACACGACACCTGTTGCGTTTTATATTGGTAAATCTCTGATATGACCACTGTAACAAAGTTGCGGTTATAAATACGTGAAACATTTTGATCGACTGAAATGTAGCTGTATGTACATGCAATATATTTGTGATTATGTAAATTAAACAGCTATTCTTATTCTTATGGCTAGCTAAATAAATTGCAATTTCGTCGTCTTCAAGGTATGGCATGGTGTTTATTCATTCTTCGGCATACAAAATGACGCCTTTTCACGTTGTGGAACTACAAATATGGCGGCCTTTTTTCTTTAGCGTTTTAATGACGTAAAAGCAGAGTCTCACCGTAAAGTCGGGCAGGAGGATCTGGACTCATTTATTTCTTCGTATCTTCCGCCATCTAGCGGTCAATAACGGGTAGTCTTGAATTGATTTCTATCGCGTAATACTTTGGATATAAATGTTTAAATTTCCTGTTGCAGGACAGACAAAGTATAGTCAACCAGTTCTAACCTTTTGATAAAAACTTGAACTTCAAAGTAGGTGAATCTATTTCCTTAAACCAATCAGATCACAGTTAATTTACATAACATCAATGCTTTGAGTGCTTTAGATATGAGAACATCACAGTGATCTTTCTGCTCACACATCAGTCAGTCTATAATTCTGTATTATGTGTTTCTATAGCTTCCAACTTTCATGAGTTCCTTGAATCTGTGGAGAAAAGTGCAGACCAATGTAGTTTCTTATTTGTGAACATTTATACATTCATTTTAATTTATTTATCATTTAAATGTTTTATTACTTTTAATTTATAGACATAAGGACACAGAAAACTGACTGAATTGTTACAAGGTAATATTTTCTAGACTGTGTTTACCATATGTTTTTATTTCTAAACGTTAATGCAGTGTGTTAATCTGTCACACCGAGGCAGAAGGGGTGAATCTGATATACCCCTCTTCCATTGTCAACTATTCAGAGTCCTCCAGTGGAGCTCATACAACTAAAGAAACACATACAGAGGTCACTGGAGGTTCTAAGTTACATCTAAAGTGGTCTAGTTCTGACGTTGTGAGGATAAGCAGGATGCGGGGACGAGGCACGATGAAACGCACTTTTATTTTTGCAAACATGCAAAACATACAACAAAGCTCAAATACTATGCACATCTCAAACACCAACACACGTACTATGAAACACGAGACATATATACACCCAAGCCGATTACACATAACAGAGAACAGGTGAACGGCACGAGAGTGTGTGGCAACACAGACGAACACACACACACCAAGATGTTTGAGGAGGGGGCGGGGCCACAACATGACACTAAGCCTGTACACACTGTTCCAACACTACCCTGTAGGGCACCATCTCCATGGAAGTATATTTTTAAAAGCATGTTTGATAACCATATTTATACTGGAACAATTTAATCAAATGAGTTGTGTTTTTTGTTCCTCTCTAAGACGGTTCGGATGCCGATATTGAGATTTGAGTCTGAGCAAGTTGAGAAACCCACTGTGAGGGTTTCTGGGTGCTCTGGAGGAGCATCCAGAAGTTGTACACCTGCACCAAGCCTGAGACCCCTCTGCCCCTGACACAATTGCCCAGGAATGCGGGCATGTACCTAGACTATGAGGATGGACAGCTGTCTTTCTATTACATACTAACATATCTACATATTTATCGGAAACCTCCGGGAGAAGAAGCTGTATCTCCTCTTTGCGCTGCTGGACAGACACACTTATGACACTGTACTCATCAAAAGCAGCACCAGAGATGCACTGAGTCATATCCCGCTACACACCGGTCAGACCAGCTTGTTTGCACATTTTGTCATAAAACTTAAGATGTCATTTGTTGCTGTTATATATAAAATTACCAAATTAAAAAATAAATAAATCAAAAAGTACTTGTGGCTAGAGAAGCACAGCCAATCACATAAACAAGATATAATGTCAGTAATGTTTGCGGCAGGTGTTTAAAATGTGCCCAGACTCATATTCAAAAATATCCATGTTTCAACAGTTTGAAGGTGGCCATGACACTAACAGTTTGGTGGAAATTCCACAAGATATCAAACTCCACACTCACACGAACTATTCATTCTCCCATTTGGAACAATCCAGGCTTTACCATGAACAAAAATATTAAACTTTACATCTTGGATAGAAAAAGGCATTACAAACCTTAAACATATTTATCCTAAGACTTGTTTCATGTCACGCCCACAACTAGCCCCAAAATATGCTATAGAAAGCCCCCAGTTCCTACAATACCATCAGCTAAGATCACCTATGTGTTCAAAAATCAATTCCGATACCTACATCCATATCAGAATTTATAAACAAGCATTCTTAATACAAAAAACCTATTATCTAAGATATACAAAATAATAGTGAAATCAAATCTCACAGTTACTCTCCCATCGAGACAATAGGAGGAACATTTATTACTAGCCCCCGACGCTGCAGTTTGGATTAAAATGTGTAATAATAATTACCACATGACAGCAACACTAACCTACAATGCATTCAGTACAAAATAATACAGAGTACATTATACTACACATTGGATGTTTAAAATTGGTTTCACAAGCTCAGCAATCTGTACATACTTTACTCAAATCACAGTTGACGATTACATTCACGCCACATGGCAGAGCACACCTATCAAGCAATTTTGGCAAGTCGTCATCAAGTTCGAGTTCAAGTTCAAGTGGTTTTATTGTCATTTCAGGTATATATACAAGTACACAACAAAAACGAAACAACGTTCCTCCAGGGCCATGGTGCAACATAAAAACAACAGTGCAACAGACAACATGCTACACAAGTGCAAACAGTCCAATATAGTGCATCACCAACATATCCCATGCTTTAAATAACCATATCCATCCAACACCATCTTTATGTCTCCTAGGAGACATATCATCAACCAATATGACAGGATACTATGTATAACATTATTATATTGATATAATAAAAATATTCTTGCAAAAAAACAACAAACAAAAAAACATATTCATGAACTGGAAAACAAAAAATAATATTAGTGTCACCCAATAGAAAAATCTATTGATAGAGTATATATATCAATAGAATAATTCTCAGAATTAATCAATAACAGAACCAATAATCTAGAGTGGACACCTTTGATAAAATCCATACAGAGCCAATCCATAAACGATAAATATCACACTCTAATACGTGTACATATACAATCCAACATACATGTACTCACACATAACCATATACATAGATACATACATACATACATACATACATACATACATACACACACACACACACACACACATTATTCCTGTAATGGTGCAGATGGCGAATACTTAAAAATATTATATATACATTTTGCGTTTGTCTGTTCATCTGTCTGTCTTATTTTGAATAATAAAGCTCTAAAGGTCCACTGATGGGGGGTAATAAATTCATATATTTATTTCTGCAGATTTCTAAAAGAAGAGGCTGTGGTCAGGGTGGAGTGAATCTTTGATAACCAAGATTGTTGTTGTTTTGGCCTTCGAATAGACAATGGCATTACCCAGTGTCAGGTCTTTCTCAGTAAACTGCAGAGAATGATATAGAGGGCAAGAAATGGTCAAGCACAGTTTAACTGGGTGTGTGTCTGTGAAAAACACTACAGCTCTCTGATACATTTTTGTTTCAAGATTTAATCATCATGCAAATGATTGTGATTAATGTTTTGTCTGTTTAATTCAAATATTATACTATAAACCTAATATTTTAATAGGGTTGGCAACTTTCTAGATCCGATTACTACGTGTTGTTCATGTAACTGTGCAAATAAACTGCAAACACAATTACTTTTAGAAGTATCATCCAGTTTGTTTTCACAATTGCCAAAATGTAATGAATCACAGCCAGTGTTCTAAAACAGAGCTGGAATGTATTCCTGGTTGATGTGCCCTGTTTCTGGTTAAAAAAAAAAAAAAAAAAAATTGGTGGATGAATTTTCAATGAAAGTGCTTCACTCAGCAGCCATTAATGATTCTTATATCCAGTATGAATAAATTGAAATTCCTATCCTTGTATCAGGTGCAGCAATTGTGTGTAACAATTGTGAAGCAAAAAAGCAAAAGCAAAATTGTAATATAACAATATAGGTAATATAGAACTTGATCTAATGATATTAATTAGGCTATGCAAATAACACAACTACTTCGGTAGCACATCATTTATGCCTGTTGAATAGGCAGTTTTCTGCTTTGCAGATACTTGAAATCTTTTACTAATCTTTCCCCAAATCCAGTAGGAGCTGCCTTTTACATTAACATGCCAGGATACACACTCACTGGATGTTTAATCTTTCTAGTGGTTAAGCTATATTCTTATAGTCAAGAAAGATATTTTTTAATTATTAATCAGTTAAAAGGATTTCTTACTGTAGGCCTATTATAAACAACATGGAGGAAATAAAAATAAAAATACTTGAGTTAGACAGTGGACACAGGTTGCTAATAAATCAAGTAAATGAAACTGGATGGACTGCTTAATTATGTAACAACACAACATTTATGGCGACGAAGATGTTTCACACATATACATTCTTACGTGATGCTGACCTCGATATCCATATTTCACATTGATACTGTAACACTATAGATGAAACTAAACCTCACATTCTCGTCACGTTGATAAGCTTTTTGAAAGTTTGATCATGATCAAAGATCATGATCTTTGTTTTCTAAGTGTGTTTCCAAATTGCCTTTGACTGCTGTATGCCTAATTGCGGCATTTAGCACCTCATTTCGTCTCTAATTTTTGACATGTACTCTTGACATAAGTCTTGCATAAGTGGAAAGTCGATCAGCCCCCATTTAAAAATGGTAAGCTTTTACTGTCACGTTAATAACATCACGCACACGCACACATAATGCTTCGACTGTCCTACACTTTAAATATCTTTTGCACATTATGGAGGGTGAGCATAGTTACCAGTTCCCTTCATGCAAAAGGGTTGTCTTAGGTTACTGTAAAGTCTAATGCACATTTGGAATTATTAAAAGTAGTTTATAATCAATACAAAATTTTACTGGGAGCCAAAGTAAAGTAGCTAAGATATGATTGATGTGATCAAATTTTCTAGCTCTATTAAGAACTATGGCTGCTGCATTTTGAATTCGCTAGGCACTTTAGGCACTTAATAGCACAGCTAGATAGTAAGGGATTACAGTAGTCCAATATTGAAGTAATAAATGCATGGACTACCTTTTCTGCATTATGTGTGGAGAGCATGTTCCTAATCTTTGAAATGTTTCTAAGGTGGAGAAAGGGGGTCCTAGAAACATTATTTATTTACGTGAGCTTCGAACGAGAGACTGGGATCCATAACTCCAAGATCTTTAACTGTTAGAGAAGATGTGATTGGGAGACCATTGAGGTTCATTGAGTAATTAGAGAGCGGAGACCTAGCTGACTCTGGGCTTAATAGAAATACCTCTGAATGTCTCTGAATGTTAGAAATTAATTAAAAATACTAATGTCAATGTATTTACAACGCATGTATTTAGGACGTAATTTTTTCAATCACAACAAAATATGTTGTTGTATTTTTTGCATTATGCTTACTACAGAATTAACAGTCAACTGTTCAGTGACTTTGCATGTAGAGTTGTAACACTGCTTATTACTAGAACTGTGGCTAGAATCAAAATCAACGCTAGTGTCATTCCTAAACCCCAATCAGCTAGTCGTAAAGTTAACATTCAAATAGAAAATAAAGATGCAGACTTCAGAATTAGTTAAAGAGAATAGCTGAGAGAATAGAATAAATTATCCGTTACTACCCCTGTCTTTTATCATCCCTCCATCCCTCCATCCCATGCCATCTTCCTCTATTATTTGCTTTTCTATTTTGTTCTGGTATCTCCTTATCTCTTTTAAAAAAAAACATTGGCCAAAAGACTAACAAAAACACTGACATACTTAAGACCTTTAATATTTTTTTTAAATATAACATTAAAAGGAGAATGTTACTTATTTCACCCTGACTGTCCACTTATATATCTGGTTTGAGTATGATTTTCCTTGTTCAAGTGAAAACAGTAACAAATGTAGCATGTCACAAATATATACATGACTATGTATGAAAAATGAAAGACATCAACATGAAACACTGGACCTGATTTCAGTTAAGCACCTAGTTATGGAAACTATAAAGACTAACATTGTCATAAAAATGTTGTGAAAGTTAATGCTTAGAAGATTACAAGTGGCTAAGACATACCTTGTTATAGGCTGTGCTTACTGATGTACACCAGGTGGACATAGTGTCAAAGCAGAGGGTCTGATGGAGCAGGTGGAACATCAACATTTAAAACAAAAATGAACTGCTTGTATTTAGTGAACTAAATAAGGCATAAGCGTCCTATGCATGGCATACAGATCCCTATAAGCTTTGATAAAATCCATCCTCATGTAAAAGATGTATTGTCCCAATCATAGTAAGTGAAAACTATGACATAAAAAACTTTCTTTACCTAATATAAGCAGGCAATTATCTTTTAATTTGACCTACCCCAGTAAATCACGGTATCTAAGTTGATGAATAACAGGAATAATCACAAACTTCTAATGAAGCAAAGTAATATATAATTACAATTATAAAGGACTAATTTGGTTTGTCTCCCCCAAAGCCATTAGAATGTTCTTTATATAACAAGTGAAAATGACCTACACCAATGTGATATGAAAATGTTGATATGAATAAATGCTTGCATTCCTTTCTGATACAAGTCAAAAAATATCTTTAAAGTGGCTCAAACATAAGAACTATGTGCATTCCTTCAAAAACATATACAAACCAATGAAAAAATCTCCCCTAATATGTGTATATACACAAGTGTCTGTGGGAGCCCCAAAGCTATATTATGCATTCAAATAACAAAATATATATCACAGTCCCTACAAAAAATGAAAGTAAAAAAGCTAACAAACAACAAAAAGGGGAAAATCATAAATGAAAATATCCCAAAAATAATTTACTAATGTCATGTTTGTAAGCAGCCCTGCTTTCCTGCTTCCTAAAATGGTGACATATTTTAGGTACTCAGGCCACTGGAAACAAAAATATACACAGCAGTTCTTCCACACATTTAGAGGAACCTGATTTTTTGTTAGATAAATATGTGTCGGTTATGACCGTTAAAAAGACCTGAACAAAAAAAAATGTTTGGATTTTTATTCGCTGTCACCTTTCATCACGGGCAACATAAAAATTCACACTACTGCAATATCGCTAACATGTTACTGGCATGCGAATAAGACACCTGAGCACAGAGAGAAACCCAGTGTTATGATTACAGTTGACATTGGAACTAGCTAGATAGCTCATATTAAGACACTTCTTTGGAGAACACGTGCTAAAGTGTTTTCCCCACAATCTATATGCATAATTTATTTGCCAACTGTGACCAGAGAGAGAACATACCTTACTCACAGCCTAGGACATGCATGGATTTTGATGAGGACTGCATATGCCTGGGATCAATTCAAACACGTCATGACGATGATATAAAACCTGATGAAACAAGCTTGACAAGCAGCAGTTCCGTTTTTCCTTGAAAGTATCAAGCACAGATGAAGACGTTTCTATGGTTATCTCGGTTTTATAAATATTAGCCTATAGAGTTGGGCTTAGTACGTGAATAAAAGATGGAATTAAACATGCATAAATTACGGTGTCCTGGAAAACCCACCGTGCTGCAAATAAACAAAGCATATTCATCAAAGTGGTAACACACTTTAGAAATGCGGTGCAAATTTAGAAAACGCATACAACTTCAGGAACAAATCCTGTCACAACACAACGGAAGTGCTGTTTCCGGAGGACACGGAAACGGGTGGACTTCTATGAGATTAGCGTGAAGTCTATTGGAAGTAGTGACAACTGAGTAAAAAGGGTTGTTTTTTTCCAGTTACCACTGTGTTATCAAGGGTAGGTATGTGATACAGAATGGAAGACTGACCTATTCATGCTCTGCATTCTTGCATATTTATTTATACATAAGGCAGCCTTAAAAACATGGGATGGAAATCCCATTTAACACAATATGCACTGTTTTACAGTCAGAGTGAAATAAGTAACATTCTCCTTTTAATATATATATTTTAAATGTTAAAATTCTTAACTATGTCCGTTTAGCTGCCAAAAATGCCCCTTTTGAAATTTGTATTTCTAATGTCACAAGAACACTTTATTGACCTATCTCTGCCTATTCAGCCTATAGAGGTTTAGCACACCCACTTAAATTGCCTTTCTCAGGCATTTCAGCTCTGAGTACCTTTTGAATGAAGCACAATACAGGGCAGCCAATCATAAAGGAGCTCATTTATCTTACATCCGTCTTAAAGGTTCAGTAGCAACAGGTGCCTGTTGAATTCCAAGCGATATATATATAGAGGTTGGAAATTGGTTGTGTAAAAAAAAAAAAAAACAGGCTGAAAACGAGTCGTTTCCGCTCTGTGAATTGGGAGAAAGGGACAGTGTGTGGAAGCCCAACCCCAGTCATATAGGTTTGCTTCTAACCGTACCATTACCATCACCCACTCTGGTGCACTAGTTTGAGTGTATTAGAACTAGTAGCAATGCTGAAGCATTACATGTATCTATAACAAATATACTGACCATGATGAAGTGATAGGTTTGTTAAGGCAAACTGTGTATGCAATACATGTTGCTTAGGTCACTTGCTCTAATTGTACACAACTCTAAAGCTACACAACTGTACATTAGTTAAAGTCTACACAGTGTCAGTCATGTGAAGTACAACTGAAAGTTCCCCTGTTGTATTCTTCCAACAATCAAGTTCTGCGTAAGTTGGGGCAAAATAATATGACCTTCACATCAAAGAACATTTTAAACAAATGGACTGTATGTACATCTTTTTTCTAATGTTACAATTGAAGTCTAAAGTCATATCTCTTATCAGTGGAGGATGCACTTGCTCAAACCTTTCCTTTAGATTCCTTTTGTACACACTACAGACTGTGACCTCGAGATGCTTGAATGAATGTTGAACATTCACACTTGTGTATGAGTGCCGACTGTTAGCTAATGCATCATGATGAGCCTATCCTTTTTGAGTTACTTATTGAGATCATTCTCATAGCAAGTTCATTACACCTTGTGTACTCGATGTAGTGCGGTGAGCAGTTTCAATCTTAGTTACAATCTTAGTTATCAAAGACTCACTCCACCGACCAAAGCCTCTTCTCTTAGACAACATAACAAAACCATCGCAGCTTGAGAGCAAAAATCGAGCCTCGTAAGAGGTGTTATGTTCCATAGGCAGATTGACATCTTAATGCAATACACATGAACTCAATTTTCTTTGCATACATGGACATTGCACTTGTAATGTTTCTGATATTGCTTCTATCCTGAATAGCTCAGTCAGTAGAGCATCAGACTTTTAATCTGAGGTCCCTGTTCAAGTGAAAATATTGTTCTTTGCCACTAAAGTGCGCTTGAGAAGTTTCTTGAAATACCTCTAGATCAACCTAAGTCAAGGGACAGGACCCTGTTGCCTTGAGCCTTGCCGATTAAACTGACATTTCACATCCGTTTCCCCCAGCTGTGATGCTGTGCATTGGCTGTCATCCCAGGTTAGGCTAGCTAGTTCTGCTGGCAAGCTTGAAATATCAAAATCCTCCTACTTAAAAAAAAAAAAAATCACTTCTGAGCCTATCCTTTTTGAGTTAATTACTGAGATCATTCTCACAGCAAGTTCATTAGACCTTGTTCACTCATTGTAGTTCGGTGAGCAATTTCTATATTGGATGAGAGAAGGAGCAGACTTGTTCAAGTCACAGAATCCATTCACACTTAAACAACAGGAGCTTGTCAGTGGAGGGTATACTTGCTCACACCTTTCTTTTCAATTCCTGTTGCATAAGGGAATAAGGGACAAGGGAAGTCATTTTGGAACAAACCTGTGAGGCAACTGTCTTTGAGGCAAAGTGTCTGTATCCAGGGAAGAACATGTGCATGTTCAAGTGCTTGCCCTGTACTTCATTCTCTGAAGTTTACTGAGAAAGACCTGACAGCAGTTGAACACGTTTGGTTGTTGTCTGCTACCTTGTCTCTGTCTCTCTCTGTGTTCGCATGATAGGCACCACTGCATGCCATGCACCAGGCCTCCTTTCTTGTGAGGCTGTCCCTCATGACATCTATGGAGTGCATAATTGAAGACTAAGTGAAAGGATTCCCTTAAGATCTGAATACCTTTGGTTGTTGTCGTACATCGTCTCTGTCTCTCTCTCTATGTGTTAAATGCAGACTGCTCAGGTCATGGTGTTGACAGCTTCTAGTATTTTCACTAGATCCAAAGCAGTGTCAAACCAGTTTTTACATTTAAATGTTTTCACTTGGTTTTACATTTTAATGTTAACAAAATAAGAAACAATACACATTATAAATGTTAGATAGCTACATATTTGTACTTCTTGTACAAACTAAGAAAATAATAGAACACTAATTTAGTTATGTGACATATTGACACCTGAGCAAGACATGGGTGAGGGATAAAAAGGCAGGATATTAGTCACACAAAGCATTGCCAAAAAGTTTTAAAAACACAGATGTGGGGAAGCTCATGAAGACAGGCTCAGCTTTAGTCCACAGTATGCTAAATGGGAAACACTGGAGGATGGTACATGAGGGGTTTAAATAGGGAGAGAGTTAATTAGAAGCAGGTGATCGTGATGGTTGATAAGTGTGTGATTTTGAACCGAGCAGTGGTCGTGGTAGGTGATTTGTGCGGATATGTGTGTACGTGTCTGTGTCTGCGTTCCTGGTTCGGTGCGGACCAGAACCTGACAACTTGTTTCCACTTGATATCAGAATTAGTTGAAGAGAATAGCTGGTCCTGTCCTTTATTGCAACTTAAATATAAACATGCTTTTGAGGGACCCTCTGGAGAATGTCTGAGGGGTACACAAGAGTTTAATTCTTATAAACTTTTTCAAGGGCAATTATGTAAACAACCCTCCTTTTTTTCCATATTGTTCTTTGAAGTTTGCACCATTATGCTCAAATTACACATGACATTATAAAAGCTAGTCACCTATGAACCTGCGGGCTTATATAGAAGGGAAAATAAACTATGGACTATTCGTGCTCTGCATTCTTGCGTATTTATTTATACTAGGCGGTACATATCGCAGCCTAAAAAACATGGGATAAAAATCCCCATTTAACACAATTCAGGTTCTGTCTAAATGCATGGCTAGCTAGCTAGTTATTTTATAATCCCATTTAGAACATATATCAGCGAATGTCCTGAACAAAATGCGCTGTACCTAATCCCCAAAAATGACATATCTGACACTGAATAAAAACTTGTATGCTTCAACAGTATACAGTGGTAGAAATGGCGATCACCTTTAAAAGGATTTCTTACTGTAGGCCTATTATAAACAACATGGAGGAAATTAAAATAAAAATACTTGAGTCAGGTGTCTGTTGAATTCCGAGCGATATATATAGAGGTTGGAAATTGATTGTGTAAAAATGAATTGTGATTGTTAAGCCACATAGATGTAAGTGGACATCAAGGAAAAAAATAGTGTGGGTGCCAAGTATGGTGATTGTATCTTTAAAGCTGTAGGAAATGTTACATTCAGAATGTTTGTGAGACAAAAAAATAAGATATAATTACTATCCATGGTTTAATTGACTGTGTTGCAGGCAACATAGGCAGGGATTAGACTGAAAAATGTCAGAGTATTTTTAATGCTGTTTATTGCTGTTGTCAGAGGTTATGCAGCCATATTCTCCCTAGCAAGTATGGCGTCGAATCCTAACAGTTTGGCCGCCTGCAGACACAAATACCGTGTTGAGCAATATTTAATTACATCTACTTGAAATGCATATTTAATTGCATTGTTAGTATTTATGGAAAACAAGTGTTAGGATTGCTCTGCTGAATTGCAGACTTTCTCACTCTAGCAACTGTGGATTCCATCTCCTCAATCAGTTGGCCCATATTATGTTCACAGGTATCATACTGCATCTTTATGAAAGAATTCAGTTTCGCCTCCAACTATGAAGAGAAACAGTGTTAAGCAATATTTAATTACATCTACTTGAAATGCATAGTTCATAGCATTGTGAGAATTTATGGAAAACAAGCGTTAGGATTGCTCTGCTCCACTGCAGACTTTCTCACTTTAGCAAACATGGCTTCCAGGTCCTCAATACATTTATCCCTCTCATTGAAATTCATATCTTTAGGTTCCACCTGTAGATATGAGTAGAAATATTGTTGAACAGTATTTAAATACATTTAATTGAAATATGACTTTAATTACATTTTGATACATTTGTAATTTATAATTTGAATTGGACTGGAAAGGAAACAAATACAATTTTTTATCGCATAGCCGTTATCACATAGCCTGCAAGCCTAATGATGTAAAAATGTGCCCCCAAGCATCAAATGTTCAACAGAAATAACAGGACCTGACACACTAAGGTACCGTAGACCCATTCAAATTGTGCTATTGGAATAATAAATTCCAATGCATTCAGTCATTTTAGCTAGTGTTGATTTTGATTCTCGCCACAATTATACTAATAATCAGTGTTACAACTCAGCATGCAAAGTCACCGAACAGTCGACTGTTAATTCTATAGTAAGGAGAATGTAAAACAAACAAACAAAAAACCCACCAACAGTATTTTTTCCTGTAACTGACAAAGATTGCATATGCTAAATGTATGTGTCCTAAATATATTCTAAATACATTTACATTAGTGTTTTTAATTAATTTCTCGAACATTTGTTGAAATGCATTTGTAATTTATATTCAGAGACATTCAGTGTACTTAAATACAAGCATTCAATTAGCATCACTGTTCACCATAGCTGTTTTTCCATTTTTTGTGGCTTTTGTCCCCTGCCTCAGTTTGGCTTTAAATCATTTGTCTTGGTTCTACTTTACTTACTATGGCTGATTCAGTTCCCTCAGTAGTCAAGTAATTCTTCATTAAATACTTTGTTCTAGTATCTGTTTAAAAAGTAACAGAAAATGTCTTATTAGCGTTGTATAGATACTTAGAACACTTCTACGTAGATCTCTCTCTCTCAGACACACACACACACACACACACACACACCCACACACACACACACACACCACACACACACACACACACACACACACACACACACACAGTTCATCCAAGTGGTGGCTGTGGTCAGAACTTACCCTTAAAGAAGTCATCCTCTGAGGTCGTGTTCCTTCTCTTAACACCCTTCCGACAGCAGCAAGTGAACAATAGCACAAGCTGCGTGAATATTCTGGCAGGGATCTGGGCTCGTCTTTTCGTTTTTCTTTTTCCCATATTTACCAAATGTGCTTTTCCTTTTGGTCCAATCTTCATAGGATATTTTCTCTCAAATTACATGGAGGGACTGACATGTTCTAAACTGCCTGTTATACCTTTACCCAGGGATGTTCTATAGGATTAAGATCTGGGGAATGTGAAGGCCAGGGAAACATTGAAAATTTGCTGTCTTGATACTGGAACAAATCCGTGATTATACAACCCTTGCGGCAGGGTTTCTTGTCTTGTTTAGTGTCCTTCTGCCATAGTTTAAGCAGCTGCATGAAGGGATGCACTTGGTCACAATACATAGGTAAGCCCTTCTGTTCAAACATCTACTGATTTCAGAGGACCCATGTTGTGCCTTCAGACATGTTAGTTGGAGCAACAGCATTGTATCTGGCTGCAATTTGCTTGACCGTGCGCCACTTGATCATCAGAATGATTCTTGATGTCATCCTCTTCTGATCCCTTTCAAAATATTGGTCCTGGCTAGTCTGTTCCATGCCTCGTTCGCAGTTCGCTTCGCTCAGACCGCTTGACTTTCCCATTCTAATGTTTACATGGCGTTTTTTGCAATTAGTCAAAACTGACCTTTCATGACCTTCATTATAAACTTTTCTAAGCAGTCATGACCTCACCCTGTCATAATATTTACTATCAGATCTTCCCTGTGTCCAAAGTGATCTCATGGCAGGAATTTTCCAGCCAACCATTTCCAAGTCAAGCCAATTCAAGCAGAAATGCCAATGAGAGCATTTCTGATTAACTCCTGTCATTGTACTAAGTTGGTAAGAAAGGGTTAGCTACATAAAAATAAAAGTGAATGACTTAAAAGTTTGATCATTTTAACTGAATCTATATTTTATGGAATTGTGTAATTAACCTTCATTATAAACTTTCCTAAGCCGTCATGGCCTGTCCCTGCCAGAATATTTACTATCAGATCTTCCCTGTGTCCAAAGTGGTATCATGGCAGGAATTTTCCCAAGTGTTTACATTAAAGGAATCTGACTATACTGATTACTCTTCGCCAGCTAACAGCAAATAAAAGATGCTAGATTTTGGATTATGTGAGTATATAACACGTGACTGTGTTTGTGTCAGAGAAGGGAGAGGAGAGGCTTTGTCTCCGGCCTCCCGCTGCTTGCCGCTGTTCAGCTTCTCACTGCTGAGATCCTTCTCGTTCTCCTTCTCACCAATGCGTCCCACTCCGCCAATGCTGCTGCAACTTCAACCGCTGACAAAGTGCACCAGCTCAAAGCGTGGTCTAGAGCCAAATTTGAACACGGGCATCTTCCTCATTGGCTCATCTCCTCAGAGGGGCAACACATGCACAGTTTCAGCTCCTATCGATACCCACGTAGAACCTTATAAAATCAGAATGACAATGACAAGGAAACCATATTTTCAACACCTCCAGCACAACAAGTAGAAGTTTTTAGCAATGCACTACTTTTAGTGGTTGTTGAGCATCTGGAAAGAATGCAAGTCACCAGGGTAACATCATCAAGAAGCCCTTTTAGACTTACTTCCATCAGATGAATTTGGCCTCTTTTTTGCTTCAGTATTTGAGACTAATTTGTAGGAGGGCATTTTGCCAACATGAATCCCCTCTGCCATGACATGCACTCTCTGCATCAGTTGTGGGACATACCTGCTAGACCAAACATTTACATTCTGAATACTTTGGCTGAAGTTGTTAAAATGTTAGTACAAAAATCAACACTTTTATCTGTATCTTAATTTCAGGCTGATTTAACAAGTAGATAAGCTAATGTAGTGAGTGGTTGTCTTGGCTTGTCCTAATGGCAGTCAGGGGCCAAAACACTTACTGTAACACTTTATACTTATAATGCACTTTCCTTAACTATTACAGATGCCGTTTAACAATGCGTTCTATTTTTAAAATATGGAAACAGCAACTCAGCACAGAAGGCGTTAGACCCTACCTGCATCCTAAGAACACATGGGTCACCCACACCATTGATAGAGACAACAGCTGATCTAAGTCTCTTGTTTCGTAATTTTCAACGTGCTTGTTTATGAATAACTTTCGAGCTAACCACTGCTTATCACTTTCAAAGTGTTGTCAGAATTTATTGATATGAAAGACTCTCGTCATGGTGATAATTGTCTGGTAGGACCAACTGACGTTATTGCCCGGACATACGCTCGGTGAGAAAAGCATTGTGGGAATTTCAAATATGGCCTGTGCAATGCTCGGTTTGCCTGCTAGTGTCGGCTTTCCTTGGACATTTACATTTACTGCATTTAGCAGACACTCTTATCCAGAGCGACTTACAAAAGTGCTTTGTTATTTATTCATAGAATACATCCTAGCCAGTCCAATAGGTTAGAGTCCAATATAGCAATGATCTAGAATACTGTAGAAATACAGGGATTACTGCTGATGCCTAGAAGTGTTAGATACTGGAGCCTTTCTCTATTCAGGCACCCAACGCAAGGTCTCTGCCTATCAGCCATGACATGGCGGCTTGACCACAAGCTGGTCGCCCTAGGTCATCCGCTCCCTCTTCTTGTCTCCTTTACCCCTCCCTTTCTCTCTCTCCGTCTCTCTTTAAGCACAGGAGTGGCTAATGGCGGACAAGGGAACAGCTCGTGGCTCGTTCATGCAGAGAACATCTAATCTTTAATAACCTTGTCCCTTTCCTTTCTACGTAGACCCTTAGAACATGCCTCACTTTTCTCCATCATCCTGTAGATTTAGATAGTAGATATAGGACACATTTATACTCTGTGCTTTCCTCAATAAAGTGGAACTCTCTTGATTCACTACCTTGTTGTCAGTATCTCTTGACTTCCCCGGATCCGGCTACAGAGGACGGAGGGCAGAGGGTAACTTGGAGGAGATTGAACCTGAAGGACTTGTCACTTTGAACCAGTTCCTAACAAGAAGTACGAAATACATAAGGTCTACCTTAAACATTGATAAGTGCAATAAACAATAAGTACTAGAGTAGTAATAGACCAGCAAGTAGTAAGTTGCAGTAGTTCAGCTTTAAGATCATAAGAGACCGCACAAACACCCGGGTAAGCTTCCTGCGAGAGAAGGGGCTGAATCCTTCGTATGTTACAAAGGGGAAATCTGAAACATGAGTTGAGAATGACAACTGGTTGTCCAAAGTTATGATCGTGATACCAGGGAGTTCTCAAAGGGAACTGTGGGGTCCTGATAAGGGCTGGGAGTACCCGGGATGTACAGAAGGTTGCATGTTAGCTTGGACAGCTAGCTGGCTCATTCGCTTTCTAGCCATCTTAAAACTGCCAAAGTCTCGAAGTAAACATCACTAGTGAGTTATTCTACACATCTGGCATTAGCAGAGTGTTACAATAATAACAGTTCACCGCAGCAGTAAAGCAATAAACACTTATCTTATGTAGCCGACAAGCTCGCAAAATACACCAAGCCCGTTGTCATAGCAACCAGCACTTAGCTTGCTCGAACTAGCCTAGCTAAGATAGCCTTAATGGGCTAACAAAGACTCATTTCTACGCCAGGCGCACATACTACAAATGCATATTAGCTACATAACTGTTCCAATAAATGCGTGTATTACCATGCTATTCATTAATTTTCCTTTATGTGCACAACTGTAGACCGGGGGTCTTTAACGTAATCCTCTTCGCCATTAGCTTAGCTAGCTAATAAAGCTAAGCTAGTTAGCCAGCCTAGCTAACTAACTGATATGTTTCAATGTGGAGACGCAGTAAGAGTGTCTCTAATAATTTGAGTTTGTTTTCAGTCGGTACGTACACTCAAACGGTGTCATACAGTTATTGAATAAATCAGCAGAAGCTGTTATTAAAATAAATTTCTGCGTCTTTTCTAGGTCTTATCTTGACAGTGGTGAAGCTTAGCAGTGGTAACCTACATACGATTCGCATTAAATAAATTAAATACAAAAAAACATGTCCATGTCTTTGTGAAATTTATTCTATGAGAATAATTTAATATTACTTGCTTTGGAAAAAGCAAACACTTCATGCCAAACTTAAAGTGTGCACGGCACAGTAATTGTTGTAGAAGACACATACATGTATTTTCACAATACACAGGCTGTTCATGTCTGTTCAGTACATATGGTTATATTACACCTTGGTTATGTGTAATATGGATATAAATGTTAAAATGTTCTATTACAGAACACGACACCTGTTCCGTTTTATATTGGTAAATCTCTGATATGACTACTGTAACAAAGTTGCGGTTATAAATACGTGAAACATTTTGATCGACTGAAATGTAGATGTATGTACATGCAATATATTTGTGATTATGTAAATTAAACAGCTATTCTTATTCTTATGGCTAGCTAAATAAATTGCAATTTCGTCGTCTTCAAGGCATGGCACGGTGTTTATTCATACATCGGCATACAAAATGACGCCTTTTCACGTTGTGGAACTACAAATATGGCGGCCTTTTTTCTTTAGCGTTTTAATGACGTAAAAGCAGAGTCTCACCGTAAAGTCGGGCAGGAGGAGCTGGACTCATTTATTTCTTCGTATCTTTCCCTATCTAGCGGTCAATAACGGGTAGTCTTGAATTGATTTCTATCGCGTAATACTTTGGATATAAATGTTTAAATTTCCTGTTGCAGGACAGACAAAGTATAGTCAACCAGTTCTAACCTTTTGATAAAAACTTGAACTTCAAAGTAGGTGAATCTATTTCCTTAAACCAATCAGATCACAGTTCATTTACATAACATCAATGCTTTGAGTGCTTTAGATATGAGAACATCACAGTGATCTTTCTGCTCAAACATCAGTCAGTCTATAATTCTGTATTATGTGTTTTTATAGCTTCCAACTTTCATGAGTTCCTTGAATCTGTGGAGAAAAGTGCAGACCAATGTAGTTTCTTATTTGTGAACATTTATACATTCATTGTAATTTATTTATCATTTAAATGTTTTATTACTTTTAATTTATAGACATAAGGACACAGAAAACAGTTCATATACTGAATGAATTGTTACTAGGTAATATTTTCTAGACTGTGTTTACCATATGTTTTTATTTCTAAACGTTAATGCAGTGTGTTAATCTGTCACACCGAGGCAGAAGGGGTGAATCTGATATACCCCTCTTCCATTGTCAACTATTCAGAGTCCTCCAGTGGAGCTCATACAACTAAAGAAACACATACAGAGGTCACTGGAGGTTCTAAGTTACATCTAAAGTGGTCTAGTTGTGACGTTGCGAGGATAAGCAGGATGCGGGGACGAGGCACGATGAAACGCACTTTTATTTTTGCAAACATGCAAAACATACAACAAAGCTCAAATACTATGCACATCTCAAACACCAACACACGTACTATGACACACGAGACATATATACACCCAAGCCGATTACACATAACAGAGAACAGGCGAACGGCACGAGAGGGTGTGGCAACACAGACGAACACACACACACCAAGATGTTTGAGGAGGGGGCGGGGCCACAACATGACACTAAGCCTGTACACACTGTTCCAACACTACCCTGTAGGGCACCATCTCCATGGAAGTATATTTTTAAAAGCATGTTTGATAACCATATTTATACTGGAACAATTTAATCAAATGAGTTGTGTTTTTTATTTCTCTCTAAGACGGTTCGGATGCCGATATTGAGATTTGAGTCTGAGCAAGTTGAGAAACCCACTGTGAGGGTTTCTGGGTGCTCTGGAGGAGCACCCAGAAGTCGTACACCTGCACCAAGCCTGAGACCCCTCTGCCCCTGACACAATTGCCCAGGAATGCGGGCATGTACCTAGACTATGAGGATGGAGAGCTGTCTTTCTATTACATACTAACATATCTACATATTTATCGGAAACCTCCGGGAGAAGAAGCTGTATCTCCTCTTTGCGCTGCTGGACAGACACACTTATGAAACTGTACTCATCAAAAGCAGCACCAGAGATGCACTGAGTCATATCCCGCTACACACCTCTCAGACCAGCTTGTTTGCACATTTTGTCATAAAACTTAAGATGTCATTTGTTGCTGTTATATATAAAATTACCAAATTAAAAAATAAATAAATCAAAAAGTACTTGTGGCTAGAGAAGCACAGCCAATTACATAAACAAGATATAATGTCAGTAATGTTTGCGGCAGGTGTTTCAAATGTGCCCAGACTCATATTCAAAAATATCCATGTTTCAACAGTTTGAAGGTGGCCATGACACTAACAGTTTGGTGGAAATTCCACAAGATATCAAACTCCACACTCACACGAACTATTCATTCTCCCATTTGGAACAATCCAGGCTTTACCATGAACAAAAATATTAAACTTTGCATCTTGGACAGAAAAAAGCATTACAAACCTTAAACATATTTATCCTAAGACTTGTTTCATGTCACGCCCACAACTAGCCCCAAAATATGCTATAGAAAGCCCCCAGTTCCTACAATACCATCAGCTAAGATCACCTATGTGTTCAAAAATCAATTCCGATACCTACATCCATATCAGAATTTATAAACAAACATTCTTAATACAAAAAACCTATTATCTAAGATATACAAAATAATAGTGAAATCAAATCTCACAGTTACTCTCCCATTGAGACAATAGGAGGAACATTTATTACTAGCCCATGACGCTGCAGTTTGGATTAAAATGTGTAACAATAATTACCACATGACAGCAACACTGACCTACAATGCATTCAGTACAAAATAATACAGAGTACATTATACTACACATTGGATGTTTAAAATTGGTTTCACAAGCTCAGCAATCTGTACATACTTTACTCAAATCACAGTTGACGATTACATTCACGCCACGTGGCAGAGCACACCTATCAAGCAATTTTGGCAAGTCGTCATCAAGTTCGAGTTCAAGTTCAAGTGGTTTTATTGTCATTTCAGCTATATATACAAGTACACAACAAAAACGAGACAACGTTCCTCCAGGGCCATGGTGCAACATAAAAACAACAGTGCAACAGACAACATGCTACACAAGTGCAAACAGTCCAATATAGTGCATCACCAACATATCCCATGCTTTAAATAACCATATCCATCCAACACCATCTTTATGTCTCCTAGGAGACATATCATCAACCAATATGACAGGATACTATGTATAACATTATTATATTGATATAATAAAAATATTCTTGCAAAAAAACAACAAACAAAAAAACATACTCATGAACTGGAAAACAAAAAATAATATTAGTGTCACCCAATAGAAAAATCTATTGATAGAGTATATATATCAATAGAATAATTCTCAGAATTAATCAATAACAGAACCAATAATCTAGACTGGACACCTTTGATAAAATCCATACAGAGCCAATCCATAAACGATAAATATCACATTCTAATACGTGTACATATACAATCCAACATACATGTACAAACACATAACCATATACATAGATATATACATACATACATACATACACACACACACACACACACACACACACACACACAAACACACACACACACACACACACACACACACACACACACACACACACACATCATTCCTGTAATGGTGCAGATGGCGAATACTTAAAAATATTATATATACATTTTGCGTTTGTCTGTTCATCTGTCTGTCTTATTTTGAATAATAAAGCTCTAAAGGTCCACTGATGGGGGGTAATAAATTCATATATTTATTTCTTCAGATTTCTAACTCTGAGAGAAAAAAAACGTCCTTTTACAAATTGCACCTCGTTGTGGACCTCGGCTAGGTTTACATTCCAGGTGATTATTTTTAAGTTATAAATAAAAATAAATAAAAAATAAAGTGTAACAGTTCCCGATGAGGCGGTGTGGTGGTAGCAGGCCAAAAAATCAAAATCTTCAAAATGTCGCATGTAATTTACTTAATTTAATGCTTAGAAGATTACAAGTGGCTAAGACATACCTTGTTATAGGCTGTGCTTACTGATGTACACCAGGTGGACATAGTGTCAAAGCAGAGGGTCTGATGGAGCAGGTGGAACATCAACATTTAAAACAAAAATGAACTGCTTGTATTTAGTGAACTAAATAAAGCATAAGCGTCCTATGCATGGCATACAGATCCATATAAGCTTTGATAAAATCCATCCTCATGTAAAAGATGTATTGTCCCAATCATAGTAAGTGAAAACTATGACATAAAAAACTTTGCTTACCTAATATAAGCAGTCAATTATCTTTTAATTTGACCTACCCCAGTAAATCACGGTACCTAACTTGATGAATAACAGGAATAATCACAAACTTCTAATGAAGCAAAGTAATATATAATTACAATTATAAAGGACTAATTTGGTTCGTCTTCCCCAAAGCCATTAGAATGTTCTTTATATAACAGGTGAAAACGACCTACACCAATGTGATATACAAACCAATCCTGCTTTTATTACACAGAAGAGCTGAGCAATTATGGGGAGGCACCCTAAAAAGTTGAGGGTGGAATTACCTGTCAATAAACAAAGTACAGAATAGATAAGCAAAACTATTCTGTTGCATCATCTTTGAAATGACTCTGCAAGGAAAATGTTGATATGAATAAATGCTTGTATTCCTTTCTGATACAAGTCAAAAAATATCTTTAAAGTGGGTCAAACATGAGAACTATGTGCATTCCTTCACAAACATATACAAATCAATGAAAAAATCTCCCCTAATATGTTTATATACACAAGTGTCTGTGGGAGCCCCAAAGCTATATTATGCATTCAAATAACAAAATATATATCACAGTCCCTACAAAAAATGAAAGTAAAAAAGCAAACAAACAACAAAAAGGGGAAAATCATAAATGAAAATATCCCAAAAATAATATACTAATGTCATGTTTGTAAGCAGCCCTGCTTTCCTGCTTCCTAAAATGATGACATATTTTAGGTACTCAGGCCACTGGAAACAAAAATATACACAACAGTTCTTCCACACATTTAGAGGAACCTGATTTTTTTGTTAGATAAATATGTGTCGGTTATGACCGTTAAAAAGACCTGAACAAAAAAAATGTTTGGATTTTTATTTCCTGTCACCTTTCATCACGGGCAACATAAAAATTCACACTACTGCAATATCGCTAACATGTTACTGGCATGCGAATAAGACACCTGAGCACAGAGAGAAACCCAGTGTTATGATTACAGTTGACATTGGAACTAGCTAGATAGCTCATATTAAGACACTTCTTTGGAGAACACGTGCTAAAGTGTTTTCCCCACAATCTATATGCATAATTTATTTGCCAACTGTGACCAGAGAGAGAACATACCTTACTCACAGCCTAGGACATGCATGGATTTTGATGAGGACTGCATATGCCTGGGATCAATTCAAACACGTCATGACGATGATATAAAACCTGATGAAACAAGCTTGACAAGCAGCAGTTCCGTTTTTCCGTGAAAGTATCAAGCACAGATGAAGATGTTTCTATGGTTATCTCGGTTTTATAAATATTAGCCTATAGAGTTGGGCTTAGTACGTGAATAAAAGATGGAATTAAACATGCATAAATTACGGTGTCCTGGAAAACCCATCGTGCTGCAAATACACAAAGCATATTCATCAAAGTGGTAACACACTTTAGAAATGCGGTGCAAATTTAGAAAACGCATACAACTTCAGGAACAAATCCTGTGACAACACAACGGAAGTGCAGTTTCCGGAGGACACGGAAAGGGGCGGACTTCTATGAGATTAGCGTGAAGTCTATTGGAAGTAGTGACAACTGAGTAAAAAGGGTTGTTTTTTTTCCAGTTACCACAGTGTTATCAAGGGTAGGTGTGTGATACAGAATTGAAGACTGACCTATTCATGCTCTGCATTCTTGCATATTTATTTATACATAAGGCAGCCTTAAAAAACATGGGATGGAAATCCCATTTAACAAAATATGCACTGTTTTACAGTCAGAGTGAAATAAGTAACATTCTCCTTTTAATATATATATTTTAAATGTTAAAATTCTTAACTATGTCAGTTAAGCTGCCAAAAATGCCCCTTTTGAAATTTGTATTTCTAATGTCACAAGAACACTTTATTGACCTATCTCTGCCTATTCAGCCTATAGAGGTTTAGCACACCCACTTAAATTGCCTTTCTCAGGCATTTCAGCTCTGAGTACCTTTTGAATGAAGCACAATACAGGGCAGCCAATCATAAAGGAGCTCATTTATCTTACATCCGTCTTAAAGGTGCAGTAGCAACAGGTGCCTGTTGAATTCCAAGCGATATCTATAGAGGTTGGAAATTGGTTGTGTAAAAAAAAAAAAAAAACAGGCTGAAAACGAGTCGTTTCCGCTCTGTGAATTGGGAGAAAGGGACAGTGTGTGGAAGCCCAACCCCAGTCATATAGGTTTGCTTCTAACAGTACCATTACCATCACCCACTCTGGTGCACTAGTTTGAGTGTATTAGAACTAGTAGCAATGCTGAAGCATTACATGTATCTATAACACATTTTCTGACCATGATGAAGTGATAGGTTTGTTAAGGCAAACTGTGTATGCAATACATGTTGCTTAGGTCACTTGCTCCAATTGTACACAACTCTAAAGCTACACAACTGTACATTAGTTAAAGTCTACACAGTGTCAGTCATGTGAAGTACAACTGAAAGTTCCCCTGTTGTATTCTTCCAACAATCAAGTTCTGCGTAAGTGGGGGCAAAATAATATGACCTTCACATCAAAGAACATTTTAAACAAATGGACTGTATGTACATCTTTTTTCTAATGTTACAAATGGAGTCTAAAGTTATATCTCTTGCTCTATAGCACTTGCTCAAACCTTTCCTTTAGATTCCTTTTGTACACACTACAGACTGTGACCTCGACATGCTTGAATGAATGTTGAACATTCACACTTGTGTATGAGTGCCGATTGTTAGCTAATGCATCATGATGAGTCTATCCTTTTTGAGTTACTTACTGAGATCATTCTCATAGCAAGTTCATTACACCTTGTGTACTCGATGTAGTGCGGTGAGCAGTTTCAATCTTAGTTACAATCTTAGTTATCAAAGACTCACTCCACCGACCAAAGCCTCTTCTCTTAGACAACATGACAAAACCATCGCAGCTTGAGAGCAAAAATCGAGCCTCGTAAGAGGTGTTATGTTCCATAGGCAGATTGACATCTTAATGCGATACACATGAATTTTCTTTGCATACATGTACATTGCACTTGTAATGTTTCTGATATTGCTTCTCTCCTGAATAGCTCAGTCAGTAGAGCATCAGACTTTTAATCTGTGGTCCCTGTTCAAGTGAAAATATTGTTCTTTGCCACTAAAGTGCGCTTGAGAAGTTTCTTGAAATACCTCTAGATCAACCTAAGTCAAGGGACAGGACCCTGTTGCCTTGAGCCTTGCCGATTAAACTGACATTTCACATCCGTTTCCCCCAGCTGTGATGCTGTGCATTGGCTGCCATCCCAGGTTAGGCTAGCTAGTTCTGCTGGCAAGCTTGAAATATCAAAATCCTTCCTACTTAAAAAAAAAAAAAATCACTTCTGAGCCTATCCTTTTTGAGTTAATTACTGAGATCATTCTCACAGCAAGTTCATTAGACCTTGTTCACTCATTGTAGTTCGGTGAGCAATTTCTATATTGGATGAGAGAAGGAGCAGACTTGTTCAAGTCACAGAATCCATTCACACTTAAACAACAGGAGCTTGTCAGTGGAGGGTATACTTGCTCACACCTTTCTTTTCAATTCCTGTTGCATAAGGGAATAAGGGACAAGGGAAGTCATTTTGGAACAAACCTGTGAGGCAACTGTCTTTGAGGCAAAGTGTCTGTATCCAGGGAAGAACATGCGCATGTTCAAGTGCTTGCCCTGTACTTCATTCTCTGAAGTTTACTGAGAAAGACCTGACAGCAGTTGAACACGTTTGGTTGTTGTCTGCTACCTTGTCTCTGTCTCTCTCTGTGTTCGCATGATAGGCACCACTGCATGCCATGCACCAGGCCTCCTTTCTTGTGAGGCTGTCCCTCATGACATCTATGGAGTTCACTTGGTTTTACATTTTAATGTTAACAAAATAAGAAACAATACACATTATAAATGTTAGATAGCTACATATTTGTACTTCTTGTACAAACTAAGAAAATAATAGAACACTAATTTAGTTATGTGACATATTGACACCTGAGCAAGACATGGGTGAGGGATAAAAAGGCAGGATATTAGTCACACAAAGCACTGCCAAAAAGTTTTAAAAACACAGATGTGGGGAAGCTCATGAAGACAGGCTCAGCTTTAGTCCACAGTATGCTAAATGGGAAACACTGGAGGATGGTACATGAGGGGTTTAAATAGGGAGAGAGTTAATTAGAAGCAGGTGAACGTGATGGTTGATAAGTGTGTGATTGTGAACCGAGCAGTGGTCGTGGTAGGTGATTTGTGCGGATAT
Source organism: Electrophorus electricus (assembly GCF_041902795.1). Lineage (NCBI taxonomy): Eukaryota > Metazoa > Chordata > Actinopteri > Gymnotiformes > Gymnotidae > Electrophorus > Electrophorus electricus. The sequence goes on along the minus strand of NW_027658790.1, from coordinate 65,276 downwards.
GTGTGTACGTGTCTGTGTGTGCGTTCCTGGTTGGGTGCGGACCAGAACCTGACAACTTGTTTCCACTTGATATCAGAATTAGTTGAAGAGAATAGCTGGTCCTGTCCTTTATTGCAACTTAAATATAAACATGCTTTTGAGGGACCCTCTGGAGAATGTCTGAGGGGTACACAAGAGTTTAATTCTTATAAACTTTTTCAAGGGCAATTATGTAAACAACCCTCCTTTTTTTCCATATTGTTCTTTGAAGTTTCCACCATTATGCTCAAATTACACATGACATTATAAAAGCTAGTCACCTATGAACCTGCGGGCTTATATAGAAGGGAAAATAAACTATGGACTATTTGTGCTCTGCATTCTTGCGTATTTATTTATGCTAGGCTGTACATAATGCAGCCTTAAAAACATAGGATAAAAATCCCCATGTAACACAATTCAGGTTCTGTCTAAATACATGGCTAGCTAGCTAGTTATTTTACAATCCCATTTAGAACATATATCGTCGTGAATGTCCTGAACAAAACACGCTGTACCTAATCCCCATAAATGACATATCTCTCACTGAATAAAAACTTGTATGCTTCAACAGTATACAGTGGTAGAAATGGCGATCACCTTTAAAAGGATTTCTTACTGTAGGCCTATTATAAACAACATGGAGGAAATTAAAATAAAAATACTTGAGTCAGGTGTCTGTTGAATTCCGAGCGATATATATATAGAGGTTGGAAATTGGTTGTCTAAAAATGAATTGTGATTGTTAAGTCACATAGATGTAAGTGGACATGAAGGGAAAAAATAGTGTGGGTGCCAAGTATGGTGATTGTATTTTTAAAGTTGTAGGAAATGTTACATTCAGAATGTTTGTGAGACAAAAAAAAAAAAAGATATAATTACTATCCATGGTATAATTGACTGTGTTGCAGACAACATAGGCAGGGATTAGACTGAAAAATGTCAGAGTATTTTTAATGCTCTTTATTGCTGTCATCAGAGGTTATGCAGCCATATCCTCCCGAGCAAGTACGGCTTCTAATCCTAACAGTTTGGCCGCCTGCAGACACAAATACCGTGTTGAGCAATATTTAATTACATCTACTTGAAATGCATATTTAATTGCATTGTTAGTATTTATGGAAAACAAGTGTTAGGATTGCTCTGCTCCATTGCAGACTTTCTCACTCTAGCAACTGTGGATTCCATCTCCTCAATCAGTTGGCCCATATCATGTTGACAGGAACCATATTCCATCTTTATAAAAGAATTCAATTTCACCTCCAACTATGAAGAGAAACAGTGTTAAGCAATATTTAATTTCATCTACTTGAAATGTATAGTTCATAGCATTGTGAGAATTTATGGAAAACAAGCGTTAGGATTGCTCTGCTCCACTGCAGACTTTCTCACTTTAGCAAACGCGGCTTCCAGGTCCTCAATGCATTTATCCCTCTCACTGACATTCATATCTTTAGGTTCCACCTGTACATATGAGTAGAAATATTGTTGAACAGTATTTAAATACATTTAATTGAAATATGACTTTAATTACATTTTGATACATTTGTAATTTATAATTTGTATTGGACTGGAAAGGAAACAAATACAATTTTTATCGCATAGCCGTAATCACATAGCCTGCAGGCCTAATGATGTAAAAATGTGCCCCCAAACATCAAATGTTCAGCAGAAATAACAGGACCTGACACACTAAGGTACCGTAGACCCATTCAAATTGTACTATTGGAATAATAAATTCCAATGCATTCAGTCATTTTAGCTAGTGTTGATTTTGATTCTTGCCACAATTATACTAATAATCAGTGTTACAACTCAGCATGCAAAGTCACCGAACAGTCGACTGTTAATTCTATAGTAAGGAGAATGTAAAACAAACAAACAAAAAACCCACCAACAGTATTTTTTTTTCCTGTAACTGACAAAGATTGCATATGCTAAATGTATGTGTCCTAAATATATTCTAAATACATTTACATTAGTGTTTTTAATTAATTTCTCGAACATTTGTTGAAATGCATTTGTAATTTATATTCAGAGATATTTCAGTGTACTTAAGTACAAGCATTCAATTAGCATCACTGTTCACCATAGCTGTTTTTCCATTTTTTGTGGGTTTTGTCCATTGCCACAGTATGGCTTTAAATCATTTGTCTTGGTTCTACTTTACTTACTATGGCTGATTGAGTTCTCTCAGTAGAGAAGTCCTTCTTGATTAAATTCTTTGTTCTAGTATCTGTTTAAAAAGTAACAGAAAATGTCTTATTAGCGTTGTATAGATACTTAGAACACTTCTACGTAGATCTCTCTCTCTCAGACAAACACACACACACACACAGTTCATCCAAGAAGTCATCCTCTATTCTGGCAGGGATCTGGGCTCGTGGTTTTTCGTTTTTCTTTTTCCCATATTTACCAAATATCCCGTGCTTTTCCTTTTCATATTTCTCAGTAGGAACATGTTCCTTGCGTCTTGGATTGCAATTGTAACTACCGCACTGACCCATAATAAATTTAGTGTACCCGTTATCTGTGATCTGAAGTCTAAAAATGGGTCACAGAAATTGTTCATTTGAAAAATCTGTTCTTTGACTACATCATAATCGCTTAATTGATGCGGCTGCATGATGACATCACACGCCACCCACTGAAATAAAAGCTGAGGATGTCATTGCAGAGGTAGGAGGAGCCAGAGTAGAATATTACAGAATATTACATTGCTTGAATAGTGGCTCTGTCTGCCCTGGGGGTATTATTGAAACCCAAAGGCTGAAAGGATGGGGAGGGAGAGAGAGAGAGAGAGCGAGCGAGCGACCATGTGTGAACATATTCTTGTCACGGTATGCCCCCCCCCCCAAAGGTCTCCCCGTGTGTGTTTGCTTGTGTGTGTGTGTGTGTGTGTGTGTTCATCCGTGTGGCCATGCTCCCTTGTGTTTCACGGCTGCCCTTCATTGTGTTGTTATTGTTTGCGTATATAAGTCCTTTGTGTAAACGTTAACGTACTTTTGACCTGCTGAGAGTTAGCCTGATTTGACTTAGCCTGTTCCTAACCTTTGTTTAGTATGTTGCATAAAAGCTCATGGAAATATTTCAGATGTAACATACATGTAACTGACCTAGTAGAGCAAAATTACAGAATTGTAAGGAGGAAGTGACGTTCTTGGGGCATATCATTAAAGGGGGAAATACACACAAGCTGTCTCAAAACCGACCACAAGCCATAATTTCGCTACCTAAACCATAGTGGCATACTCCCCTCTTACTGTTTTAGTCCCACACGCATTACACCGAATACTGCAGGACCAAAGAGTGTCACATTTATCAGCCCAGTGGTAGCTGAGATACCACACCACCCTCTTAGATATGCCTAATATAACTGTCAAAAGGTGTATAACACTGAACCCAGCTACACTCCTTCCTACGGAGGAGGATGGAGATCCACAAGACTGCACAGCAGTCTTAGCTGAAGTATATATACCGCGGGTTGATCTCTTTGAAGAAGCCATAAGTAACCCAGACCTATGCCTCTATGTGGATGGGTCAGCATGCAGGGACGACACAGGGGTCAATAGGGAAGCATACGCGGTAGTAACAGATCATGAAATACTTAAAACAGAAGTATTACCATCCTCCTATTCAGCGCAGGCTGCTGAACTAGTAGCACTGATGGAAGCATGCAAACTAGCTGCAGACAAAACTGTTAATGATTTTGGAGCCATATGGAAACATAGGCAATTCCTGACAAGCTCGGGTAAATATATTAGACATCACCATCTTGCTAGAAGCCATTTTGCTGCCAAAGACAATTGCAGTTGTTAAGTGTGCAGCTCACAGGACTACAGAAGACCAAATCAGCAAGGGGAATAATTTTGCAGATAGAGTAGCAAAGGCAGCTGCAACTAAAACCGCTGTGCAAGCAATACAGGAAACCGCTGCTACCCCGCAGGCCACATTACGGGAAATTCAGTCAGGGGCTCCCGCCACTGAAGGCACCAGGTGGAGACAACTAGAACCTCCTGTTAACAACCCACACTGCTGTCAAAAGAGAAGGACGAGGAACCTGGGTACATCACACACACCGTAAGAAGGCTCCGACACCAGCCCCAACTCCAAGCAGCAGCACCCAAACAGACTAGGTCGGAACTGTGTTGAGTAGGGTGTTAACGGCAAGGCCTACCCTTTCGACACTCGGAACCGTCAAGAGACGGTAGAGAAAATCAGACACAGCTAACACAGTCAGAACATAGACTGAATATTAATATGGATGAAGAATCCCATGACTTATGAGAAGACTTGTTACCATTTCAGGGTCCCAACGCCACTGAAGCAGAATGATTAGCAGCTAAATGCCAACAAAATACAGCGTGTATGTCAGCCATTGTGCATGCCCAACATATCGAGCAAGAGTACCTGGTGTGCCAGCACACCAGTGTTCCAAGGACTGTAATCCCTCTGAAAAACGCAGATGTAGGAGAAGTGAATATGACAATCTCTATGTGCCAGGTTATTAACCAGACCTCAAACTGTCCCAGTCCCACTAACCCCGCACCACCGAAAATGATGCTGCATGTGGCAGCTAGTAAGGGTGAGATATTTGTATAGCAGATGAAGCAGCAGGTGCCGGAAGTCTGGTCCAGATGCATCGATTATGTGCAGGTGCACAGCAATGGCACTTGCAGTGACTCCAATAGCAGTTCCCTGTGGAATTGCTCCATGACAACCCTGCAGGGGTATTGGAATGTAATGTGGGTCGGTGGTTCGGTGGCCTATGGTGAATTGCCACAGAACTGGACTGGTTGTTGTTATCCAGCTGTAGTGCGCCCAAGGACGCAGGTGTATACACTTCCCCATGCCAAGCAGCACAGGGTGAGGAGAGACATAACCAGCACAGACTATTGTGGTAGAATTCTGAGGGACCCATGGACCACTCTCGGTGAAACCATTGGTTGGTCCCTTTTCCTGGGCGGTGGCACAGTAGCAGCCCTGCAAAAGATCAATGGCTTAGCTTATCAGTTACTGCAAGTAGTTAATGACACCTTAGCAGCAATAGGTGCCTTAAAGATAGAACAACAAGTGATAAGGGCAGCAGTGCTTCAACATAGAATGGTATTAAATGAAGGAAGGAGGAGTGTGCAAAATGATTAACACTTCCTGCTGTTTTTACATTCCAGATCTCAGCGCTAATATTACTGATTATATGAATCTTATGTGATCTGCCTTCACTCCGCAGCCTACAGTTCCAGTAGCGGCTGTAGCGTTGCCCATTCTGCTACTCATTCTTCTTCTTTTTCTTCTTCTTCTGTGTTTACCTCCTTTTTTGTCATTGCGTGTCAGACGTCTTTCTAGTGTGTTCACCATGCCAGCGCTCAGCGGCCATGCCAATGACCAACCCCAGCTCTTTGAAGACATTCTGCTCCCCAAGATGGGCGGTGCTGGTGATCCACATGAAGACATCGTAGTGCTATTTGCTGAATAAAAGTGTGATAATGTGTGATATAAAATAAAGGGGGGAAATGTTGTGGAAATTTACTTTGCTTTATTTTACTTTGCTTTATGTTTCTATAGTCACAGCATAACAGTCTGCAGATAAGCATGTGAGTCAGGTACACCAGCTGCTCACATACCATTCTAACCATAGAGATAGAAGAAGCCTTCAGCGCTCAGGCTAACCAAAACATGAATTAGCCGATACTCTGTAGGAGTCGTTTTTCTTTTTTTTCTCTTTCTTCTGTTCTCTGTATAAGGGGAGGGGGACCGTACTGCGCGTCAGTGCTTTTACTCTGTTATACAGGGGACAGAACTCAATAAACTTTTACTCTTTACTACTCAATGCATAAAGCTGTCTGTGTTTGATGTGCTCTCATTTTCCCACCACATCCATTTAGCAGTACTGAATAACCGAAATGGCTTAAAACAGCTGAGGGGATGTTTGAAACTGAGTGATAAGATGTTCAGCAATTTATATATGATAATACAAGGCAGTAAATTAAATTGGGCTGAACTGGACAATAGTACCTGGCATGAAAAGTATGTCGTAGAGAGTAACAAAAAACTCAACCTCTCACCTCGCGCTCTGAAATGTCTCCGTCACTGTCTGTAGTGTCCTCTAGGATACTGCTGCCCTCACTAAAGTGTGTCACCCTGACCGGGTCAAACATCTCTTGAACATAATGGAAAATCAGCTTCAAGTGCTGCACTGAGCAAGAGTGCACTGTAAATGGCCAGATATAAATGGCAATGTCAGTAGTAAATTTATATATGCAGTCATGGAACAGGACCTAGCTGTAGAGCACAGCTTAAAGGTGCATATTATGATGTGCTCTTACCAATCATCCTCCTGGCTGTGTTTTGCTCTTTTGGCCAAATGTTTCTCTTCCAAAGCAGACAGACCAGACTTGCTGCATATTACTCCGTGCACTATAAATAAACCACATGTATAATGTCTTGTAAACAATGGAACAAGGGAAATTTGAATTGTGACTACTCTGTTAAAGGGGCGGATAAGGCAACCCACCCAAACCCCCCGAAAGCTGTTCTGTTATCTCTAAACATTAACATTAAATATTCACATCATAACTCGACCCCGTGCAGTAGGGCAAACTCACTCGCATGGGGGAAAGGATTACAGACTACCTGTACTGCTGCCGCAACTCTGCGGCCATTCCAACAACATCCACATACATTCCAGCAACATCCTATTATAGGACACAGTGGGCTTAAATACACCCATTTAATAGCATGTTGGACCTTCTTTGGCCTCCAGAACTGCAGCAATTCTTTCTGGCATAGTTTCCACTATGTGCTGAAAATACTCTGCAGGAATCTTGGTCCAATCTTCATAGGATATTTTCTCTGAAATTACATGGAGGGACTGACATGTTCTAAACTGCCTGTTATACTCTTACAGCCGCTTTGAAATACAAAAAAAACATATTTATCTTCCACTCCACTCAAGGATGGCCACACTTGGAATTTCCCTTGGCACATTTAAAACATTGTGTGAGCCAGATAGCTTCTGTTTTCAACCTTCCAATGCTCTGAGTATTAGTGTTCTATGCATATGAGATGCTTCAACACGTCCATGCGTGTTGTAAAGAAACACAGTGTAAGCAGTATTAATGAAAGTGCATCTCTACCTCAAACTCACCAGTGTAACAATTACAGTTTGTGAAATCTAATTTTAAATGGCGATCAGCCTTCTTAACAAATAAGCAGAACTCACCTTGTTAAGTGTTTGTGTTTGTTTGTTTGTGTGTGTGTGTGTGTGTGTGTGTGTGTAGTTTTAAGCATAGCAAGGCACTTCAGGGTTGCCAGGTGGAGCCTTCCTGAAGACCCTGATACTGAAACAGCATTAAAAGCTGCAATGGCACTGTAGTTGTATTTATCTGCACTAATACAGCTTTGAACTATTGCACTCTTACATACAGTAAGTTTCTATGTACCGGTGTACATTTCTGTGTACCTTTAGTAACTAAAGGGATTCTATTCTAATATTACAAGTGCTAGAAGTGCTGAAACTCAAAACAGTGAAGAAACCAGTGGAGCTTAATGACTGGTCAGATGAAGAGAGTGAAGTGAGGAGTTTCCTTCAGTGTCTGCCATGTCCCAGCTGAGGTGAGTGTGAAGCTTTTATTGGTACTATAGGAGTTGTGTTTAACTTTGAAACTGATGGTGTCACAGCCATTTGTGGCCGAGAGTCTAGAAGAGCATAATTGGCTGTACTCTTAGGGAGAGAGGGAATGGCATACGCTCTCTCCCCTGTCAATTACAGAGACACCGTGCAATCAAGGGCGTCTATAAGTTCACGCGTCAGAAGGGGGAGGAAAAGACTATTTTCTGAGTACTTAGAATAACATTCCGTATTTTTTGGAGAACATTTTCTAGAGTGTTTTCATGTAGAGAGAGAAATGAGTGGCTAAAATGTCAGAAGCTTTAAGGAGACAAATGGGGAATACTATAACAGCTCTTTCCATGTGTTAGTGACACCAGCGTTCCCTCTTTTCCCAGATGGTAAAAAAGAGCCCTGACTCTTGCAAACTTCATTTTTTTGTAGAACAAAGAGAAAGATGAATAACTCGCTTTATGGCCTTTTTCCACTCATGCATACCAAGTCCAGTATGCATCCAAACACTGTCAGAATAGTAGGAGTGCAGACTTTGAAAAATGGTCTTCTCATGTAAACTCAGCAGCTTTGTCCCTGGTTGTCTAGTGGTTAGGATTCGGCGCTTTCACCGCCGCGGCCCGGGTTCGATTCCCGGTCAGGGAAAAACCTCTTTTTATGCTCATATAAAACGACAGATTCTGCATTAAAACATAAAGTTTGTGTGAGTTGGAGTTGAGCCGACAGCCTAAGGATGACTTTTTTTTTAAGTTTTAACTTCTACTCTACCAACTGAGTTATTGAAAGCGACATGCAAGTAATCCCACATGTCCAAACACCAGTATGTTGGCAAGAAACACAGCCAGTTTTGGATGTTTCAATTGTTAAGTTCATTTGACACAAAGAAGAAAGATCGCATTGTATAAGTTGTTCAGCTACAAACAGATATATCTTTTGATGACATTTGGAATCATACTGGACTTTGTGTACATGAATGGAGAAAGGCCATAAATGGTTAGAATAACATTCAGTGCTTTTGGAGAAAAGTTTCGAGAGTTTTGTCATGTAGTGAGAGAAATGAGTGGCTGAAATATCAGGCATTAAAAGTGCAATTTGCACTCAGGGAAAGAAAATTGCTTTCATGTGGACCGCATTGAGATATCGATCTGCCTGTGAAACAAAACACCTCTTAAGAGGCTAGATTTGTGCTCTCAAGCTGCGATGGTGGTTTTCTCATGGCTTCTAAAAGAAGAGGCTGTGGTCAGGGTGGAGTGAGTCTTTGATAACCAAGATTGTTGTTGTTTTGGCCTTCGAATAGACAATGGCATTACCCAGTGTCAGGTCTTTCTCAGTAAACTGCAGAGAATGATATAGAGGGCAAGAAATGGTCAAGCACAGTTTTATTGGGTGTGTGTCTATAAAAAACACTACAGCTCTCTGATACATTTTTGGTTCAAGATTTAATCATCATGCAAATGATTGTGATTAATGCTTTGTCTGTTTAATTCAAATATTATACTATAAACCTAATATTTTAATAGGGTTGGCAACTTTCTAGATCCGATTACTACATGTGTGTGAAGTACAGGTGCTGTAGCTATACGGTATACAATTGTCCACAGTAGCCTAATTATAATATATACAACCAAAAATCCATCTAAAATAAACACCAGAAACTGCTCAATAGGTAGGATAACAGCAGAACAATTGTCCCGCCGTATAAGCAAAATGAGAGCCTGCTAAGGCCGCCAAGAGGGTGCCAAAGACCATGTATTTATTTCTATTTGTTTTTTACCTATGTTATGTCAGTGGCAGCTCAGATTTCTGCGTAGGCCCCAAACAGGCTTGGGCCAGCCCTGGTATCACAGTGTCGTGCACTGGAAAACCATCAAGCCTGTTGACTATGCTACCAGTGTTGTTCATGTAACTGTGCAAATAAACTGCAAACACAATTACTTTTAGAAGTATCATCCAGTTTCTTTTCACAATTGCCAAAATGTAATGAATCACAGCCAGTGTTCTAAAACAGACCTGGAATGTATTCCTGGTTGATGTGCCCTGTTTCTAGTTCCAAAAAAAAAAAAAAAAAAAAAAATTGGTGGATGAATTTTCAATGAAAGTGCTTCACTCAGCAGCCATTAATGATTCTTATATCCAGTATGAATAAATTGAAATTCCTATCCTTGTATCAGGTGCAGCAATTATGTGTAACAATTGTGAAGCAAAAAAGCAATAGCAACATTTTAATATAACAATATAGGTAATATAGAACTTGATCTAATGATATTAATTAGGCTATGCAAATAACACAACTACTTCGGTAGCAGATCATTCATGCCTGTTGAATAGGCAGTTTTCTGCTTTGCAGATACTTGAAATCTTTTACTAATCTTTCCCCAAATCCAGTAGGAGCTGCCTTTTACATTAACATGCCAGGATACACGCTGACTGGATGTTTAATCTTTCTAATGGGTAAGCTATATTCTTATAGTCAAGAAAGATATTTTTTAATTATTAATCAGTTAAGGAAGTCAAGCTATTGCATTTTGCTGAGATGAAGGAATATTGCATAACCCTGTACTGGCCAAATAATTAGATTTGATGTTCTATTTTTTAGATTAATCCCATAACTGAATTATTCACATGGTTTTATAGCCATGGTTAATACTTGCTGTCAAAATGCTGAGGTTCGTAAGAACCTCTTTCCTTCATAAGGAAGCTTCCTGTTTTTGAAACAGGTAGTTTCAGCATACTAGCTCTTACTGCTCTCTATCTGTTTAACAAATGTTTTGTTGGATTTAACTACTTTCTACCTGGAAACTGGCAACTTCCATGGAAAACTATTTTATCATCACAAACTATATCTAAGGAACTACCACAAACATAAGTAATGTTAACATTTTGCTTTTTCATCATGACTTATGTTCTGCTTCAGAGCACTGAATGCAGCATGTTTATTCTTCGTCATTAGTGGCAGTTTTATCTGTGAGAAGTGTAGATGAATTGCTAGTCTGACAGACAGTACGCATCCAGACAGCAAGGCGAAAGGGTGACGTTACGGCAAAGTAGACGAGCTTCCACCAGCTCATGGGACCACTACACATCCCCAACATTAAGTAACAAAATCCCAGAGACCTTCTGCCTGTACTGGCCAGACTTCAGATCAGAAGGTGAGAGAATACAGTCATGTGTTGTGTGGCTCAGATTGTTCACACAGTTAGTAACAGTCCAAACACTTTAATTATACTGTACAGCATGAGACCTGGAAATGTGTGTCTGTGTTTTTGTGTGTGTGTGTGTGTGTGTCTTCTCCCCAGGCTGAGCTCCAGCTTTGTACTGTCCATCATCAGAGAGATCTATCAGACTGGCTCTGCTCACTGTGTGTCCAGCTTGTTGAATTCAGCAGAGAACTGCATCAACCTGAACAGCAGAGAGCTGGACTCTGTCCACTGTGCTGCCCTGCGCTTCACCCTCCAGCACTGCACAGCAGTCTCTCTCAGCCTGCTTTTCACCTCCATACCAAAGGCGGAGCTGGAGAGCATTGAGCCACTGCTCTAACACGTCTCCCGTCTCAGGCTTGAACTTTTCTCACAATCAGAATTTTAACACAGAACTGGTCTGTTTAGGGAGTGTTATATAAACGTTTATGTACGTTTATGTGTTTTTCATGAGTTTCCTCAAAAGTCATTTTGTGCCAGCATCATTTAGGTTTTATTGAGACTCCTGTCAGGTAATCAGCAATATCCATGGATATTTACTTCAGAATAAAATTAAATTTAGGTGAAATATTTATATTAACCTGAAATTAACTGCCCTGCCACTGTCTGTGTGTGTTTTGTTTTCTCCGTGTTGACAGGCTGCTGTTGCTGAGGCTGCTCCACTGCTACAGTGTCTCTGAACTACAGCAGGGGGCAGCAGCAACAGATCTGCTCCTCGCTCTGCAGCACAGACTGGATTTCTCCTGCTGCTCTGCTCTGGACCTCACAGCAGACACACAGAAACACACACTGACTCTGAGCACTGAGGACTGCAGAGTCGTCTCCATGGTCATCCAGAGAGTGAGCTCTCACACACACACACACACAGCTCACTCTACACGGCTGTGAGGGCAACTCTTCCCCATTTTACACACAGTCACCCTTCAGTAAGCCACTGACTCAACACCACACAAACTAGGGAAGCATTCTGGAAAAGGGAAAAGAATTTTATCATTTGAAACAAAATGTGTGTAAATAGCATTAATGTTAGTAGTTATGTGAGTGTGTTAGTGTTTTGTGACTCTACATGTTGGAGAATGTTGAGTGTGTTCAGCAGCAATAAAGCCATGCTGCTCCAGTTCCTGTCTCTTCTCTGTGTGGGGACTGATGTGGAGTGTGTGAGACGCGCTGTGGCTCTCTCCCGGGCTCTGGGTAAGATGGTGATCCTCAGTCAGACCCGGCTGGACCAGCAGGCCTGTAGGTCACTGGCACTGTTTCTGGAACATTCTGAAGGGCTGTCAGAACTGGACCTTAGCCACTGTCAGCTCACTAACCACTGCCTGCAGATGCTGTTCGCACACCAGCACAAAGCCCACATCCTGGAGTGAGTGGACAAGCGGGAGGAGGGATGTGTAGAGAGTCTTGATTGTTGAGTGCACAGTGAGCACTAACATAGATATAACACATTTTACTCTTTTTCTCACAATTTAACACAAAATCCGGCAGGGTGACTGAACATAGAAGCTGTGCGTGTTCATTGTAAAGCATTGTATGTTCCTTGAAAGGCTCTATATAAATTTAACTTTGCTCATTCAGTCATATCCTGTGTTCCTTCAAGGACTTTATTTTTCAAAAGCAAACAGCAAAAAGCTTGATTTTCTTGGTGATTTTATTTGGAAATGACGACCTCTCTCACTGGCTGCCTGGATCACTGATCACTGCCTGTACTTGGCAGGATGGATCTCTGTGGTCTACAGAATATCCAGACTGCTTGTAGAAACACATGTTCTCATTAAAAAGAGAAATAAGGCATAACAGACTCATTATGATTTACAGTTTCATGCCTGATAGATAACAAGTCATGTGTACAAGAACTGAAAGAAATGATATTTTGTTTAAAATGTCAAAATGCATAATTATCTGGCCATTAATGACTCAGGTCCACTGACACAAATATACTATTTATTGCTTTGCTTATTCATTCATTTGCTAATTCAATCATTCGTTTATTAATTCATTCGTTCATTACTTTAATTCATTGATATATAAATCTACAGGTGTTTGTACTACTACACGGTGATTTAGTAGAGGGAGGTGTGTTTGGGAATCCTGAACAATGTGGTAATTATAATCCATCTAATTTCAACCTCAGTCACAATGACATCACTGATGTGTCAGCAAAGAGGATCTATGATACCTTCTCCACCAACAACAATATTCACACTGTGAGGTAACTGTGTGTGTGTGTGTTTAGGCATTTAAAATAAGGTTGTATTTATTTTAGTTTAAAATTTCAAATTTAAAAGCCTATTTTGATTTTATAGGCTCTTCAACAACAGAATTACAGGCATACAAATCTTCCTCTCAGACAAGTGCTTTGAAGTCTGGTGATGTTGATGTGTTGTTGGCACTGTAATGATGAGATTTGATTTTTCTAGATTATTGGGACTATCCAAATTATATTTTTGTTTTAAGTGAAAAAATGTAATGATTAAAAAACAAATTTTAGTTATCTTATACATTTTAAGATTACATATAAAAATCAAATACTCAAAATTTATTTATAAAGTACTTTTTAAAATTGTATTTTATTTTATTTTATTTTATTTACAACAGGTGCTATTACAAAGCAGCTTTTCAAATGTCCAAGTCCAAGCCCCCAGTAAGCAAGCCAAGGGTGACAGTGGCAAGGAAAAGCTCCCTAGAGCATGAGGAAGAAACGTCGAGAGGAACCAAGACTCAAAGGGGGTCCCATCCTCCTCTGGCTGTTTAAAGAGAGACATAAATTAAAAAATGAAATAAGCATTTAATGTTTAGTCCAACTTTCTGGAGGTTCTAGACTTGTGTGCATGTGTCCGAGACCCAAGTCACAAGAGAACGTCCATTAAGGGCAACAGAGAGTAGCTGGTTGGGGAGGAGGTGGTGTGGGCTACAACAGGGGACATCAGGGGATGATGGGAGTAGCCAAGGCATCTGAGACAGGATGAGGCTCAGTAACATCACAACATCAGGGGTAGGTGTACCTCGGCAGAGTCCACTATCAGTCCAGTGTATTAGAGCAATGATGTTTGATTCCTACTCAAAGAACATGTGATATTTCCAACATTCACTTTAGGTATCAATGAAGTTGTGACATCAAGCAAAGGAGAACAGTGAGACATGAGTAGACAAGCACAAGTTGGACCTATTAGGGACAATGAAACAAAACCTGAAGACAAGAAAACAGAAATGAAAGCCTGAGTGAGCTGAACTGAACTGAATCAAACTCCTACCGCTATATGGACTTAGCTCTGTAATATAGTTGAAACTGTAAGTTGCTATAGATAAGCGTGTCTGCCAGATGTCTGCTCACATTAAGCAGTGCAGTTGTGCAGTGTGAACATGACATCTGTCTTTTACAGCAAAATCTAATTATTTTATTATTCTTTAAATGTCTTTAAATGTCTTCATGGTCTAGCAACTCATAATGGCATTAGCACTTGAAAGCAAAAAAACAGAAAAAAAAAACAAACCAACAGCAAAACAAAAACATCTCAAAACACACTTATTGCATTGAGTTCTGTTTAGATGACTTTTGATTTTATATTAACACATCTACTGTTATCTATTTACCTTTTCCTTTTATCATTATATATGTCATTTTATTTTTTATCCTTTGTGCAATTAGTCTCTTCTCAATGCGTTTTATTTTTTGTGTGCAGAGAGAAGGGGTAAGAAGATGCATATACAGAGGTCTGGACTAGCCGTGCTGTCAAAGGTTAGGGGAAATGAAATAAATAAATGTTCCAAAATGTTTTTTAAATAGTTTAGTATCCAACATTTTAAATTCTAACATTTATGGTTACCCCCAGCAGTGATCAGTGGTAGCTCAGTGGTTAAGATACTTGACATGTAGTCAGAAGCTTACCTGTTCCAGCCCTACTGCTGCCAAGTTGCCACTGTTGGTTCTCTGAGCAAGGCCCTTAACCCTCAATTGCTCAAGTTATACTCACTCGTAAGTCACTTTGGATATAAGTATCAGGTAAATGTATGATTGTGTTTTTTATAATCTTGTACACATAAATGTCATATTCAACCAGAATATGTAAAACACACTGTCAAATCGTGTTTATAAAAATACGTTTTAGTTGTAATTAATTTCTGTAGCTTCATGTCACTTATGCTGATATGGTTGTTGGCTCAGACAACAATGGCCACAAGAGGGAGACAAAGAGCTTCCCTAGTAATCAATGAAAACAGGCATACCCTGTAACTGTATGCTATACTATTCTTTTATTTTATATTTTTCCTTGATGTCCACTTACAATGTTTGCATGGCTTTATGTTCCAAAAATAATCATAATCTATTTTACACAAATATTTTCCAACCTGTTTATCTTGTAGAATTAAATAGGACATGTATTACATTACGAATAAAGAATTCTGCGCTGCATACACTTAGACATCGGTAATATAACTTGCAGTTATATAACTTCTAGTGAAAATCCTTGAAGCAGTCAACACCATCATCTGAGTAAGCTCCATTTAACCCTCTGAAGTTAAATAAAGAATTGCAGCTAAATGTGTGAACATTATCACGTGTCAGTTCATAACAAGTTAAGCTTCATAATAAGTCACGAAGTCAAGAAAATTCATACCTAAGCATTACCTTGTTTGATGTGTTTATTGATGTATTTGGGTATAACCAGGTCATTTGCCTGTTTTTATGTATTGATCTTTATTGCTCCAAAAAACTACTCACGTCTTCCAATGTTCTTGATCCCCACTTGTAAGAAATAGTAAATGGACTAATCCTAGTTGTGGATAAGTATAAGACTAAACAGCTGTGAACTAATTCCACACGAGGGGAGTCATCACTGGAAAGGTGTCCTGGTGCGAGGCGTGCAGTGGTCCCTGTCCTGCGAACACAGAGAGACACAGAGGCGAGATACCAGTTAAAAAGGTTTGAGAAAGTACATCCTCCACTGACAAGATTCTGTTGTTTAAATGTAAATGGAACAGGTCTGCTCCTTCTCTCAGCCAATATAGAAACAGCTAACCGCACTACAACAAGTACACAAGGTGTAATGAACTTGCTATGAGAATGATCTCAGTAAGTAACTCAAAAAGGAAAGGAGCTTCTCCTTCCTGTTTTCTTTGTTCTCTTCTTGTTAGTGTTTGTATTTGTTCTTTCAAAACACTCCTGCACTCATTCCTCACACTAAAACATGAACCTGGTGTTGTTTACACAGTGACTGGGTGTGAGGCATCTGATCCATGATTTCCCCCTGGGGTCACAGGTCTCGTTTGTCGCCTTTTTTTTCTCCTTAAGACAAAAACAAATTAAAATAAGAGCAGAAAAACTGAGCAGAAATAAACAACTATTAAAATTCTAGATGCACTGTGGAATGTTCAGAGAAAAACAAGACACTCCAGTCTCTATTGTATTTAATATGTGGTATTTAACTGTCAATATGGGGACATTACGACAAGGGAGTGTGCTCAGCTGACCTGTCTATGATTTTATTTTATTTTATTTTTTTAATCCTAGTCTTTGATTAAGTTAAGGAATTTTTCTTTCAAAGAAGAGAAAAGGGATGGAACATGTGAAACACAAACATAAAAATAGGTATGCATTTATCTAATAAACTGATGACTACGATTAGGTGAGACAAGTTTTAGGATATAATAATAAGTGTATTATTTCCATCACACTTTTCACCTGAGTCTCCTGTGTTTCTGGATAAAAGAAAGTAATATAACACAAGCAGTTATACAATTTCCGAAAGGCATATTATTTAGAAATAAAGAAGAACTTGGTTATTATTTGGTTATTAGGACACATGAGGAAAGCATTTTAGTTGCATTCATTTTGCCAAAGACATCCATGACTGAAACAAGCTTCCTGTCACCACTGACCACCCTCCTAGCGTTCATGTCTCCACGGTTTCCCTGTCTAGTGTCTTTATTTTGATTTACTCCCTTGTTGTGGTTCCATTCCTTCGTTTCGTTTTCTGCACCCCTCATAATTTGCACTTGTGTCTGGTTTAATGCTCATTTGACCATGTTTTTAAGCCCTGTTTTAGTTTAGTCTTGTTGCTATTTATTGTAAGTCCAGCTGCTGTTTGTTAATCGAGGCTTCCGTGCATGTGAATATAAGCCTGAATGTTTATCCTCGCCCCAATGTTATAGCCTGCATCCCTGGTTTGTCTTCGTGCGCTTTTCTTTACTTTAGTTTATCATGAATTCTCGGACACTCCATGTTAATAATTTGACCCTGGACTTTGGATTTGCCCCTAATAAATCTCACTCTTTTCCACACACTGCTCATCGTTACACTTCCCCAACCTACTATATTTACATTAAAACTCCGTCAACAGCAGTCTTTAACGTTGAGGGTTTTTTTAATCTGTGTAAAATTACATAATTTCTGCTGTTTCAGAAGTGAAGGATTTGCGTGCTCTAAATTTTCACCATGCCAATGCACAGAGGTTTTGGTATGGAGATTTTATCCCGATCTATAGGAGCAAGTGTGATGGACTATAACGTTGACGAGAAAGAAACCATCCGTTTCGCCGCCGTTTATGTCCATAGATGCTGCTATTACCAAAACTAGTACTGCGCTGATTCTTAGAGGACGGTTGATTTGACCGGATGTCGCAGCAGTACGGCCGACTACTCCTGATCATAACGTATTCATGACAACTCAGCCCTTTTTACGACTGAGGTGCTCACACGACAACGCGTGATCTTGCACCTTTTATGTGTTTTAAGAAAAACGCTCAGTGTTTTAAAGTGCAGCAGCGAATTTTGATCTAACGCGTTACTAAGCTCTGTGAGCAGAGTAATTTCTCCCATTGTGTTGAAATGAACAGGTGTCTGTTATTAGTTCAAGCATTGTATGTTCTTTGAAAGGCTCTATGTAAATTTAACTTTGCTCATTCAGTCATATCTTGTGTTCTGTCAAGGACATTTTTTTGAAAACAAACAGCAAAAAGCCTGACTTTCTTGGTGATTTTATTTCTCTTACTGGCTGCCTGGTTCACTGATCACTGCCTGTCCTTGGCAGGATGGATATTGTGTGTCTCTGAAAATGTATTAATATTATTAGTATGTGCCTAACGCTCCTCTCTATTCCAAAGCTGACCCGATTTCCATAATTCTCGTATTGCATAAGACATTTATTTCCATTATATGTTTTAGCATTCAGGTGGTCATTTTTCTTTTCAACAGTTATTGGCGTGATCCAATAGATCCAAAGTCAAACGAGTACGCACATCATGTGTTGAACCCATCCATAGTATTTTTCTGCTTATCTAATATGCCAATATTTTCTCGTAACCATCCCACCAAGTACGAAAAACACCCAAACCTAAATGCTTAGTAACTAAAGTAAAGCTTGTGTCAGTGTCTTAATTTATATTCTGCATTAGTTCATCAAATGGTTATTTATTGAGAGTGAGTCTGTATTTTGTATTTGAAAAAAAATAAAACTGTCAGCATTCAGCAGGTTTGTTGTCAGGTTTGAAGGCTGTGGTTGTGCTATTTTTCTGGCCTTTCTGGTCAACTAATTTCTGTACCCAGTCATTTCATCAAGGGAGGTGTGTTGCTATTGAAATGTCTAACTTCCTTCATCTAGGGAATTCATGACATACATTAGAATTACATTTATTATAGCTGCAGGTGGCAAGTAAAGGGTCCAATCATTTTATCACATCTGCACAACTTGGTTGCTGATGACATCCCATATAAAGTTCACCAGCCTTTGTGGTTGGTTTTGAGGTTTTGTTTCCAGGAATGTTGTATTTTGAAACCAATCTCTCAATTTTCTCTGCTGAATTGCTTTATATAAATATTATTTTTCTGATTCGACATGACTAAGAAATATAGTTTCCCCAGAAGGTCAGTTCACCCCAAATGTACTTGCATTCACAGTATGTTCATATACACCATTGAAGTTTGGTGATAATCTAACACTCTATGGCTAAGTTTTAGCCTATTAATAAAAATCCTGCTCTTGGGGATTGATAGTTAAATACACATATTTTTGATCATTATTTACAAGAAGATCTGCATTTTTTATATTTAAAAGGTATCTCTAGATCAAAAGGTCACTGACTTGTTTGAAAGGTGCATTTGCCCAACTAATTTAGGTATCAAAAATCAGGCTAAAAAAAGGTTTACGAAACGTATTGAACTTTTTTTATGAAATAGTCACAAAGTATTGCACTGTATAAACTGCATTTCTCATGCACAATTGGTACACAATGGGATTGACTCATTTTTCTGTTTTTAAATACCTTTTCATATGTCAGAGGGGCTCTGTTGGCAAAAATGTCCTATAATTCCCATGCTAGCTCAAAGTCCATAAATCAATACTCATGTCAAGTTTCATAAGAATTACTCAAAGAAGTCTTAATTTTTTTTCAGCTGTTTTGAATGAATCAGTACACCTTGGAAGGATCGATAGGTATGTAAGTGCCATATACCATACAAATATCAACATGTTTCAGTCTCATCAACATTTTGATACCAAATTTGGGAAGATTGGAGAAAGGTCCTACGACTAGTGTGTTACAGTTCATCAGCAACATAAAAAGTAGTAGGATATTTAAATTTAAAGTAATTTCTACAAGAATCAACGTTATAGAAGTCCACTGAAGCCAGTTCTATGATTAGCCCATTACCTGAAAAACATTAGCCAATGTTTGAGTCATCCTTAGGAATCCTTCAGCTTGCTTACAGAAGCAGTATGCAAAATTTCATCTTGATCAGAAGAGCAGTCATTGAGAAACAGTTATTTGCATATTATAATGCCCCATATTGACAAAACTGCTACATTTGGTAAGCTACCTCAAAGTCAATACTGGTATAAGTCTTTTAAATTTCATGAAATCTGAACATGTCCTTCAGGAGTGACAGCTAGTTAAAGTTAAAGTTAAAGCCTGACCTATGTACTACTAATTTGTACTACTAATATTAGACTGGAATAGGACAGCTGTATTTTTTATGTCAGGTTTTTGTTTAAATAATTATTGAGATTCAGACTCTTGCAAATATTTTGACACCAATTTCACTCAGATTGTGTGAAAATCCTAGGACTGGTTTGAAATTAGCAAAAAAATAAAAAAACAAACAAACAAAAAAGTGAAATCTAATGGGCAGAGCCTATCTGAATTCAGGAGAAGCCAAGGAAGAATAAAATAAAAAATAAATAATATTATTTCTATATTCACCTCTGTCTTTTCTTTTGAACATCTGCAAATGTTAAATATAGTTTTGCATGCAGTTCATAAAGGAAAAAGCAAAAATACAATAGAGTCAGAACTTTTGTTTCTTTGTCACACAGTTTTATTATTTTTTTGAATTATTGTATTGTCTTTTAGCACACGTTGGCAAATGTGTCCATCCTCTTGTCGATTGTCCTTGGACTTGTCCTCGGCCTCACACAGCCAGGTGAAAAAGGCTGTCACGGAATTGAGGGCCACACCTTTGCCTCTTGTTGTGCTTGGACAGCAGCTGCTGGTGCACCTTCCTCTGCTCCTCCTGCTCCTCAAGTTTGGCCTCCTTATGAATCTGCTCGATGGTCTTGGGCCCGTGGTCAGCTCGCCGCGACACCCAGTTATTCTAGAAAAGCAAAATCAGCAGATGCATACTTTTGCATCACCATGCGCTGGAATGGCAAACACAAACACACAAACACAGGCAGAGTCTCTAACCAGTCGCAGGTCGATGACGTCCTGGAGCAGGAACCGAATGCGTGAGGAACCCCTCCTCTCCTTCACTATCTTTTCTATATATTTAAAGTAATGATCCATTTTTGGCTGAGAGAGAGAGAGAGAGAGAGAGAGAGAGAGAGAGAGTGTAAGAGAAACGTCGACAAATTTCAGATATTCTTCACCTTTCGATTCGATCAGGTGTGCTCTCAGCTGAACTCATGTCACAAGACGTTTATGACTCTTATGTAAACCCTGCTGCCTTGCACGTTGGTCAGTGCTGTAAAGCAGTTCACTGCCATTGTGGGTGTAGCTGTGCTGTCATCAGCTGCACTTGGCTTTGGGGAATCCAGGGTGCAGCAGCAGGAGGTGGCAAACGTGGAGGAGGCTGTGAGAGCAAAACCTTCTAACAGCTGACCAGTCCTGAATAAAAGCCTTTCATTTTGTCAGCTGCAGTAGGAGCAGAGCTAACAACCACACTAACAACTTCTCTAAACAATATGAACTTGGACACTTTTAAAATCATTGCCAAGGCCTAATAATACACTGATATCAGCACAGCATGCTAGTCGCACTATAGATGATGATCCTAATTAGTTGGCTACCCTGTAGTCAGAGTGCAGGCAACAGGCAAGCAACAGAAAACACTGACGGCAAAACTTTTATAAACAACATTTCAACATGCTTGTTTTTTGGTTAAAAGCGTGCATGGAAAAAAAAAACCCACAATAAAAAAGACCAGGAAACTTGAACACAAATAACTGTCACACTAGTTGGTGACTGAACTGTCAACATCACAACTGCCATTCCTACTAGAGACAAAATTGACAGTCAATATACAATATCCAAAACTTCTTCATCCAGTTTCGATGTGTAAAGTACTTGTTGTGAAAAACGCAACACAGACCAAATCTGGACAAAATCCGCACAGCCGCTGCACTGCACACTAGCACTCATCTACACATGCGCCGTAAACCTTTACATGACATATTAAAGATAAACCGATGCAAGTGCTGAGCATCTGCTGAGAATATTAAATCAACCCAGACCAGGCCCGTGGCCTGCTTACCCTGGCCTTCTCCAAGTCCAGGTCTTTGCCGATGGCTGTGAGGAGGTGGCACAGACGCTCCAGGCTCTCCTCGCTGTGGTTCATGAACAGCTTGACCACACAGTCGTGCATGATGGCCTCTGACAGCATGTGCAGCTTGAACAGCTCCCCGATGAACTTGATGTTACCGATGGACCTCCTGTGGGCCTTGTCCTTCGCCTCCTCCAGATCCTCCTCCAGCCTCTCCCGCTCGCTGGCCTTGCAAGGAGTAACCAGAACAAAGACAAAAGCAAGAAACAGCGCGTTTGGACCCGATAACGACCAGGCCGCCTCCCAGCACTGCTGCCGATTTCAGTCCCCTTTCTCCTGATCTGTGGGTTGGTGAGTCGGGTAAACTAGACAGGAGTGCTGCTTACTGAAGTGGCCGCTTCCAGCTGGTGCCGCAGCTTCTCCAAAACATCATCGTTGACCTTGTCCTTCTCAAACTCCTTCTGACAGCGGTTCAGCAGCAGCTTTTGGAAACCCACAGTGCTGGTGGGCTTGTCTGCCATGGGCACTTTTAACTACACAGGAAAGACATGTAGGAGAAACACTTGGGTATAAGACAGTGTTGAGAGTTCTGTTACTAAATAGAAGCTGATTAAAGCTCCATGTCAGTTTAGAGTGGTTCAAACAGAGTTCACTTCTGTGTGGCATTTGCCTTTGTATGGAACTTCAGCAGCAATGTATGGGAACATGTTACTCACCATAGCCAGGCAGCTGCACATATTGCCATAGACCATAGAGAAGCTGGGCTCATCGATGGCTTTTTCAAAAACCAGATCAACCACGCCTTTGAGGCGCTCCTCTGTGTCGATGGTGAGGTCCATCACCTGCTTCATCAGCTGGTTAAACATCTGCGGTGTCAGTTTGTTCAGGATACTGCGCACCTTCTGGAAAAGCTCCTGGAGAGGAAAACAGACTACCGACTAAGCTTTCCATTACAAAGATCCCAATCTTTTGTTAAATTCAGCAGTTCTTCCACATAATGACTAACTCCTCACTTTCACCAAATATTTACTCTGCCATTTGGAACTTCGTCATGAACAAAAATCACTCAACTTTGCTATATAGACCGATAAAGGCATCATACATCAATCACACTTTCCGAGAAGTGTAGCACTGGCAGCAAACAGTTTATCAAATCTTATCAACTAAAACCCCTCATGTGCTCCAAATTCAAATTAAAAGAAAACCCATTAGAACCAGCTACAAGAATTTAAGATTTAATCAACATATAACTCCTACAAAAAAAAAAATATATATATATACATAATAACCAAATCTGATCCAATAATAACCCTACCGACCAGACAATGCAATGAAGATCTGTCAATCTCTCCAAATGCTGAATTGCACACAAATTTGCAAGAATATTTTTAACACAACCATTGGGTGTTAACCTATAATATATACAAGATCATCCACAGAATACACTACAATATCTACAATACTCTCTCACCAAAATCAACACCACAATCAACACAAGGAACAACAAGCACACAAGATCTGGTCCTCAGTATCATCACACCCCCTGTTTACACTAGAAACCAATGTCCCCCTGCATAGCTACATTCCTGCACACTCCCCGCACACCCACCCAATTAAACAACGACTCTATAATTTAAATATCCAATTCTTGAAGAGCATATCGCAAATAAAATTAAGTAGCTTTCAAGCCAACCATAACAGGCTGTGACTCTGAAATCTGAAAACAGGGCATGGCGGAGTGAGGTGCTGACCTGAGTTTTCTGGGTCTCGGGGTTCTGGGTGTTCTCCCTTTTCATGCCAGGCTTCCAGGCATTCTCGGCCTTCTTCAGCTGCACCTCGTCGTTCATGGACACGTTGGTGATGATCTTGCGGGGAGGCAGCCGTCTCGGGCCTACACTGAGCAGCTGAAGCAACAAATGGGTGCTCTTTATTATGGGCGGTAACATTGTCACAAAGACCTCGGTCACAAAAGATGACCAGGCGCTCATTTATTTGTGACAGAAGAGAAGGGATGAGCGGAGAGACCCACCGGTGCACCCCTGCCTCCAGGAATTGCCCTGCTGAAGTCTGCAGAGGCTGGGTTGAAGCCTGGGTCTCTGGCGATAAGGCGAGGGCCCACCTGCTGCAGGGGCAGCTTGTTTTGTTTGATCTAGAAAAGAACAGAGTCAAGTCGAAGTCCATCAGCCCCTCTCCATGGAATGGTTTTAAAGCTCCCCTAAGGCCAATGTTTTAGCAGGCTTACCTTGTCCAGTACCACATCAGAGATGGGAGGAAGCCCCTCTGGCTTCTGCATGCAGGCAGGCATGAACTGGAAGGCCAACAGGAAGTCTCTATCATACTGCCTCTTCCCATCCTTCAGCTCTGGCTCTGCATGCAGAGAGGGGTACAGTGAGCACCTGGAGAGAGGAATCACCTCTCTGTCAGGACACTGGGCCTGCCCCACAGGAGTGTCCTCTTTTGGCTTCTTCCAGGTGTTGGATAAACTAATAGCTGTAAAACATAACAAATCGGTCTGGTGTCTTTTTAGTGTCCTAACATAGCATGTCATGCATGTGGTTATTTACCTTGACTCAAGCTTTGCCTAAGCTTGGACTGTAAGATGGACTCCACTTTATCCTCCAGCAAGACCTCTGGCTCCTTCCCAGTCTCTTTCAGCTCTGCCCCAGTGGAGGCTCCACAGGCCTGGACTGCCTCTATAACAGCCTGGCCTGGGAGAGTGAGGCCTGAAGGAGCAGCAGTGCTGGAAGGCAATGAGGGCGTCAGCGTGCCTGAGGCAACCGCCTCTCCGGCTGCTGGACTTGCAGCCTTCGCCGGACAGTGGGCCTCCAGGGCCAGGCTGACACTGACATTCCCCTGCTCTGCTACCTGGCTGTTCAGCTGCTGGGATTTGAGGTAGAAAATGCGAGGATAATGAGGGTGTGGACATAAAAACTAGCAAAAGACAGAAAAGATGGAGAGAGAGAGATAGAGAGAGAGAGAGAAAGAAAGAGAGAGAGAGAGAGAGAGATACTGCACACACATGCAGAAGAAGGGGAATGGCAATGAGGGTGGGGGGGTGAGCACAGCACAGCACAGCACAGCACAGCACAGCACAGCATAATTAGAGAAGTGAGTAGAGAAAGAGACAAAGAGAGAGAGAGATGAAATGAGAAAGCACAAGAGGGCAAAAGATCCAGCCGCAAAGGCACAAAATGTGTGTGTGTGTGGAGGAGGGGGGGGGGGGGGTGAAGACACAAAGACAGCAAGAGATAGCAGACAAGCATGGGGTGCTTAAATAAATGGGCAGGAGAAATAGAGAAAGAGAGGAAAGAGGAACACTGTTAACATTTAGGGAAAGAGGACACAAAGTAAGTGCAACATCGCAGTAGTGAGTGTTCCCTTTACAGAGAGGCCTTTCCTCAGAGGAGCTGAGGTGCTCAGGGTTTGGCTGAATCCTTCTTACAGGGCCTTTACGTGGGCTGTCTGTGTAGAGGGAACACGAGGGAAGATCAGGAGGATTCGAGTGGCTGTGAGGGAGAACTAAGATGGAGGCAGACGAAAGAATAGGCACGGCAAGTCGGAACATCAAAACACATCTGAGAAGCCTTCTTAAATCAGAACAGCCACAATCACACAAGCTACTGGAACCAGTCAAATATGACGGAGGAGGGTCAACGGTGTGACCGAATCACTGAAGAAGGAAGAGAGAATGGCCGGAAATCAAACTACACCATCAGATTTTGTTGCTGATTGTATGATGCTTTTAATAGGACAAGACAATGAAAGCCAGCCAAACAACCAAACAATCAACTCAGAGCTCATTATGAGGGAGGACTAGATGAGAGAGTACTTTGACCTGTGGAGTGGATCACGCGAAGCAGCGGCCTGCAGCCGATCAGGGGCTCGGGCTGCGGGACTGAATGGCTTACCTGTGGAGCAGTAGGGGTAGTGCAGGGACGTCCCACTGGTGGGCTTGTGCTCTGGCTAATGCCTACTCCTGACATGATCTCCTCTGTGATATCCTTGCCATCCTGGTTAGGGTCTCGGATACGGATCTTAGCGAACAGCAAGTTATTGCATCTATTAAGTCAATCTACAATTAAATTAATTTCACCTCTGAGGCATGGGGAATACTCACTGTTTTCTTTACCCTCTTAGTGGGTGGAGGCTGCTGAGCTGTATGCACTATTATAGATGGAGATTTGGTGTATATGGTCTGACCAGGATAGTATGAAGGCCCTGCCACTAGTGGTGACCAAAAAAAAGCACTGGTTTCAGTTAGAGAGCAAAAGAAAAACCAGTTTCAGCCAGCGGGAATACCCAGAAGAAAGGTCTCTTTATCGGTGAGAGCACGCGTGTGGGTTTCCCAGGTGGGGGTAGAGAAAGGGAAGTCCAAACTCACCATATGCTAGTGGGCAGTCTGCAGGAAAGAGCCCAGGGTAGAATGTACTGGGTCCTGTGGGCTGGACGGAGTACTGCTGGGGATGTCCCACGTAGGGAAGGCCACTGTGGTGATACTGAGAATGAAACAGAACAGCAGAAGTAAAGGGCCTAGCACCAGACATGGCCATTCATATAGGACACTCCTAAAAGAGATATTCGAAGCAGTAAACAAACAAAAAATACAAAAACATTTAGTTTTTACACTGAAAAAAAACTAAACTAGAACTTCTCATTTCTGCTTCCAAGATAAAACATATTTTTATCTACACATTTTAGGAGCAGTTTATTTATTGCTGGCCAACCTGTTTATAGACAGATTTTCAACCCATTTGCTACACTGTGTACATATTTGCACAGGCGCTTTTCTCTGCTCTGGGTACCTGAGGCACGTAGTACTGGAGTACGTAGTACTGGCCGGTCTGGGATGAGGTGAAGGGCATGGGTGTCAGGAACATCATGATGGGCTGGCTGGACACGGGTCGAAAGGAAGCGCTGTTACTTGGAATGGCAGGCTGGGCTGTCTGCATCTGAGGGATCTGGAAAAGCTGGGAGAGGAGAGGAGTGGAGAGTGAGGGTCACAGAGCAGCGTGGCGTATGCCGCAGCAGCCGGCTCAGACGCTCGGAGTGAAGACTTTAGTCAAGAGTTGAGTCGTGGACTCTACAGCAGTTGTACTGGGAATGTTGAGGAGATATATACATAAAAAAAAAAAGTTTAAAATTTTCAAGGGATTTTGAATGTCCTATTATGCTAGGCATGCAAGATACAAAAAGAAAATCTTTCAAGAGTCTGTTTCACATGCATGGCACTAATACAAGGGTGAATGAACTAGCATGAAAAATTAAACAATTACAATGATGGATGCAGCTAATTAGCCATTATTGCAGGAGAGAGGATATATATGTAAAAGACAACTAATCTTGAATGTAAATTTGTACTGATAACCTGAGTCTATCAAAGCCAATGCTGACAAAATATGACATGAGCTAGAATTCAGAATGTGACAAACCCCCATCCCAGTTGGCTTTGATGCTCAGAATGGGAACATAGTGAGGGAATTCCTTCTACATGAGAAACGGTAAAATGAGCCTAAGAGGTGATTCTCACATACTGTCTCCCACCGAGCTGTTGCCATCTTAACATTTTCTGGACATAAAATCCTCCCTCCAGCAGTTATGCATGCAGGCAGAAATGAACCTTTGTATGGGCTCCTGGGTAATGGAGCAGCCATACCATGTCCAAAACAGATTATTAAAAAGCACTGGAGTCCAAAGGAAATAAAAAGAAACAGACTAAAAAAGACTAAACATAAAAGACTAAACATAGGTGCTGGCATCCTCCGAACTGGGGAGCAGAGTGGAGCGCAGGTGCACCACTGAGCTACTGGAATGTCTTTCAATGCATTTTTTGAAGACTGCAAAATTACCTGAATGGATCTCAATCCTCCCTTGAATATTGAAGCAGGAACGAGAGAGAAGCTAGTGGAAGAACGCACTAATGGGTGTAAAGGGTCAGAGAGACTGTAACACACTCAGATACACTGGCACACACAATTTAAACAAATCTTTAAACAAATTTAAACCAAAACAAGTTTGTTTGTTTTTTTTAAATGACGGAATTGAACACTGTTGTTACAGTGGAATTGTGAGGTCAGAGGCAGAGCAAATGTGTTCCACTAACCTTCCTGGCCCTTTAAGTGCACTACTGCAGATAGACTGAAAACAAATTTCACCTAAATAAAATCACACTGCAACACTGAAAACATAAACACAGACAAGCACTGAATGAGTGGTAAAGGGCATTAAAGCCTAAGTATTACATGGAGATCACCGCTCACATTTTCAATTCTTTCCTTTGACAAAACAACTCACATCAACAGCCAAGGCACTGCACTGCCTTTCTAAAAGGAGATGGCAGATGGCACTATCAATTAGCTTCACTCAAAAATGGGAGAAAACAAGGAATGCGGCATGTTATGCGCTCGTGCACATAGTTCGGTCACACGTCTCTGCTATGGTCTTCCAACGTACACTGCCCTTGATATGAGGCAATATGGCCACCTACTGTAAGCTCAACCTTGGGTCACGATATCATGCAGAGCCTTCATAATACCCTATGCTTCTGTGCATGTGCTAGTCGGATTCAAGCTCAAATATCGTCTCTCTCAGCTAGCACAGCCCGGCCTCATCTGTCTACAAAACTTCCAAGAGGTCTCCGGTACACTAGACAAATGTTGCTGTTTTGTATTCACAGAGAACATTTATCCAAGTATGTGTACAGGTCAAAAAGTTGGGATGCGGCTGGGAGACAGGAATCCATCTGCCTCTGAGATTGATGTGTGAGTTGGGGAGGGGAGTGCAGTGGCTAGAACACTAAACTTGGCGAGGTTTTACCACAGGCACACAGAGGAGCATGCAGCATACAGTGGGAGGTGCTGCGCTGCGGCGGCGGACATTAGCTGCTGGTGGGCAGGATGAGAGAGCAAACTGGGGGTGGAGGAGGGTGGGGGGAGCCAGGCAGAGACTGTGGGGGCAGGATGCGTGCAGACGCATGTCACATGCTGCAGGAATCTGGACCATGTTGCTGACAAGTTCATTGAATGTTTTGAAGCCAACTACAGCACATGCATGTCTGTGTTGTATCTGGGCTTGGTGGATTAGGGTCAAGGAAGACTTATTTTTAGCTGAAGATGTCTTTCAATAGCAACACACTTAACTGCAGATAACCATATTTACTGCTAAACTTTGGCTGACATCTCAAGTGAGGCGCACTTCATACAGAATGAATACAAGAGTTAATTTACTGTCTTGTGCAGTTCAATATAACAAGCTCATGGTTCATTGCAGGTGGAGCCACCGTCCTTGTTGATTGAAAACCTTAAGAAGCAGAAGCAACAGTCCTATTCCAAGCTAGAGAAAAAAGGCACAGGACTCTCACACAGCAGACTCTGAAATGGAGGATCTCTCACATTAAGGTATGGCTATGCAGCCTTGAATTTTTATCTCCAGACATTCTTGTGTGGTTCCTAGATTTTTCCCACTTTCCAGTCCTTTTCTCAAGTACACTTTAAATAGAAAATAAAGTAATTAATTGAAGGGAATAGCCGGTGCCATCTTTATTCTGAGCTCAATGTTGCATACAGACGAGGTATTGACCACAGAATGTCTAACAGTCTCAGGTGGGTTCAATATTTATACATTTTCATCAAGTTACAAAACCATTTTTTATTAAAATTGTATCTTTAGGTGGTATCCTGGCCTCAATCCTGGACTTGCCACAGAGGCCATATTTGGTCATTCTCACTTCCTGCTTACTTCTGAAGCCTAATTTGGTCTTTTACAATTCCTGCCATCATATTATTTACATTAATAATTTCATTTTATTACCTCACTTGAGTACACCTCTGGCTGGATATTGAACCACTTGGTTGTAATCCTAAATGAATCATGAATGATACAATCAAAGGATCACTGCTTGAAGCCAAGCAAAAAAGTTTGATTTTTCACATTCACAGACATGAAGAACCAGCAGGACGAATCAAGACTCATGTGAACTGTGTGGGAAAGTAGACTTTGCACATACTGTAGAACAAAACCGCTTTGATGAAGTTGTAAGCAAAGAGCTATTAAGAACATAAGCCTGTGTAAATCCTGATAAGCAATTGTAGTTCAGAAGTGTTTGAATATGTGTATTGTTTGTTTGTATTTTCACAGGCCAAAAACAAGTACTGATTAGCAAGATTTACTACCTCCCAGTACACCATTTCTTTTTACTGCCTGAGTAGATGTTGATGGAAGTCAAAAGGGCAACAGAAGCAACAGCCATCTGGTGGTTGCTTCCAGACTACCAGATCAGCTTGATATTCTCTATTGCCTCTCTCTGGCAGAATACCCACCAGGTCATTCCACATTTGCAGTTTTGGTGATGCTCTTTGCTTTGGCTTCAGTGTCATTTTGGTGGGCTTCTTTGGGTGGGATGATTCCCCCGCTGAGAGTGTGCGGGCTGTTGTGGAGAGAGGATGTGTCTCCAGAGTCACATCCAGACCCA
This sequence comes from Electrophorus electricus, assembly GCF_041902795.1. NCBI lineage: Eukaryota > Metazoa > Chordata > Actinopteri > Gymnotiformes > Gymnotidae > Electrophorus > Electrophorus electricus. Next base: position 35,221 of record NW_027658790.1, on the reverse strand, counting down.
CATATGGCCACCGCAACCAGAAAAGCACAGGCGAGGAAGGCAAGGCTTCTGAGAGCTACCAGCCAAGCAGGTGTGGACAGAAAAGAGGTGCTCTGTAGCAAAGAGAAAGGAAGCTGATTGCTTGGTATGTAAAAGGACAGAAACCTGGAAGCTGGTGTGGATAGTATGAAACCCACCAAAAATGAAAACAACAGCTTCATTTGGAAAGAAAACAAAACAAAAAAAACCCAAAAAAACCCACAAAATGCAGCAAGAGAGAACAGGTCTTTGCTTATCTTAGATAAATCAATGTTTGAAATAATCAATGCTTTAAAAAGCATGGTAGCCAGGAACAAAAAAGTAACCAAAAGTATTCAAGTATCCATTTTTTTATATCAATTTTTATCTCTGACAAGGAAGATGTGGAGGGGAACCTGGGAGCCTGTTGGACAGGGTAATGAACTGGATTGCAGGCTCAAACACTGTATGCACTTATATGCACTTGAAGGACAGTGTTCACTACCAGTTCCGTGTACGCCTTTTTTTCTATCGTCACTTTGCATCAACTGGGAAGGAGCAACTGTCATTCACACCCAACAGGAATGCAGCTAGATGTGATCTTGAGAATTCTTGGCTATAGAATCGCCAAAAACTATCTTAAGCACTTTAGCACCATTCTAAGACAACCATTGACAATAATTACTCACCTTAATGAATTCTTTGTCTGCATCTTGGCTGCATCTGAGCTGGTGGTTGAAAAGCAGGGCCCGCAGCTGTCGGTTCTGGTGCTGGATGTCATACTGCTTAGCTGTCTGACAGGCCCGCACAACTCGTAGGTCTGTTCAAGGTGGCACTTGTACACCTCAATTTCCATCGTAATTGTCCTGTACAACCATTAAAAAATTTGACAGAAGTTAAAAAACAGCAGAACGGTTTGTTACAACTGGAAAAAAATAAATAAGAAAATATTGTTTGTTGTTGTACATGAAAGTCAGAGAGCCATGAGGATAAGCCCTCTTGTCCAAAGTTCTGATCAGCAGTTATGACCTCCTAACACTGCAATCAAAATGCACAGGCAAAAGATGCGTTACTGAAAAAACACTCTGCAGATCTGGATTTCATGTCACCACAGTCAAAGTTGAAGGCTTTGTTCGGTGAAAAGAAAACAAATATATCAAAGTTGACGTTATACTCAGTAAGAACTCAGTACAGTAAGAAACTGCAAAATACTCAGAAAACTCTGTGCATGAGTCAGTGGCTCAATAGTCCAACTAAAATCAGCCAGGACCACAGTTTAGTTGGGTTAAACATGAGTCAACTAAATCCTTAGTCAGAGAATGATATTCTGTCTTTGCTGCTTACATGATCAGCTTCTTTCAAATAGCCATGTAAACTTAGTTATTTAGGAATAATATCAAACTACATGTGGGCCATCAGATCCTGTTTGCCCTTGAAGACCCACTCACAATCTTTGCCCAAGTCCAGCACTGGACATGCATTACCTTGCACAGTTTCACAGCTCTGGCACTGCAATCAACAATGCATACGTCTTAACTAAGAAGGCAACAGTTCAAATGGAAAACCTACTTCCTCTCTGGGAGTGAAGGAAGCCAGCTGCTTGATCTTCAGTGTCTGGTTGAGTCTTGGATGCATCAAGCACAGGGACACCAGCTGATACCCCATGGTTGAGGTGCTCCATATATTGTGCAAGGATCGGTTCGTTATAATCACCATTCTGCATTTTTTAACAGCAGCAACAGCATAAAATGGTTCAGGTAAGGGTGCATCATTGGAAGACTTTCACTAAAATATGTCCTCACCATGTCTCAAATACAGCAATACCTCTTAGAAGCCATTGTACTGCACACAGAATGGACAGTCTCAGCAGTTTCTGTTCTCATATGGAACCTCAGTGTTTTGATTACAGAACCAGCAATTCACAATGACATGAACTGGTTTCTTCCCATTGAATAGGGAGTTTATATATATAACTGAATTTGATCAAACTATAGCAATGATTGTGAGCAAGGAGCTTTCATTTTACAGCCTAAAAATGAAAGTGGCAAATAAATGTATGTTACAAATAAACCAAACTTGAAACGTTATATGAATAGCTTCATGTTGAATATACACAGTTAATCAGTCATTACAAACTACATTCTATTAATACAGAATGTTTATGAAAGTTAATTTAATCTAATTAACAATAAATGAACAGTCGAATATTGTAGTTCAAACAGTCCGATAGCTGTAGTAATGGCTTAACTCATTTTGCTTATTTAGAGAGAACGATCAATTTGAAAACCCACAGGTTTGTGAATTTGGGTCTCTAAATCATACAAAAGTAGGTTTTCTATTGCTGAACAGTTAGCTAGCTAACAAACTACCAGCACCTAAACGATCAAAGTTGAAAGCTGAACAATGAAATGGTTCCACAAGGAATGGTTTATAGCCCCGAGTTTCACACTCGCTGACCTCAACTGTTAGCTAGCTAACTAGCGTATCGCTGTGATAAAGCGATACAATCTTTAGCAATGAGGACATGAATAAAGTATCCTTTACAATTTTCACAATATTGTGAAATTTAATTTGCTGGCATTGGAGGTTATTAAATATTCACAATATCAATAATAATTCCTTGGCTCACAGAATCAGACATTACATTTTTGCTGTTATGGCAGCTGTTATAAAGATCATATTTATACAGAACCCTGTTCAGTTAGTGCTAGTATTGAGGAACCATTGCATAACTAATAGCGGTACAGAGACAGAAACATCATGTGTTCAGATGAATAACTGGATGTGTGTGAGACAGTCTGTGAGAGGTTTGCATTTGTGTGTTGCATGACTATGAGTGGGAAAACCATATAAAGGTAAAAACATTACCTCTGCAACAAGGATCTCTTCTATTTGAAGGAAAGGTTTAAGTTAGACACAGTCTCAACAGAGTAAGTTAAATCTGTCTGTGTTAAGACCAGTTGACATATCAGTGGTTTATCACTGATTATGTCTGCCACTGAGATACCACAAATTAAGCTTTCCAGATTCCAAGACATACAGTTGTGCAGTGTGAGCCATACATCAATTTGAAAACTTCAAAAGTCACGTAATGTGTGCATGGCATAAGCGTATTAGCAGGTCCCGAAAACATTTGCTATCAGAAAGGATTTCATCATAGAAAAAAAACTACAAATTCTAGACTTGAGAATGTGAGCATCAATCCCACTAACACTCACATACTAAAAGAGCACTCTACCACTTGACCTAGTTCTCCTAGAGTGGGACTTGTTTGCAGATCGGACAAAAGCTGAAGACACAGTGGAATGGCAATTCTCTAGGAGATCATACCAAATCCTGCATCCACCCTAAATATTTCATCTAGCTGTGAAGTCAAAAAAGCTTATTCCTGAAATGACAGGAATAGTTCTTGCAGATTCTGATATGCTATGCAAACACTATAAAATGTGAGCTATGTTAGATCTGGCAGCCATTGGCTCTAACTGTCTCTTTTTATTGAGTTAAGCAATGCTTACAGAATAACTTTCTATGGCTTCAAATACTTCCAAGAATTAAACCTTGCAGAGCTCTGTAGCTAGACACATTGTCTCTGTAGGTTTGACATGTTCATTTGACAAACTAGCTAAAATAGCATCTTTTGGTTTGAATAAATTGCCCCTTAGACCCAGACAAAAAATTGCTCAAAATCTTTCTGCTTATTCATGCAGCAATGACACAGATTTCCAAAGAAAGAGGACGTATGGTTAAAGCTAGAAAAAAATGCCTACTCTGTGCTCAGGCAGAAAATCTGATATTTTAAATATGTCCCTAAAAGGTTTATATTCCTTGGCTCACAGAATCAGACATTACATTTTTGTTGTTATGGCAGATTTCATGGTGTAATAGACAGCACTATGTAACTCGCAGCAATAAAGCTCAGTGGACTTTGCAATTGATGATTTCGTCACTGTGTACAACTGCACTGAATTGCTCTTTAACAAAAGCTTCTCCACATTTGCTTTTGAAGTTTAATTCAAAAGTTGGCTACAGAATAACCATTTGTCAGAGGGAACAATAAGTGTCAACTTTCACCTATGCTCGGTCGAAAAAGTGGCCGTAATCTCGTTGACACCAAGTCTACAATTTCATGGAAAGGTTCCCTTCAGTGCTGCACCAAAAACTGCGAAATGAACGGAGAAAGGCCGATTAGCTCAGTTGGTCAGAGCGTGGTGCTAATAACGCGAAGGTCATGGGTTCGATCCCCATATGGGCCATGTGGGTTTTGTTTGATGAATGACCCCTTGTCAACAAACCACCTGTTTGAACTTGTGTTGCTTATAACATTGCTTGTAAATCACAATCTGCTAAGACATGTTCCAAGTACATGAGAGTGTGTTCTTGATTACAAAACTTTGCCCATGGATTTGTGCTTGTTTACAAATCTTGGACAATGCAGAGAAAAGTATGAAATCAGAGGGACTCTGGCATTAGTGTAAGGCTCTCGATCGCTGTGTGAATAGGTCAAAGAAGCAATTCCAGAGGCATGCAGACAACCTGCATCCTCCCCATCAAATTATAGCCAGTTAGGTGTCTGGCAGTGCCAGGGAGTTCAAATCCTTTAGTCTGAAATGTGTTGGGATATGATTATGCCTGCCACTGAGGTCTGACAGCTCCACAGTTGCCTTGTGAAAAGAATACAGTATAGACCGGCACCCACATACATTACTGTACACATCAGAGATCAGCGCAGGAATATCAGTTTGTAAACCCGCCAAATCTGCCCCCACAGGCTCCCTGAGTTCTACTAATCGCTCCAACACCTTGTTTCAACCTCAGTTTCTTTTTTTTTGAAGCGCATGAGGCAGCTTCAGCTATTTCCACAGGCAATCATATTAGATGTGCCATCAGTAACCAGACATGTGACTTTATTTTATTCCCCATTCTTCCATAAGAGAGGATTTCACACAGGCCAAATTTTCAGCCGTATGCGCCTGCAGGAATTTCACAACACCAAGTAGTGTAGACTTCAGAAATGTGTTGTCATCTATAAAATGGCAGGTCACAGCCAAGAAGGCATCCACATTAAGAGATGTCCACATATCTGCTGACAAACTCATTGCAGGAATTTTCTGGACCTCAGCTTTGGCCTTCTCTTTCTCTTATTGGCATTTGGCCTCAACCATGGCCTTTACAGTCTAAAGGGAAGGAAGAAAATAATTATATATATTTTTAATACTACTCTCATAATGTATCCATGTCACCACACATACCTTCCTAGTTAGGAGAATATAAGTTGAATCCAATTTTGCTACCAAGTCCCTGAAGCTTTTATCCTCAACTATGCTAAATGGCTGTGTGTCTCTAACTATCATGGGGACCAAAGCCTCATCCAGGTCTTCCTTTCTGGTCACTGCTTTGTAAAGATTAGATTATACTTTGTCACCAAAAAATATAGTACTCACCAATGAAATTCACTTTATAATCCAATCCAAACTGCAAATAACATGTAAGGTGCAGAGAATAATGCAATATATATATATATATATATATATATATATATATATATATATATATATATATATATATATATATATATATATATATATATATATATATGTATATAGAGTATATACACATTTTATATACATGTGCATAATAACGTTAACACCTTGTGACAACTGATAAATAAGCCAAATGACATTGGCAAGGGTGACAGTAGGAAAAACTCACTGGAATGGTGGAAGGGACTTGGAAGGTGTCAGACTCAAAAGGGAACTCATCCTCCTTCGGTTAACCCTGGATAAACCTGGGCAAAGATGAGTTGGGTAGAGGATGGCTGACAAATTGTAAGCATGAAAGATACACTACAGCATTCCTACACAAAGACATCATAGGAGATAGAAACAGAGCACAGTTCACCTGGATAGAACACCTGGGTAGAAATACAGTAACTCATTATTATAACAGTACAAAGAAATGAAATGTGGATCATCCAGGTGAGGTTCATCTGCTAATCTGCACATAAATATTGTTTGTGACAGTGCAGAATGTTGCAGGTAAATGGAGGGCAAGGTGCTGTCATTTTAAGCATTTTAAGGCAGGTCCAGGAAGGAGAAACCCCAGCAGGTAGGAAAAGTTAGTGGGGAGCACAGATAGCACAGCACTCCAGAATCATGTACTGGAGCATGGTGTGTCCACTGGGAGGAGGTGGGGTGGTTGGAAGAGCATAAAAGACTGTTGTTACTGCAAAGATTCATTTAGACCTTTCATTTGGACTGTTATTCTTTTTTTAGGGGGCGGGGGGGGGGCATGTATTTAATGAAATAATAACGAAAAATTAATAGATGAATTCATACCAACTCAAATTTGCTGGTAAAGAAATCATTTGTAAGGTAAAAGTTATTTTAAGAGTGATGTTAAGGAATTTTTTTAAATGTTAATTATAATTTCATTAGAATAATTCTAACATCTACGGGATGATCTGAGGGTTAAAGAAAAAAGAGGTGGACCTTATGGGCAATAAAGCAAAAGTCGTTATTGTAGTACAAGACCCTTTGTTCTAGCTAAGTGATCTGCTGCATCTCAGTTTGAGTCATGTAGAATTCTAAAGACAGAAAGTCTTTATTCTGGCATAAAATAAAACTGAAGGGGGAAACATACTTTGAGTTAGTACCAGTAGTTATTGATTGTACACAAAGTCCAGTATGCATCCAAATGTAATCAAGAGATATCTGTTGGAGCTGAACATCTCCAACTCGTACAATGCAATGTTTCTTCTTTGTGTCAAATGAACTTAACAATTCAAACATCCATAACTGGCCGTGTTTCTTGCCAACATACTGGTGTTTGGACTTATGGGATTACATGTCTGTTGCCTTCAATAGCTTAGTTGGTAGAGTGGAGGACTGTAGAATTTAAAACTGTTATCCTTAGTCTGTCAGTTAAAATCTGACTCAAAGGAAGTTTGTTTTTTCACATACAAGCTTCTTTTTTAAGTGAGCAAAAAGAGCGTCCCCTGACCAGGAATCAAGCCCAAGTTGCAGTGGTGAAAGTGTTGAATCCTAGCCACTCACCCACCAGCAATAAAGCTCAGATGCTTCTGACAAACATTTTTCAAACTCTGTATTCCTAGTATACTGACGATGTTTGTATGCATACTGGACTTGGTATGCATGAGCATTAGGAGGTCATAAAGAGAGGTATTCATATTTCTTTTTATTCCACATAAAAATTAAGTTTGAAAGAGAATCCTAGCCACTAGCTCACCAGGGATAAAGGTGACAGTTTCCTCTGACATGAACATGACCTACATTCATTGGTAACATTTTGATCGAAACCAGGCAAAAGTATTTAGTCACTAGCTGAAATAGCTCAGCTGGGTGAGTGTTAGATTGAATATCAAAAGACTCCTAGTTCAGTCCTGGGTTTTGGTAGCTGTGCAAGACCAAGCTCCTCATCAAACTGTCCTCTTTTTAAGAATATTTCATAAACTTTTACATTCCTTTCCTAAAAACGAATGACATTACTGTTTTTACGCTATTGTTAGAAGTCATAGTGTAATAGTGCTCTAGACTTTGAATTCAGTGATCCTACTTAAACTTTAGTGGAATTTGCACTTCCTTATGATATGTTTCCTCACTGCACAGAGAGCCATTTGAACATTGGCTTCTGTATAAACGCTTTTGAAATGTTTTTCATTAGTTGTCTACTGGCCAAACCACTGGACAAGGGGAGGGTAGGTGTCAGCTTGCATGTATGCTTGTGTTGGTATCCTGGTTCACACACTCCCTGTGTTTTCATGGAATGGGGCCTACCTCAGCTTCCTTTGGCTCATGGATGGGCTTTGTCCTACCAAAAAAGGTGATGCAAATAAGTCATCTGCTTACTAAAGTTCTTGAAAATCACACTCTGCGAAGAGGCATTGCATAATGCAAAAAAACCTTCAGAAACAATACACTCTAATGACAGCAACCAACATACTTAATACAGGAGTGACCTCAGGGGTGATCTCATCCAAAGGCCACAACAGGAACAACAGGCTTAAGAAGGGACACATGAAATGACCTCAAAACACAAAAGTGAGCAGGTAAGTTGAGTTGATATGTGACTTCATTAATGTGCTTGGTCATTTCATATGGACCGATATACTTGGGACCTAACCTGCGACATGACCCCGGCTTGCGGTAGTCCTGTGTAGAGAGCCACACTCTGTCACCAGGTTGGTATATCGGGTTCTCCCCTCTGTGCCTGTCCGCAATTTCCTTATACGTTCAGAGAACTCATACAATACACTGATCTGTTTCCTCCCATACCCTTTCGCTCCGCTGCATCCACTCATCCACAGCGGGGAAACCAGCTGATATGGAAGTCCATGGGACATTTGAGGCTGATAACCTAAAATACAATAAAAAGGAGTCAAGCCAGTGGATGAACTAGTAAGTGAATTTTGGGCCATTTCTGCCAATAAGAGGAACTTGGACCGGTCTGATGGATTGTTCATATAAAAACAATGTAGGAATTGGCCATTTGACTGTGGATGTAAAACTAATAGCTACCCCGATGTGTTCAATATAGGAAGCCCAAACTCGAGATGTGAATTGATGTCCCCAATATGATATTATGTCCTCTGGGATGCCAAATATACGGAACACCTGGTTAAACAAGGCTTCCACAGTTTGGCAGGCTGTAGGCATACTCGGAAACACAATGAACCACACACCCCTGGAGAATCCATCAACTACAGTGAGGACAGAGAGGTCAGTAACGCAATCTAAGGTGATGTGAGACCAAGGACTTTCTGGTACGGGAAGAAGCATGAGCTTTCCTGTGGGTAGGGTCTTAGGCATCTTGCTTTGACTGCAAATTGAACATGAAGAAACATACTTATAAATATCGCTTGTCATAGCCCTGAACCAGCGAAGAATGAGCCCACTTCAACAGATGGTCACAGCACAAGGTAGGTAATGTTTTCCCGACAGACATTCCATTGGGATGACTGTGTCTTGTATGGCTTGTTTATTCCATCATCTATTTTATATACACTTGTCTATTTAATCATCTATTGTAACTTGGACTTGTCGTATCGTTGTGAAAGTACAGCTCCTACCCCGATGTTAGCAGCATCAGCTTCCACGACAAATGGAATGGAAGGATCAGGATGTCGACGTATGCTAGTCGTGGTAAAAGCTTCTTTCAGTTTCCTGAATGCTTGATCAGCCTCCTGATTCCAAAGTAGCTTGGTCATTGCTCCTTTCAGGAGGGCTGTGAGAGGAGCTGCAATGCTGCTAAAATTCCATATGAAGCATCGGTAAAAGTTTGCAAATCCCAAGAATCTCTGGAGTTTTTTAACTATAATAGTAATGGGCCACTGGAAGATGGCATTGATCTTCTTATCATCCGTAGTGATTTCACCATGGCTGATCACGTATCCTAGAAAAGTTATAGTTGGAAGGTGGAACTCACATTTCTTTCCCTTTACAAACTCAATAAACTTTTACTCTTTACTACTCAATGCATAAAGCTGTCTGTGTTTGATGTGCTCTCATTTTCCCACCACATCCATTTAGCAGTACTTCTGAATAACCGAAATGGCTTAAAACAGCTGAGGGGATGTTTGAAACTGAGTGATAAGATGTTCAGCAATTTATATATGATAATACAAGGCAGTAAATTAAATTGGGCTGAACTGGACAATAGTACCTGGCATGAAAAGTATGTCGTAGAGAGAGTAACAAAAAACTCAACCTCTCACCTCGCGCTCTGAGATGTCTCCGTCACTGTCTGTAGTGTCCTCTAGGATACTGCTGCCCTCACTAAAGTGTGTCACCCTGACCGGGTCAAACATCTCTTGAACATAATAACTACACAATGGAAAATCAGCTTCAAGTGCTGCACTGAGCAAGAGTGCACTGTAAATGGCCAGATATAAATGGCAATGTCAGTAGTAAATTTATATATGCAGTCATGGAACAGGACCTAGCTGTAGAGCACAGCTTTAAGGTGCATATTATGATGTGCTCTTAGCAATCATCCTCCTGGCTGTGTCTTGCTCTTTTGGCCAAATGTTTCTCTTCCAAAGCAGACAGACCAGACTCGCTGCATATTACTCCGTGCACTATAAATAAACCACATGTATAATGCCTTGTAAACAATGGAAGAAGGGAAATTTGAATTGTGACTACTCTGTTAAAGGGGCGGATAAGGCACCCCACCCAAACCCCCCGAAAGCTGTTCTGTTATCCCTAATTGCTATGCAATAGTCCTGTGATTAACTCAAAGGCTGGAGAAGTTTCACCTTTCTCTACTTGAATCCTGAAGGCTGTTTGGTTCTGTAGCCCACAATCCATCCTGTGTAATTAAACATTCACATCATAACTCGACCCCGTGCAATAGGGCAAACTCACTCGGATGGGGGAAAGGATCACAGACTACCTGTACTGCTGCCGCAACTCTGCGGCCATTCCAACAACATCCACATACATTCCAGCAACATCCTATTATAGGACACAGTGGGCTTAAGTACACCCATTTAATAGCATGTTGGACCTTCTTTGGCCTCCAGAACTGCAGAAATTCTTTCTGGCATAGTTTCCACTATGTGCTGAAAATACTCTGCAGGAATCTTGGTCCAATCTTCATAGGATATTTTCTCTCAAATTACATGGAGGGACTGACATGTTCTAAACTGCCTGTTATACTCTTACAGCCGCTTTGAAATACAAAAAAAACATATTTATCTTCCACTCCACTCAAGGATGGCCACACTTGGAATTTCCCTTGGCACATTTAAAACATTGTGTGAGCCAGATAGCTTCTGATTTCAACCTTCCAATGCTCTGAGTATTAGTGTTCCATGCATATGAGTTGCTTCAACACGTCCATGCGTGTTGTAAAGAAACACAGTGTAAGCAGTATTAATGAAAGTGCATCTCTACCTCAACAGTGCATCTCTACACTTTCGAAATGCGCTGCAAATTTAGAAAACGCATACAACTTCAGGAACAAAGTATCAAGCACAGATGAAGACGTTTCTATGGTTATCTCGGTTTTATAAATATTAGCCTATAGAGTTGGGCTTAGTACGTGAATAAAAGATGGAATTAAACATGCATAAATTACGGTGTCCTGGAAAACCCATCGTGCTGCAAATAAACAAAGCATATTCATCAAAGTGGTAACACACTTTAGAAATGCGGTGCAAATTTAGAAAACACATACAACTTCAGGAACAAATCCTGTCACAACATAACGGAAGTGCTGTTTCCGGAGGACACGGAAAGGGGTGGACTTCTATGAGATTAGCGTGAAGTCTATTGGAAGTAGTGACAACTGAGTAAAAAGGGTTGTTTTTTTCCAGTTACCACGGTGTTATCAAGGGTAGGTATGTGATACAGAATTGAAGACTGACCTATTCATGCTCTGCATTCTTGCATATTTATTTATACATAAGGCAGCCTTAAAAACATGGGATGGAAATCCCATTTAACACAATATGCACTGTTTTACAGTCAGAGTGAAATGAGTAACATTCTCCTTTTAATATATATATTTTAAATGTTAAAATTCTTAACTATGTCAGTTAAGCTGCCAAAAATGCCCCTTTTGAAATTTGTATTTCTAATGTCACAAGAACACTTTATTGACCTATCTCTGCCTATTCAGCCTATAGAGGTTTAGCACACCCACTTAAATTGCCTTTCTCAGGCATTTCAGCTCTGAGTACCTTTTGAATGAAGCACAATACAGGGCAGCCAATCATAAAGGAGCTCATTTATCTTACATCCGTCTTAAAGGTGCAGTAGCAACAGGTGCCTGTTGAATTCCAAGCGATATATATATAGAGAGGTTGGAAATTGGTTGTGCAAAAAAAAAAAAAAACCAGGCTGAAAACGAGTCGTTTCCGCTCTGTGAATTGGGAGAAAGGGACAGTGTGTGGAAGCCCAACCCCAGTCATATAGGTTTGCTTCTAACAGTACCATTACCATCACCCACTCTGGTGCACTAGTTTGAGTGTATTAGAACTAGTAGCAATGCTGAAGCATTACATGTATCTATAACAAATATTCTGACCATGATGAAGTGATAGGTTTGTTAAGGCAAACTGTGTATGCAATACATGTTGCTTAGGTCACTTGCTCTAATTGTACACAACTCTAAAGCTACACAACTGTACATTAGTTAAAGTCTACACAGTGTCAGTCATGTGAAGTACAACTGAAAGTTCCCCTGTTGTATTCTTCCAACAATCAAGTTCTGCGTAAGTTGGGGCAAAATAATATGAGCTTCACATCAAAGAACATTTTAAACAAATGGACTGTATGTACATCTTTTTTCTAATGTTACAATTGAAGTCTAAAGTTATATCTCTTATCAGTGGAGGATGCACTTGCTCAAACCTTTCCTTTAGATTCCTTTTGTACACACTACAGACTGTGACCTCGAGATGCTTGAATGAATGTTGAACATTCACACTTGTGCATGAGTGCAGACTGTTAGCTAATGCATCATGATGAGCCTATCCTTTTTGAGTTACTTATTGAGATCATTCTCATAGCGAGTTCATTACACCTTGTGTACTCGATGTAGTGCGGTGAGCAGTTTCAATCTTAGTTACAATCTTAGTTATCAAAGACTCACTCCACCGACCAAAGCCTCTTCTCTTAGACAACATGACAAAACCATTGCAGCTTGAGAGCAAAAATCGAGCCTTGTAAGAGGTGTTATGTTCCATAGGCAGATTGACATCTTAATGCGATACACATGAACTCAATTTTCTTTGCATACATGTACATTGCACTTGTAATGTTTCTGATATTGCTTCTCTCCTGAATAGCTCAGTCAGTAGAGCATCAGACTTTTAATCTGAGGTCCCTGTTCAAGTGAAAATATTGTTCTTTGCCACTAAAGTGCGCTTGAGAAGTTTCTTGAAATACCTCTAGATCAACCTAAGTCAAGGGACAGGACCCTGTTGCCTTGAGCCTTGTCGGTAGCCGACAAGCTCGCAAAATACACCAAGCCCGTTGTCATAGCAACCAGCACTTAGCTTGCTCGGACTAGCCTAGCTAAGATAGCCTTAATGGGCTAACAAAGACTCATTTCTACGCCAGGCGCACATACTACAAATGCATATTAGCTACATAACTGTTCCAATAAATGCGTGTATTACCATGCTATTCATTAATTTTCCTGTATGTGCACAACTGTAGACCGGGGGTTCTTTAACGTAATCCTCTTCGCAATTAGCTTAGCTAGCTAATAAAGCTAAGCTAGTTAGCCAGCCTAGCTAACTAACTGATATGTTTCAATGTGGAGACGCAGTAAGAGTGTCTCTAATAATTTGAGTTTGTTTTCAGTCGGTACGTACGCTCAAACGGTGTCATACAGTTATTGAATAAATCAGCAGAAGCTGTTATTAAAATAAATTTCTGCGTCTTTTCGAGGTCTTATCTTGACAGTGGTGAAGCTTAGCAGTGGTAACCTACATACGATTCGCATTAAATAAATTAAATACAAAAAAAAACACAAACATCTTTCTACGGTCAACTGAGAAGTCCATGTCTTTGTGAAATTTATTCTATGAGAATAATTTAATACTACTTGCTTTGGAAAAAGCAAACACTTCATGCCAAACTTAAGGTGTGCACGGCACAGTAATTGCTGTAGAAGACACATACATGTATTTTACACAGGCTGTTTATGTCTGTTCAGTACATATGGTTATATTACACCTTGGTTATGTGTAATATGGATATAAATGTTAAAATGTTCTATTACAGAACACGACACCTGTTGCGTTTTATATTGGTAAATCTCTGATATGACCACTGTAACATAAAGTTGCGGTTATAAATACGTGAAACATTTTTGATCGACTGAAATGTAGCTGTATGTACATGCAATATATTTGTGATTATGTAAATTAAACAGCTATTCTTATTCTTATGGCTAGCTAAATAAATTGCAATTTCGTCGTCTTCAAGGCATGGCATGGTGTTTATTCATTCTTCGGCATACAAAATGACGCCTTTTCACGTTGTGGAACTACAAATATGGCGGCCTTTTTTCTTTAGCGTTTTAATGACGTAAAAGCAGAGTCTCACCGTAAAGTCGGGCAGGAGGAGCTGGACTCATTTATTTCTTCGTATCTTTCCCCATCTAGCGGTCAATAACGGGTAGTCTTGAATTGATTTCTATCGCGTAATACTTTGGATATAAATGTTTAAATTTCCTGTTGCAGGACAGACAAAGTATAGTCAACCAGTTCTAACCTTTTGATAAAAACTTGAACTTCAAAGTAGGTGAATCTATTTCCTTAAACCAATCAGATCACAGTTCATTTACATAACATCAATGCTTTGAGTGCTTTAGATATGAGAACATCACAGTGATCTTTCTGCTCAAACATCAGTCAGTCTATAATTCTGTATTATGTGTTTTTATAGCTTCCAACTTTCATGAGTTCCTTGAATCTGTGGAGAAAAGTGCAGACCAATGTAGTTTCTTATTTGTGAACATTTATACATTCATTGTAATTTATTTATCATTTAAATGTTTTATTACTTTTAATTTATAGACATAAGGACACAGAAAACAGTTCATATACTGAATGAATTGTTACAAGGTAATATTTTCTAGATTGTGTTTACCATATGTTTTTATTTCTAAACGTTAATGCAGTGTGTTAATCTGTCACACCGAGGCAGAAGGGGTGAATCTGATATACCCCTCTTCCATTGTCAACTATTCAGAGTCCTCCAGTGGAGCTCATACAACTAAAGAAACACATACAGAGGTCACTGGAGGTTCTAAGTTACATCTAAAGTGGTCTAGTTGTGACGTTGCGAGGATAAGCAGGATGCGGGGACGAGGCACGATGAAACGCACTTTTATTTTTGCAAACATGCAAAACATACAACAAAGCTCAAATACTATGCACATCTCAAACACCAACACACGTACTATGACACACGAGACATATATACACCCAAGCCGATTACACATAACAGAGAACAGGTGAACGACACGAGAGGGTGTGGCAACACAGACGAACACACACACACCAAGATGTTTGAGGAGGGGGCGGGGCCACAACATGACACTAAGCCTGTACACACTGTTCCAACACTACCCTGTAGGGCACCATCTCCATGGAAGTATATTTTTAAAAGCATGTTTGATAACCATATTTATACTGGAACAATTTAATCAAATGAGTTGTGTTTTTTGTTCCTCTCTAAGACGGTTCGGATGCCGATATTGAGATTTGAGTCTGAGCAAGTTGAGAAACCCACTGTGAGGGTTTCTGGGTGCTCTGGAGGAGCACCCAGAAGTCGTACACCTGCACCAAGCCTGAGACCCCTCTGCCCCTGACACAATTGCCCAGGAATGCGGGCATGTACCTAGACTATGAGGATGGACAGCTGTCTTTCTATTACATACTAACATATCTACATATTTATCGGAAACCTCCGGGAGAAGAAGCTGTATCTCCTCTTTGCGCTGCTGGACAGACACACTTATGACACTGTACTCATCAAAAGCAGCACCAGAGATGCACTGAGTCATATCCCGCTACACACCTCTCAGGCCAGCTTGTTTGCACATTTTGTCATAAAACTTAAGCTGTCATTTGTTGCTGTTATATATAAAATTACCAAATTAAAAAATAAATAAATCAAAAAGTACTTGTGGCTAGAGAAGCACAGCCAATCACATAAACAAGATATAATGTCAGTAATGTTTGCGGCAGGTGTTTCAAATGTGCCCAGACTCATATTCAAAAATATCCATGTTTCAACAGTTTGAAGGTGGCCATGACACTAACAGTTTGGTGGAAATTCCACAAGATATCAAACTCCACACTCACACGAACTATTCATTCTCCCATTTGGAACAATCCAGGCTTTACCATGAACAAAAATATTAAACTTTACATCTTGGACAGAAAAAGGCATTACAAACCTTAAACATATTTATCCTAAGACTTGTTTCATGTCACGCCCACAACTAGCCACAAAATATGCTATAGAAAGCCCCCAGTTCCTACAATACCATCAGCTAAGATCACCTATGTGTTCAAAAATCAATTCCGATACCTACATCCATATCAGAATTTATAAACAAACATTCTTAATACAAAAAACCTATTATCTAAGATATACAAAATAATAGTGAAATCAAATCTCACAGTTACTCTCCCATTGAGACAATAGAAGGAACATTTATTACTAGCCCATGACGCTGCAGTTTGGATTAAAATGTGTAACAATAATTACCACATGACAGCAACACTGACCTACAATGCATTCAGTACAAAATAATACAGAGTACATTATACTACACATTGGATGTTTAAAATTGGTTTCACAAGCTCAGCAATCTGTACATACTTTACTCAAATCACAGTTGACGATTACATTCACGCCACGTGGCAGAGCACACCTATCAAGCAATTTTGGCAAGTCGTCATCAAGTTCGAGTTCAAGTTCAAGTGGTTTTATTGTCATTTCAGCTATATATACAAGTACACAACAAAAACGAGACAACGTTCCTCCAGGGCCATGGTGCAACATAAAAACAACAGTGCAACAGACAACATGCTACACAAGTGCAAACAGTCCAATATAGTGCATCACCAACATATCCCATGCTTTAAATAACCATATCCATCCAACACCCTCTTTATGTCTCCTAGGAGACATATCATCAACCAATATGACAGGATACTATGTATAACATTATTATATTGATATAATAAAAATATTCTTGCAAAAAAACAACAAACAAAAAACATATTCATGAACTGGAAAACAAAAAATAATATTAGTGTCACCCAATAGAAAAATCTATTGATAGAGTATATATATCAATAGAATAATTCTCAGAATTAATCAATAACAGAACCAATAATCTAGAGTGGACACCTTTGATAAAATCCATACAGAGCCAATCCATAAACGATAAATATCACACTCTAATACGTGTACATATACAATCCAACATACATGTACTCACACATAACCATATACATAGATACATACATACATACATACATACACACACACACACACACACACACACACACACACACACACACACACACACACACACACACACACACACACACATCATTCCTGTAATGGTGCAGATGGCGAATACTTAAAAATATTATATATACATTTTGCGTTTGTCTGTTCATCTGTCTGTCTTATTTTGAATAATAAAGCTCTAAAGGTCCACTGATGGGGGGTAATAAATTCATATATTTATTTCTCCAGATTTCTAACTCTGAGAGAAAAAAAACGTCCTTTTACAAATTGCACCTCGTTGTGGACCTCGGCTAGGTTTACATTCCAGGTGATTATTTTTAAGTTATAAATAAAAAGAAATAAAAAATAAAGTGTAACAGTTCCCGATGAGGCGGTATGGTGGAAGCGGGCCAAAAAAATCAAAATCTTCAATATGTCGCATGTAATTTACTCTAAATAAAAATATTTAGATATGATTTACATACGAGTTATATTTTTAGGCCTACTAAATGTATACTTTAATTACGTTTATTAATTAGCACAGATAATATATCTGCTCTTTATACTTGGATTTCTAACCTACATATTTAAAAATTTAACTGATGTATTTATTTCTGCAGATTTCTAACTCTGAGAGAAAAAGACGTCCTTTTACAAATTGCACCTCGTTGTGGAACTCTACTAGGTTTAATTCCAGGCGAGTATTTTTAAGAGGCTAGATTTGTGCTCACAAGCTGCGATGGTGGTTTTTTCATAGCTTCTAAAAGAAGAGGCTGTGGTCAGGGTGGAGTGAATCTTTGATAACCAAGATTGTTGTTGTTTTGGCCTTCGAATAGACAATGGCATTATCCAGTGTCAGGTCTTTCTCAGTAAACTGCAGAGAATGATATAGTGGGCAAGAAATGGTCAAGCACAGTTTAATTGGTTGTGTGTTTGTGAAAAACACTAGAGCTCTCTGATACATTTTTGGTTCAAGATTTAATAATCATGCAAATGATTGTGATTAATGCTTTGTCTGTTTAATTCAAATATTATACTATAAACCTAATATTTTAATAGGGTTGGCAACTTTCTAGATCCGATTACTACATGTGTTGTTCATGTAACTGTGCAAATAAACTGCAAACACAATTACTTTTAGAAGTATCATCCAGTTTGTTTTCACAATTGCCAAAATGTAATGAATCACAGCCAGTGTTCTAAAACAGAGCTGGAATGTATTCCTGGTTGATGTGCCCTGTTTCTGGTTATATAATATATAAAAAAAAAATAATAAAAAAAAAAAAAAAAAAAATTGGTGGATGAATTTTCAATGAAAGTGCTTCACTCAGCAGCCATTAATGATTCTTATATCCAGTATGAATAAATTGAAATTCCTATCCTTGTATCAGGTGCAGCAATTATGTGTAACAATTGTGAAGCAAAAAAGCAAAAGCAAAATTGTAATATAACAATATAGGTAATATAGAACTTGATCTAATGATATTAATTAGGCTATGCAAATAAAACAACTACTTCGGTAGCACATCATTCATGCCTGTTGAATAGGCAGTTTTTTGCTTTGCAGATACTTGAAATCTTTTACTAATCTTTCCCCAAATCCAGTAGGAGCTGCCTTTTACATTAACATGCCAGGATACACACTCACTGGATGTTTAATCTTTCTAGTGGTTAAGCTATATTCTTATAGTCAAGAAAGATATTTTTTAATTATTAATCAGTTAAAAGGATTTCTTACTGTAGGCCTATTATAAACAACATGGAGGAAATTAAAATAAAAATACTTGAGTTAGACAGTGGACACAGGTTGCTAATAAATCAAGTAAATGAAACTGGATGGACTGCTTAATTATGTAACAACACAACATTTATGGCGACGAAGATGTTTCACACATATACATTCTTACGTGATGCTGACCTCGATATCCATATTTCACATTGATACTGTAACACTATAGATGAACCTAAACCTCACATTCTCGTCACATTGATAAGCTTTTTGAAAGTTTGATCATGATCAAAGATCATGATCTTTGTTTTCTAAGTGTGTTTCCAAATTGCCTTTGACTGCTGTATGCCTAATTGCGGCATTTAGCACCTCATTTCGTCTCTAATTTTTGACATGTACTCTTGACATAAGTCTTGCATAAGTGGAAAGTCAATCAGCCCCCGTTTAAAAATGGTAAGCTTTTACTGTCACGTTAATAACATCACACACACGCACACATAATGCTTCGACTGTCCTACACTTTAAATATCTTTTGCACATTATGGAGGGTGAGCATAGTTACCAGTTCCCTTCATGCAAAAGGGTTGTCTTAGGTTACTGTAAAGTCTAATGCACATTTGGAATTATTAAAAGTAGTTTATAATCAATACGAAATTTTACTGGGAGCTAAAGTAAAGTAGCTAAGATATGATTGATGTGATCAAATTTTCTAGCTCTATTAAGAACTATGGCTGCTGCATTTTGAACTCGCTAGGCACTTTAGGCACTTAATAGCACAGCTAGATAGTAAGGGATTACAGTAGTCCAATATTGAAGTAATAAATGCATGGACTACCTTTTCTGCATTATGTGTGGAGAGCATGCTCCTAATCTTTGAAATGTTTCTAAGGTGGAGAAAGGGGGTCCTAGAAACATTATTTATTTACGTGAGCTTCGAACGAGAGACTGGGATCCATAACTCCAAGATCTTTAACTGTTAGAGAAGATGTGATTGGGAGACCATTGAGGTTCATTGAGTAATTAGAGAGTGGAGACCTAGCTGACTCTGGGCTTAATAGAAACACCTCTGAATGTCTCTGAATGTTAGAAATTAATTAAAAATACTAATGTCAATGTATTTACAACGCATGTATTTAGGACGTAATTTTTTCAATCACAACAAAATATGTTGTTGTATTTTTTGCATTATGCTTACTACAGAATTAACAGTCAACTGTTCAGTGACTGCATGTAGAGTTGTAACACTGCTTATTACTAGAACTGTGGCTAGAATCAAAATCAACGCTAGTGTCGTTCCTAAATCCCCAATCAGCTAGTCGTAAAGTTAACATTCAAATAGAAAATAAAGATGCAGACTTCAGAATTAGTTAAAGAGAATAGCTGAGAGAATAGAATAAATTATCCATTACTACCCCTGTCTTTTATCATCCTTCCATCCCTCCATCCCATGCCATCTTCCTCTATTATTTGCTTTTCTATTTTGTTCTGGTATCTCCTTATCTCTTTTTAAAAAAGACATTGGCCAAAAGACTAACTAAAACACTGACATACTTAAGACCTTTAATATTTTTATAAAATATAACATTAAAAGGAGAATGTTACTTATTTCACCCTGACTGTCCACTTATATATCTGTTTTGAGTATGATTTTCCTTGTTCAAGTGAAAACAGTAACAAATGTAGCATGTCACAAATATATACATTACTATGTATGAAAAATGAAAGACATCAACATGAAACACCGGAGCTGATTTCAGTTAAGCACCTAGTTATGGAAACTATAAAGACTAACATTGTCATAAAAATGTTGTGAAAGTTAATGCTTAGAAGATTACAAGTGGCTAAGACATACGTTGTTATAGGCTGTGCTTACTGATGTACACCAGGTGGACATAGTGTCAAAGCAGAGGGTCTGATGGAGCAGGTGGAACATCAACATTTAAAACAAAAATGAACTGCTTGTACTTAGTGAACTAAATAAAGCATAAGCGTCCTATGCATGGCATACAGATCCATATAAGCTTTGATAAAATCCATCCTCATGTAAAAGATGTATTGTCCCAATCATAGTAAGTGAAAACTATGACATAAAAAACTTTCCTTACCTAATACAAGCAGGCAATTATCTTTTAATTTGACCTACCCCAGTAAATCACGGTACCTAAGTTGATGAATAACAGGAATAATCACAAACTTCTAATGAAGCAAAGTAATATATAATTACAATTATAAAGGACTAATTTGGTTTGTCTCCCCCAAAGGCATTAGAATGTTCTTTATATAACAGGTGAAAACGACCTACACCAATGTGATATACAAACCAATCCTGCTTTTATTACACAGAAGAGCTGAGCAATTATGGGGAGGCACCCTAAAAAGTTGAGGGTGGAATTACCTGTCAATAAACAAAGTACAGAATAGATAAGCAAAACTATTCTGTTGCATCATCTTTGAAATGACTCTGCAAGGAAAATGTTGATATGAATAAATGCTTGTATTCCTTTCTGATACAAGTCAAAAAATATCTTTAAAGTGGCTCAAACATGAGAACTATGTGCATTCCTTCACAAACATATACAAATCAATGAAAAAAATCTCCCCTATGTTTATATACACAAGTGTCTGTGGGAGCCCCAAAGCTATATTATGCATTCAAATAACAAAATATATATCACAGTCCCTACAAAAAATGAAAGTAAAAAAGCAAACAAACAACAAAAAGGGGAAAATCATAAATGAAAATATCCCATTTACTAATGTCATGTTTGTAAGCAGCCCTGCTTTCCTGCTTCCTAAAATGGTGACATATTTTAGGTACTCAGGCCACTGGAAACAAAAATATACACAGCAGTTCTTCCACACATTTAGAGGAACCTGATTTTTTTGTTAGATAAATATGTGTCGGTTATGTCCGTTAAAAAGACCTGAACAAAAAAAATGTTTGGATTTTTATTCGCTGTCACCTTTCATCACGGGCAACATAAAAATTCACACTACTACAATATCGCTAACATGTTACTGGCATGCGAATAAGACACCTGAGCACAGAGAGAAACCCAGTGTTATGAGTACAGTTGACATTGGAACTAGCTAGATAGCTCATATTAAGACACTTCTTTGGAGAACACGTGCTCAAGTGTTTTCCCCACAATCTATATGCACAATTTATTTGCCAACTGTGACCAGAGAGAGAACATAGCTCACAGCCTAGGACATGCTCACATAACATTACTCACAGCCTAGGACATGCATGGATTTTGATGAGGACTGCATATGCCTGGGATCAATTCAAACACGTCATGACGATGATATAAAACCTGATGAAACAAGCTTGACAAGCAGCAGTTCCGTTTTTCCGTGAAAGTATCAAGCACAGATGAAGACGTTTCTATGGTTATCTCGGTTTTAGAAATATTAGCCTATAGAGTTGGGCTTAGTACGTTAATAAAAGATGGAATTAAACATGCATAAATTACGGTGTCCTGGAAAACCCATCGTGCTGCAAATACACAAAGCATATTCATCAAAGTGGTAACACACTTTAGAAATGTGGTGCAAATTTAGAAAACGCATACAACTTCAGGAACAAATCCTGTCACAACACAACGGAAGTGCTGTTTCCGGAGGACACGGAAAGGGGTGGACTTCTATGAGATTAGCGTGAAGTCTATTGGAAGTACTGACAACTGAGTAAAAAGGGTTGTTTTTTTTTCCAGTTACCACGGTGTTATCAAGGGTAGGTGTGTGATACAGAATGGAAGACTGACCTATTCATGCTCTGCATTCTTGCATATTTATTTATACATAAGGCAGCCTTAAAAACATGGGATGGAAATCCCATTTAACAAAATATGCACTGTTTTACAGTCAGAGTGAAATAAGTAACATTCTCCTTTTAATATATATATTTTAAATGTTAAAATTCTTAACTATGTCAGTTAAGCTGCCAAAAATGCCCCTTTTGAAATTTGTATTTCTAATGTCACAAGAACACTTTATTGACCTATCTCTGCCTATTCAGCCTATAGAGGTTTAGCACACCCACTTAAATTGCCTTTCTCAGGCATTTCAGCTCTGAGTACCTTTTGAATGAAGCACAATACAGGGCAGTCAATCATAAAGGAGCTCATTTATCTTACATCCGTCTTAAAGGTGCAGTAGCAACAGGTGCCTGTTGAATTCCAAGCGATATCTATAGAGGTTGGAAATTGGTTGTGTAAAAAAAAAAAAAAAACAGGCTGAAAACGAGTCGTTTCCGCTCTGTGAATTGGGAGAAAGGGACAGTGTGTGGAAGCCCAACCCCAGTCATATAGGTTTGCTTCTAACAGTACCATTACCATCACCCACTCTGGTGCACTAGTTTGAGTGTATTAGAACTAGTAGCAATGCTGAAGCATTACATGTATCTATAACAAATATTCTGACCATGATGAAGTGATAGGTTTGTTAAGGCAAACTGTGTATGCAATACATGTTGCTTAGGTCACTTGCTCCAATTGTACACAACTCTAAAGCTACACAACTGTACATTAGTTAAAGTCTACACAGTGTCAGTGATGTGAAGTACAACTGAAAGTTCCCCTGTTGTATTCTTCCAACAATCAAGTTCTGCGTAAGTGGGGGCAAAATAATATGAGCTTCACATCAAAGAACATTTTAAACAAATGGACTGTATGTACATCTTTTTTCTAATGTTACAATTGGAGTCTAAAGTTATATCTCTTATCAGTGGAGGATGCACTTGCTCAAACCTTTTCTTTAGATTCCTTTTGTACACACTACAGACTGTGACCTCGAGATGCTTGAATGAATGTTGAACATTCACACTTGTGTATGAGTGCCGATTGTTAGCTAATGCATCATGATGAGCCTATCCTTTTTGAGTTACTTACTGAGATCATTCTCATAGCAAGTTCATTACACCTTGTGTACTCGATGTAGTGCGGTGAGCAGTTTCAATCTTAGTTACAATCTTAGTTATCAAAGACTCACTCCACCGACCAAAGCCTCTTCTCTTAGACAACATGACAAAACCATCGCAGCTTGAGAGCAAAAATCGAGCCTCGTAAGAGGTGTTATGTTCCATAGGCAGATTGACATCTTAATGCGATACACATGAACTCAATTTTCTTTGCATACATGTACATTGCACTTGTAATGTTTCTGATATTGCTTCTCTCCTGAATAGCTCAGTCAGTAGAGCATCAGACTTTTAATCTGTGGTCCCTGTTCAAGTGAAAATATTGTTCTTTGCCACTAAAGTGCGCTTGATAAGTTTCTTGAAATACCTCTAGATCAACCTAAGTCAAGGGACAGGACCCTGTTGCCTTGAGCCTTGCCGATTAAACTGACATTTCACATCCGTTTCCCCCAGCTGTGATGCTGTGCATTGGCTGTCATCCCAGGTTAGGCTAGCTAGTTCTGCTGGCAAGCTTGAAATATCAAAATCCTTCCTACTTAAAAAAAAAAAAAATCACTTCTGAGCCTATCCTTTTTGAGTTAATTACTGAGATCATTCTCACAGCAAGTTCATTAGACCTTGTTCACTCATTGTAGTTCGGTGAGCAATTTCTATATTGGATGAGAGAAGGAGCAGACTTGTTCAAGTCACAGAATCCATTCACACTCAAACAACAGGAGCTTGTCAGTGGAGGGTGTACTTGCTCACACCTTTCTTTTCAATTCCTGTTGCATAAGGGAATAAGGGACAAGGGAAGTCATTTTGGAACAAACCTGTGAGGCAACTGTCTTTGAGGCAAAGTGTCTGTATCCAGGGAAGAACATGTGCATGTTCAAGTGCTTGCCCTGTACTTCATTCTCTGAAGTTTACTGAGAAAGACCTGACAGCAGTTGAACACGTTTGGTTGTTGTCTGCTACCTTGTCTCTGTCTCTCTCTGTGTTCGCATGATAGGCACCACTGCATGCCATGCACCAGGCCTCCTTTCTTGTGAGGCTGTCCCTCATGACATCTATGGAGTGCATAATTGAAGACTAAGTGAAAGGATTCCCTTAAGATCTGAATACCTTTGGTTGTTGTCGTACATCGTCTCTGTCTCTCTCTCTCTATGTGTTAAATGCAGACTGCTCAGGTCATGGTGTTGACAGCTTCTAGTATTTTCACTAGATCCAAAGCAGTGTCAAACCTGTTTTTACATTTAAATGTTTTCACTTGGTTTTACATTTTAATGTTAACAAAATAAGAAACAATACACATTATAAATGTTAGATAGCTACATATTTGTACTTCTTGTACAAACTAAGAAAATAATAGAACACTAATTTAGTTATGTGACATATTGACACCTGAGCAAGACATGGGTGAGGGATAAAAAGGCAGGATATTAGTCACACAAAGCACTGCCAAAAAGTTTTAAAAACACAGATGTGGGGAAGCTCATGAAGACAGGCTCAGCTTTAGTCCACAGTATGCTAAATGGGAAACACTGGAGGATGGTACATGAGGGGTTTAAATAGGGAGAGAGTTAATTAGAAGCAGGTGATCGTGATGGTTGATAAGTGTGTGATTGTGAACCGAGCAGTGGTCGTGGTAGGTGATTTGTGCGGATATGTGTGTACGTGTCTGTGTGTGCGTTCCTGGTTGGGTGCGGACCAGAACCTGACAACTTGTTTCCACTTGATATCAGAATTAGTTGAAGAGAATAGCTGGTCCTGTCCTTTATTGCAACTTAAATATAAACATGCTTTTGAGGGACCCTCTGGAGAATGTCTGAGGGGTACACAAGAGTTTAATTCTTATAAACTTTTTCAAGGGCAATTATGTAAACAACCCTCCTTTTTTTCCATATTGTTCTTTGAAGTTTCCACCATTATGCTCAAATTACACATGACATTATAAAAGCTAGTCACCTATGAACCTGCGGGCTTATATAGAAGGGAAAATAAACTATGGACTATTTGTGCTCTGCATTCTTGCGTATTTATTTATGCTAGGCTGTACATAATGCAGCCTTAAAAACATAGGATAAAAATCCCCATGTAACACAATTCAGGTTCTGTCTAAATACATGGCTAGCTAGCTAGTTATTTTACAATCCCATTTAGAACATATATCGTCGTGAATGTCCTGAACAAAACACGCTGTACCTAATCCCCATAAATGACATATCTCTCACTGAATAAAAACTTGTATGCTTCAACAGTATACAGTGGTAGAAATGGCGATCACCTTTAAAAGGATTTCTTACTGTAGGCCTATTATAAACAACATGGAGGAAATTAAAATAAAAATACTTGAGTCAGGTGTCTGTTGAATTCTGAGCGATATATATATAGAGGTTGGAAATTGGTTGTCTAAAAATGAATTGTGATTGTTAAGTCACATAGATGTAAGTGGACATGAAGGGAAAAAATAGTGTGGGTGCCAAGTATGGTGATTGTATTTTTAAAGTTGTAGGAAATGTTACATTCAGAATGTTTGTGAGACAAAAAAAAAAAAAGATATAATTACTATCCATGGTATAATTGACTGTGTTGCAGACAACATAGGCAGGGATTAGACTGAAAAATGTCAGAGTATTTTTAATGCTCTTTATTGCTGTCATCAGAGGTTATGCAGCCATATCCTCCCGAGCAAGTACGGCTTCTAATCCTAACAGTTTGGCCGCCTGCAGACACAAATACCGTGTTGAGCAATATTTAATTACATCTACTTGAAATGCATATTTAATTGCATTGTTAGTATTTATGGAAAACAAGTGTTAGGATTGCTCTGCTCCATTGCAGACTTTCTCACTCTAGCAACTGTGGATTCCATCTCCTCAATCAGTTGGCCCATATCATGTTGACAGGAACCATATTCCATCTTTATAAAAGAATTCAATTTCACCTCCAACTATGAAGAGAAACAGTGTTAAGCAATATTTAATTACATCTACTTGAAATGCATAGTTCATAGCATTGTGAGAATTTATGGAAAACAAGCGTTAGGATTGCTCTGCTCCACTGCAGACTTTCTCACTTTAGCAAACA
This sequence comes from Electrophorus electricus, assembly GCF_041902795.1. Lineage (NCBI taxonomy): Eukaryota > Metazoa > Chordata > Actinopteri > Gymnotiformes > Gymnotidae > Electrophorus > Electrophorus electricus. Next base: position 8,499 of record NW_027658790.1, on the reverse strand, counting down.
CGGCTTCCAGGTCCTCAATGCATTTATCCCTCTCACTGACATTCATATCTTTAGGTTCCACCTGTACATATGAGTAGAAATATTGTTGAACAGTATTTAAATACATTTAATTGAAATATGACTTTAATTACATTTTGATACATTTGTAATTTATAATTTGTATTGGACTGGAAAGGAAACAAATACAATTTTTATCGCATAGCCGTAATCACATAGCCTGCAGGCCTAATGATGTAAAAATGTGCCCCCAAACATCAAATGTTCAGCAGAAATAACAGGACCTGACACACTAAGGTACCGTAGACCCATTCAAATTGTACTATTGGAATAATAAATTCCAATGCATTCAGTCATTTTAGCTAGTGTTGATTTTGATTCTTGCCACAATTATACTAATAATCAGTGTTACAACTCAGCATGCAAAGTCACCGAACAGTCGACTGTTAATTCTATAGTAAGGAGAATGTAAAACAAACAAACAAAAAACCCACCAACAGTATTTTTTTTTCCTGTAACTGACAAAGATTGCATATGCTAAATGTATGTGTCCTAAATATATTCTAAATACATTTACATTAGTGTTTTTAATTAATTTCTCGAACATTTGTTGAAATGCATTTGTAATTTATATTCAGAGATATTTCAGTGTACTTAAGTACAAGCATTCAATTAGCATCACTGTTCACCATAGCTGTTTTTCCATTTTTTGTGGCTTTTGTCCATTGCCACAGTATGGCTTTAAATCATTTGTCTTGGTTCTACTTTACTTACTATGGCTGATTGAGTTCTCTCAGTAGAGAAGTCCTTCTTGATTAAATTCTTTGTTCTAGTATCTGTTTAAAAAGTAACAGAAAATGTCTTATTAGCGTTGTATAGATACTTAGAACACTTCTACGTAGATCTCTCTCTCTCAGACAAACACACACACACACACAGTTCATCCAAGAAGTCATCCTCTATTCTGGCAGGGATCTGGGCTCGTGTTTTTTCGTTTTTCTTTTTCCCATATTTACCAAATATCCCGTGCTTTTCCTTTTCATATTTCTCAGTAGGAACATGTTCCTTGCGTCTTGGATTGCAATTGTAACTACCGCACTGACCCATAATAAATTTAGTGTACCCGTTATCTGTGATCTGAAGTCTAAAAATGGGTCACAGAAATTGTTCATTTGAAAAATCTGTTCTTTGACTACATCATAATCGCTTAATTGATGCGGCTGCATGATGACATCACACGCCACCCACTGAAATAAAAGCTGAGGATGTCATTGCAGAGGTAGGAGGAGCCAGAGTAGAATATTACAGAATATTACATTGCTTGAATAGTGGCTCTGTCTGCCCTGGGGGTATTATTGAAACCCAAAGGCTGAAAGGATGGGGAGGGAGAGAGAGAGAGAGAGAGCGAGCGAGCGACCATGTGTGAACATATTCTTGTCACGGTATGCCCCCCCCCCCCCAAAGGTCTCCCCGTGTGTGTTTGCTTGTGTGTGTGTGTGTGTGTGTGTGTTCATCCGTGTGGCCATGCTCCCTTGTGTTTCACGGCTGCCCTTCATTGTGTTGTTATTGTTTGCGTATATAAGTCCTTTGTGTAAACGTTAACGTACTTTTGACCTGCTGAGAGTTAGCCTGATTTGACTTAGCCTGTTCCTAACCTTTGTTTAGTATGTTGCATAAAAGCTCATGGAAATATTTCAGATGTAACATACATGTAACTGACCTAGTAGAGCAAAATTACAGAATTGTAAGGAGGAAGTGACGTTCTTGGGGCATATCATTAAAGGGGGAAATACACACAAGCTGTCTCAAAACCGAGCACAAGCCATAATTTCGCTACCTAAACCATAGTGGCATACTCCCCTCTTACTGTTTTAGTCCCACACGCATTACACCGAATACTGCAGGACCAAAGAGTGTCACATTTATCAGCCCAGTGGTAGCTGAGATACCACACCACCCTCTTAGATATGCCTAATATAACTGTCAAAAGGTGTATAACACTGAACCCAGCTACACTCCTTCCTACGGAGGAGGATGGAGATCCACAAGACTGCACAGCAGTCTTAGCTGAAGTATATATACCGCGGGTTGATCTCTTTGAAGAAGCCATAAGTAACCCAGACCTATGCCTCTATGTGGATGGGTCAGCATGCAGGGACGACACAGGGGTCAATAGGGAAGCATACGCGGTAGTAACAGATCATGAAATATTTAAAACAGAAGTATTACCATCCTCCTATTCAGCGCAGGCTGCTGAACTAGTAGCACTGATGGAAGCATGCAAACTAGCTGCAGACAAAACTGTTAATGATTTTGGAGCCATATGGAAACATAGGCAATTCCTGACAAGCTCGGGTAAATATATTAGACATCACCATCTTGCTAGAAGCCATTTTGCTGCCAAAGACAATTGCAGTTGTTAAGTGTGCAGCTCACAGGACTACAGAAGACCAAATCAGCAAGGGGAATAATTTTGCAGATAGAGTAGCAAAGGCAGCTGCAACTAAAACCGCTGTGCAAGCAATACAGGAAACCGCTGCTACCCCGCAGGCCACATTACGGGAAATTCAGTCAGGGGCTCCCGCCACTGAAGGCACCAGGTGGAGACAACTAGAACCTCCTGTTAACAACCCACACTGCTGTCAAAATAGAAGGACGAGGAACCTGGGTACATCACACACACCGTAAGAAGGCTCCGACACCAGCCCCAACTCCAAGCAGCAGCACCCAAACAGACTAGGTCGGAACTGTGTTGAGTAGGGTGTTAACGGCAAGGCCTACCCTTTCGACACTCGGAACCGTCAAGAGACGGTAGAGAAAATCAGACACAGCTAACACAGTCAGAACATAGACTGAATATTAATATGGATGAAGAATCCCATGACTTATGAGAAGACTTGTTACCATTTCAGGGTCCCAACGCCACTGAAGCAGAATGATTAGCAGCTAAATGCCAACAAAATACAGCGTGTATGTCAGCCATTGTGCATGCCCAACATATCGAGCAAGAGTACCTGGTGTGCCAGCACACCAGTGTTCCAAGGACTGTAATCCCTCTGAAAAACGCAGATGTAGGAGAAGTGAATATGACAATCTCTATGTGCCAGGTTATTAACCAGACCTCAAACTGTCCCAGTCCCACTAACCCCGCACCACCGAAAATGATGCTGCATGTGGCAGCTAGTAAGGGTGAGATATTTGTATAGCAGATGAAGCAGCAGGTGCCGGAAGTCTGGTCCAGATGCATCGATTATGTGCAGGTGCACAGCAATGGCACTTGCAGTGACTCCAATAGCAGTTCCCTGTGGAATTGCTCCATGACAACCCTGCAGGGGTATTGGAATGTAATGTGGGTCGGTGGTTCGGTGGCCTATGGTGAATTGCCACAGAACTGGACTGGTTGTTGTTATCCAGCTGTAGTGCGCCCAAGGACGCAGGGTGAGGAGAGACATAACCAGCACAGACTATTGTGGTAGAATTCTGAGGGACCCATGGACCACTCCGGGTGAAACCATTGGTTGGTCCCTTTTCCTGGGCGGTGGCACAGTAGCAGCCCTGCAAAAGATGGCTTAGCTTATCAGTTACTGCAAATAGTTAATGACACCTTAGCAGCAATAGGTGCCTTAAAGATAGAACAACAAGTGATAAGGGCAGCAGTGCTTCAACATAGAATGGTACTAAATCTCCTAACCATGAAGGAAGGAGGAGTGTGCAAAATGATTAACACTTCCTGCTGTTTTTACATTCCAGATCTCAGCGCTAATATTACTGATTATATGAATCTTATGTGATCTGCCTTCACTCCGCAGCCTACAGTTCCAGTAGCGGCTGTAGCGTTGCCCATTCTGCTACTCATTCTTCTTCTTTTTCTTCTTCTTCTGTGTTTACCTCCTTTTTTGTCATTGCGTGTCAGACGTCTTTCTAGTGTGTTCACCATGCCAGCGCTCAGCGGCCATGCCAATGACCAACCCCAGCTCTTTGAAGACATTCTGCTCCCCAAGATGGGCGGTGCTGGTGATCCACATGAAGACATCGTAGTGCTATTTGCTGAATAAAAGTGTGATAATGTGTGATATAAAATAAAGGGGGGAAATGTTGTGGAAATTTACTTTGCTTTATTTTACTTTGCTTTATGTTTCTATAGTCACAGCATAACAGTCTGCAGATAAGCATGTGAGTCAGGTACACCAGCTGCTCACATACCATTCTAACCATAGAGATAGAAGAAGCCTTCAGCGCTCAGGCTAACCAAAACATGAATTAGCCGATACTCTGTAGGAGTCGTTTTTCTTTTTTTTCTCTTTCTTCTGTTCTCTGTATAAGGGGAGGGGGACCGTACTGCGCGTCAGTGCTTTTACTCTGTTATACAGGGGACAGAACTCAATAAACTTTTACTCTTTACTACTCAATGCATAAAGCTGTCTGTGTTTGATGTGCTCTCATTTTCCCACCACATCCATTTAGCAGTACTGAATAACCGAAATGGCTTAAAACAGCTGAGGGGATGTTTGAAACTGAGTGATAAGATGTTCAGCAATTTATATATGATAATACAAGGCAGTAAATTAAATTGGGCTGAACTGGACAATAGTACCTGGCATGAAAAGTATGTCGTAGAGAGTAACAAAAAACTCAACCTCTCACCTCGCGCTCTGAAATGTCTCCGTCACTGTCTGTAGTGTCCTCTAGGATACTGCTGCCCTCACTAAAGTGTGTCACCCTGACCGGGTCAAACATCTCTTGAACATAATGGAAAATCAGCTTCAAGTGCTGCACTGAGCAAGAGTGCACTGTAAATGGCCAGATATAAATGGCAATGTCAGTAGTAAATTTATATATGCAGTCATGGAACAGGACCTAGCTGTAGAGCACAGCTTTAAGGTGCATATTATGATGTGCTCTTACCAATCATCCTCCCGGCTGTGTTTTGCTCTTTTGGCCAAATGTTTCTCTTCCAAAGCAGACAGACCAGACTTGCTGCATATTACTCCGTGCACTATAAATAAACCACATGTATAATGTCTTGTAAACAATGGAACAAGGGAAATTTGAATTGTGACTACTCTGTTAAAGGGGCGGATAAGGCAACCCACCCAAACCCCCCGAAAGCTGTTCTGTTATCTCTAAACATTAACATTAAATATTCACATCATAACTCGACCCCGTGCAGTAGGGCAAACTCACTCGCATGGGGGAAAGGATTACAGACTACCTGTACTGCTGCCGCAACTCTGCGGCCATTCCAACAACATCCACATACATTCCAGCAACATCCTATTATAGGACACAGTGGGCTTAAATACACCCATTTAATAGCATGTTGGACCTTCTTTGGCCTCCAGAACTGCAGCAATTCTTTCTGGCATAGTTTCCACTATGTGCTGAAAATACTCTGCAGGAATCTTGGTCCAATCTTCATAGGATATTTTCTCTCAAATTACATGGAGGGACTGACATGTTCTAAACTGCCTGTTATACTCTTACAGCCGCTTTGAAATACAAAAAAAACATATTTATCTTCCACTCCACTCAAGGATGGCCACACTTGGAATTTCCCTTGGCACATTTAAAACATTGTGTGAGCCAGATAGCTTCTGTTTTCAACCTTCCAATGCTCTGAGTATTAGTGTTCTATGCATATGAGATGCTTCAACACGTCCATGCGTGTTGTAAAGAAACACAGTGTAAGCAGTATTAATGAAAGTGCATCTCTACCTCAAACTCACCAGTGTAACAATTATAGTTTGTGAAATCTAATTTTAAATGGCGATCAGCCTTCTTAACAAATAAGCAGAACTCACCTTGTTAAGTGTTTGTGTTTGTTTGTTTGTGTGTGTGTGTGTGTGTGTGTGTGTAGTTTTAAGCATAGCAAGGCACTTCAGGGTTGCCAGGTGGAGCCTTCCTGAAGACCCTGATACTGAAACAGCATTAAAAGCTGCAATGGCACTGTAGTTGTATTTATCTGCACTAATACAGCTTTGAACTATTGCACTCTTACATACAGTAAGTTTCTATGTACCGGTGTACATTTCTGTGTACCTTTAGTAACTAAAGGGATTCTATTCTAATATTACAAGTGCTAGAAGTGCTGAAACTCAAAACAGTGAAGAAACCAGTGGAGCTTAATGACTGGTCAGATGAAGAGAGTGAAGTGAGGAGTTTCCTTCAGTGTCTGCCATGTCCCAGCTGAGGTGAGTGTGAAGCTTTTATTGGTACTATAGGAGTTGTGTTTAACTTTGAAACTGATGGTGTCACAGCCATTTGTGGCCGAGAGTCTAGAAGAGCATAATTGGCTGTACTCTTAGGGAGAGAGGGAGTGGCATACGCTCTCTCCCCTGTCAATTACAGAGACACCGTGCAATCAAGGGCGTCTATAAGTTCACGCGTCAGAAGGGGGAGGAAAAGACTATTTTCTGAGTACTTAGAATAACATTCCGTATTTTTTGGAGAACATTTTCTAGAGTGTTTTCATGTAGAGAGAGAAATGAGTGGCTAAATTGTCAGAAACATTAAGGAGACAAATGGGGAATATATAACAGCTCTTTCCATGTGTTAGTGACACCAGCGTTCCCTCTTTTCCCAGATGGTAAAAAAGAGCCCTGACTCTTGCAAACTTCATTTTTTTGTAGAACAAAGAGAAAGATGAATAACTCGCTTTATGGCCTTTTTCCACTCATGCATACCAAGTCCAGTATGCATCCAAACATTGTCAGAATAGTAGGAGTGCAGACTTTGAAAAATGGTCTTCTCATGTAAATTCAGCAGCTTTGTCCCTGGTTGTCTAGTGGTTAGGATTCGGCGCTTTCACCCCCGCGGCCCGGGTTCGATTCCCGGTCAGGGAAAAACCTCTTTTTATGCTCATATAAAACGACAGATTCTGCATTAAAACATAAAGTTTGTGTGAGTTGGAGTTGAGCCGACAGCCAAAGGATGACAGTTTTAACTTCTACTCTACCAACTGAGTTATTGAAAGCGACATGCAAGTAATCCCACATGTCCAAACACCAGTATGTTGGCAAGAAACACAGCCAGTTTTGGATGTTTCAATTGTTAAGTTCATTTGACACAAAGAAGAAAGATCGCATTGTATAAGTTGTTCAGCTACAAACAGATATATCTTTTGATGACATTTGGAATCATACTGGACTTTGTGTACATGAATGGAGAAAGGCCATAAATGGTTAGAATAACATTCAGTGCTTTTGGAGAAAAGTTTCGAGAGTTTTGTCATGTAGTGAGAGAAATGAGTGGCTGAAATATCAGGCATTAAAAGTGCAATTTGCACTCAGGGAAAGAAAATTGCTTTCATGTGGACCGCATTGAGATATCGATCTGCCTGTGAAACAAAACACCTCTTAAGAGGCTAGATTTGTGCTCTCAAGCTGCGATGGTGGTTTTCTCATGGCTTCTAAAAGAAGAGGCTGTGGTCAGGGTGGAGTGAGTCTTTGATAACCAAGATTGTTGTTGTTTTGGCCTTCGAATAGACAATGGCATTACCCAGTGTCAGGTCTTTCTCAGTAAACTGCAGAGAATGATATAGAGGGCAAGAAATGGTCAAGCAAAGTTTTATTGGGTGTGTGTCTATAAAAAACACTACAGCTCTCTGATACATTTTTGGTTCAAGATTTAATCATCATGCAAATGATTGTGATTAATGCTTTGTCTGTTTAATTCAAATATTATACTATAAACCTAATATTTTAATAGGGTTGGCAACTTTCTAGTTCCGATTACTACATGTGTGTGAAGTACAGGTGCTGTAGCTATACGGTATACAATTGTCCACAGTAGCCTAATTATAATATATACAACCAAAAATCCATCTAAAATAAACACCAGAAACCTGGACTAAGGGTAATGTACATAAGTACATTAAATCTAGGTAGGACTGCTCAATAGCTAGGATAACAGCAGAACAATTGTCCCGCCGTATAAGCAAAATGAGAGCCTGCTAAGGCCGCCAAGAGGGTGCCAAAGACCATGTATTTATTTCTATTTGTTTTTTAACTATGTTATGTCAGTGGCAGCTCAGATTTCTGCATAGGGCCCCACACAGGCTTGGGCCAGCCCTGGTATCACAGTGTCGTGCACTGGAAAACCATCAAGCCTGTTGACTATGCTACCAGTGTTGTTCATGTAACTGTGCAAATAAACTGCAAACACAATTACTTTTAGAAGTATCATCCAGTTTCTTTTCACAATTGCCAAAATGTAATGAATCACAGCCAGTGTTCTAAAACAGACCTGGAATGTATTCCTGGTTGATGTGCCCTGTTTCTAGTTCCAAAAAAAAAAAAAAAAAAAAAAAATTGGTGGATGAATTTTCAATGAAAGTGCTTCACTCAGCAGCCATTAATGATTCTTATATCCAGTATGAATAAATTGAAATTCCTATCCTTGTATCAGGTGCAGCAATTATGTGTAACAATTGTGAAGCAAAAAAGCAATAGCAACATTTTAATATAACAATATAGGTAATATAGAACTTGATCTAATGATATT